>NC_137103.1:48849892-48899892 GCF_949357685.1 Gobio gobio | reverse complement strand
GAGCATAAGAGACGTCCAATTTATTTCAAACTTTTAACTGGTATTGTATGCGCTTTTGTCATTTTTATTAGTTATTCTATTTAGCTTTAATTCATTTGAGTTGTAGTTTTTTTAGAACTTATTTATTTCAGACAGCCAAGTCAATATTTAAATTTTTTTTTTCATCTAATATTTTAATAATTTTTTTCAGCTTCAAAAACTGTTTGTCATATTTTTATTTTAGTTAACAATAACACTGTGGCAAAATAAGCTTTTTGGCCGCAGGATGATGTTATGACACCTACCAGCTAACCAGCCAAATCTAGTTTCCCCATAGTCATCCAGATACAATACAGCTTTAGTTTAGATACCTTTCATGCCAGAACACCTTCTTTAGGCTTTTTGTGTCAAATTGCTCCATATTGTGAAAAAGAAAAGCCCATATAATTAAGTGGAAAAAGTTTCTTGGCTTCATCTTGATGCTTTTTGAATGGTGCTCTCGAAAAGCACTAAATTAGCGTTCATCATCGCCCACGTTCTTTCTCTCCAAGTTCACCTACTCTCATATAACTGCCTGAATTATGCATGCATTCTGATTACCACATCCACCGCAGAATCAGTGTCTCTGCTTGGCATTCATGTATTCCTCAGGCGCTCACTTCTACAGATATCGTGAAAGGGCAGGCGCGAGGCGCACTCCACCATTCAAGGCTGTGACGATACAGTTATTCAAACATTCCTTCGGCTCACCGTGATGAGGTTGATTCACAATCCCCTTTTCTTTCATGAATACACCATACCTTCAAAGCTTCCCTCGTGGCAACCTACGCATGGCTGTAAAGTATAATTGTGGATAACTCAAGCTGAAGCTGTGATTATTTCACAGGTAATGCTTAAGTAAAAATAGCCACGTTCCATCATTTTACGTAAACTAAAACACAACATACAATAATCTTATTTGCAAAATGTACACACAATTTCTGCAGCATTACATAATATCTCATTATGTGTGTAATAGAAACAACTAGAATCTAACTTAGAAAAGTTTCAGTGGGGTTCTATTGAGAACCTTAGAGTTTTTTCCTCAAATGTAACCCCTTAACTGTTCCTCAAATGTAACCTGCCGGGCGCTCTCTTTTTTATATAATATATTTTAGTAATTATCATAAATTAGGTATCATTCGAAAGCTTACAAACTCAAAATTCATCCTGTTAAACTCATTTTGAAATCGGACGTTGCGTTACCATGGAAACGGTACTCTAAATTCTTCTAGCGGGCTCCTCCCCTAGTGAGCGGTGTGAATGTTTCATATTACAAAATTTATTTGAACTACTTTATAATCAAAATCTTTTTTAATCTTGACAAAACACATATCGTCGGAAAGGTCTGAGTCTCAAGATTCCTTATTTGGACAGAAATGTACAGGAAATGAATCAAAAAAACAATCAATGGAAAGTGGATGACAACCGGTGGCTATTTTTGGTATAGCACCTAAACAAAATCTCATGGGAACTTCAATTTTTGTGATATCAACTTTTGTGATATCAACATGGCTTTGATTTTATAGTAATTTTATTGTAAAATGTTTTGGGAAAATATATAAAATAAAACTATTTAGTACAGTATTTTTCGTTTACAGTACATTTAAACTTCCCTAACTTTTTCATACTTTCATATTTAGAATTTTTTACATCAGTAATAATCTGTCGAGTGTCTTCTTTAAAACAAGACCAAACTTAGGTCTATATTCCAAAGCATTCGTGAATTACAGCCATTTACGTTTGGATAGTGCATTTTCATGTGTATTCTCAAAAAGGGGGGTGACAGAACCCTATATGCTAAAATGTTTCAATGTCTCAAATAATACTTTCATTTTAACATGTTATTTCATTATCTTCTAGCGATAATGTATGAAGTAAAAAGCTAATTTAATTAAAATGAAAAATGAATTCAAACGAAATCCATAAAATGATCCCATGGGAACCCATGAAGGTCCTGTATATGAAGCACCTGACAGAACCTTTAAGGTTCTAAATAGAACATTTTCTTCTAAGACTGTACAATTACAAGTTTTATTTTTGGTCTGCACTATTCCTTTAAGGTTTTTTCTTTCTTCATTTATTTTTGGATTGTATTCTGTTCTGTTGGCCAGTTGGCATTGACTCTTGCTCTCTGGCCAATGACCCGGAGAGCTGAAGCCGGTGAGTGAGCGATCTGCTCTGCAAATTGCTTGGCTTCACCACAACAGTATTTTTCAGGCTCATCGTTTAGAAATATAGACTTTGACAGTGTCTGCAACAAGAGGGCGGAACAATTTATTTCACGTCAGTGCAGAACCACATGTAAAATTACTCTAAATGAAAAGACCAGGCAGTGGATATTCAAGGTTCAGCCCAGACCTCTGTGTATGAGGCCATCCTGATGAAAATGAAAAGGGATGAAAATACAATAAACTTGTATAATAGATGGTAAAATGTTACATCTGCACCGTTATTTATAGATGTACATTTTCGAATACTGTAGTGTGTGTGTGTGTATATATTTGAAAGCACAGTGTGTGTGAGATCTATCTATCTATCTATCTATCTATCTATCTATCTATCTATCTATCTATCTATCTATCTATCTATCTATCTATCTATCTATCTATCATCTATCTATCTATCTATCTATCTATCTATCTATCTATCTATCTATCTATCTATCTATCTATCTATCTATCTATCTATCTATCTATCTAATCACTTTGTGGTTTAATAAAGGATCTGTGCAGGAAAGTCAGGCTTGTGTCTTTTAAAGTTAGCAAATTCCTCCAGCACTACTGCATATCACTGTAAAAAATTCTGCTGTGATTTTACAGTAAATTACTGGCTACTAATTGCATTACTTTCACAGTAAGGTACTGTAAAATGTACTGTGAAATTCACAGTAATTTCCTGTATAATTTTTACAGTAAATAATTGTGAAATGACAGCTGTATATTGTGAAATTAAATACAGTACCTTACTGTGAAAGTAATGCAATTAGTAGCCAGTAATTTACTGTAAAATCACAGCAGAATTTTTTACACTATGCTCCTGTAGAATTACAGTGTTAAAAGTAATGCAACTCAGTAACCAGCAATGTGCTCTTAATTTACACTTAAAAACATACTGTAAGTTTTATGTTTTTATCTGTTAACCCATCAGTAACCTATAACATTGAAAATACATGTTAAATTCAAATAAACACAAAAACATGATCAATTTAACACATTTATTTAGCAGTTTAATAAAGTGTGTAAAATTTCCAGGAAAGAGGTTTAGACGGTCATGTATCACAGTTAAAGCCTGTGAAGTGATAATAATGTAATTTACTGTGAAATATTACAGTTAAATATTGTAAAATCCTGGACATTTTTTCCAGTGTAGAGAGTGCCGGAGGAATGATGTCAAAACCCAGAAGATCATTTCGCCAGTGGTTCCCTCAAGATTTTCCTGTGGGTTTTAATAATGAAGTTTTTCAATTTATGAATAAAATAAGTTTTGACAATACTTGATACTTGGATATTTTGTTCTACAATGTAAACTGCTCACACGCACACCCCAACTGTTCTTATCTATTTACTTATGAGAAACATGCAGGGTTTTTTTTTTTTTAAATAAACATAACAGCTTCAAAATTCACATTTTTGATAGAGGTGTGTAGTCATCCTTGCAGCACTCTATTACACTGTTCTCAGATGTACAGTATATCTCTGAAATGTACTTATATTGAAGACTAGCCAAAAGAAAAATCAATACATTGTTCTCTCTAGAATAAAATTTCTCCATTGCTATTTGTAGGATTTAACACTGTGCTATAATTTAAATGAGCTTTCATTTTCCTGCAAAATAAACTACAATATGCAGTTCAAAAGTTTTTGATCGGTAAAATTTTTAAAATGTTTTTAGAAGAAGTCTCTTATGCTCACCAAGGCTTTTATTCTCTCTCTCTCTCTCTCTCTCTCTCTCTCTCTATATATATATATATATATATATATATATATATATATATATATATATACAATGGGGCAAAAATCAGCCACCAATTGTGCAAGTTCTCCCACTTAAAAAGATGAGAGAGGCCTGTAATTTTCATCATAGGTACACTTCAATTATGAGAGACAGAATTGTCTGATTTTTAAGAATTTATTTGATAATTATGGTGGAAAATAAGTATTTGGTCAATAACAAAAGTTAATCTCAATACTTTGTTATATACCCTTTGTTGGCAATGACAGAGGTCAAACGTTTTCTGTAAGTCTCCACAAGGTATCACACTGTTGCTGGTAGTTTGGCCCATTCCTCCATGCAGATCTCCTCTAGAGCAGTGATGTTTTGGGGCTGTCGCTGGGCAACACAGATTTTCAACTCCCTCCAAAGATTTTCTATGGGGTTGAGATCTGGAGACTGGCTAGGCCACTCCAGGACCTTGAAATGCTTCTTACGAACCCACTCCTTCGTTGCCCGGGTGGTGTGTTTGGGATCATTGTCATGCTGAAAGACCCAGCCACGTTTCATCTTCAATGCCCTTGCTGATGGAAGGAGGTTTTTACTCAAAATCTCATGATACATGGCCCCATTCATTCTTTCCTTTACACAGATCAGTCGTCCTGGTCCCTTTGCAGAAAAACAGCCCCAAAGCATGATGTTTCCACCCCCATGCTTCACAGTAGGTATGGTGTTCTTTCGATGCAACTCGGCATTCTTTCTCCTCCAAACACGACAAGTTGAGTTTTTACCAAAAGGTCCTATTTTGGTTTCATCTGACCATATAACATTCTCCCAATCCTCTTCTGAATCATCCAAATGCTCTCTAGCAAACTTCAGACGGGCCCGGACATGTACTGGCTTAAGCAGGGCGACACGTCTGGCACTGCAGGATTTGAGTCCCTGGCGGCGTAGTGTGTTACTGATGGTAGCCTTTGTTACTTTGGTCCCAGCTCTCAGAAGGTCATTCAGGCCCCCCCGTGTGGTTCTTGGATTTTTGCTCACCGTTCTTGTGATCATTTTGACCCCACGGGGGGAGATCTTGCGTGGAGCCCCAGATCGAGGGAGGTTATCAGTGGTCTTGTATGTCTTCCATTTTCTAATAATTGCTCCCACAGTTGATTTCTTCACACCAAGCTGCTTACCTATTGCAGATTCAGTCTTCCCAGCCTGGTGCAGGTCTACAATTTTGTTTCTGGTGTCCTTTGACAGCTCTTTGGTCTTGGCCATAGTAGAGTTTCAAGTCTGACTGTTTGAGGTTGTGGACAGGTGTCTTTTATACTGATAACGAGTTCAAACAGAAAAAATAACATAACAAAATAACAGGCCTCTCTCATCTTTTTAATCGGGAGAACTTGCACAATTGGTGGCTGACTAAATACTTTTTTGCCCCACTGTATGTATATAAACAATAATATTGTGAAAAATCATTAAAATGTAAAATAACAGTTTTCTATTGTACTATATTTTAAAATGTAATTTATGTCTATGATGTCAAAGCTGAATTTTCAGCATCATTACTCCAGTCCTCAGTGTCACGTGATCCTTCAGAAATCATTCTAATATGATGATTTGATGCTCAAGAAAACTGTATGATTATTATCAATGTTGAAAACAGTTGTGTAAAACGTTTTGTTCAGGATTCTTTGATGAATAGAAAGTTCACAAGAACAGCATTTATTTTTTAAATATAATCTTTTGTTACATTATAAATGTCGTTAGTGTCACTTTTGATCAATTTAATGCATCCTTGCTGTATATATGTATTAATTTCTTTAAGTCACCCCCCCCCCTCACAAAAAAGTTTACTGACTCAAAACTTTTGAACGGTAATGTTGCAAAAGCTTTCTATTTCAGATAAATACTGTTCTTTTGAACTTTCTATTCATCAAAGAATCCTAAAAAAAAAAATTTTACACAACTGTTTTCAACATTGATAATAATCATAAATGTTTCTTGAGCAGCAAATCATCATATTAGAATGATTTCTGAAGGATCACGTGACACTGAGGACTGGAGTAAGGATGCTGAAAATTCAGCTTTGACATCATAGACATAAATTACATTTTAAAATATAGTACAATAGAAAACTGTTATTTTACATTTTAATAATATTTCACAATATCACTGTTTTATATAATAAAATAAATGTAGCCTTGGTAAGCATAAGAGACTTCTTCTAAAAACATACAAAAATCTTACCTATCAAAACCTTTTGAACAGCAGTGTACTCTGAACATTATGGCAATAGTCAAAAAGTCTGGCTGGTGAGACTATTTCTGATTTATCGAGCAGAATTGCGACTCTAAATGATTTAATTAGAGACATCCTAAAAACATGAATCTCTCCTCTTTCTTCAGAGGGAAAACCCCATGGATGAAAGCAATCGTCGCTATTGTGTTTGCTCTGGAATCATGTGCACTCTATTTTTGAAAAGGTTAATCTACCAATATGAAAAATTGCTTGCGGGATATCGCACCCTGACTGATTTCATGTTTTTCAAGAAAAATAGCTGTAACCTTTATGTGCTGACGAGAAACCTCTTTAGGTTGCTTTGTATTGATTCATCTTTCAAACCAATAGTAAGTAATCATCTGAACTTCAGGGGTATGCCTGAGTGCAAATATCTCTGTAATTTAGCAAGCGTTTTTCTTTTCTTTTTTTCCCTGAAGGTTCATGTTGGCACGCTGTTGGCTTTGTACTACATTTCTACATCCACCGTTATTAATCTACACCATGGCATTTCATAAAACTGACACACTATAAACCAAGATAACTAGGTAAATAGAGTTTCACTTGTGTTTAAATCCTTCAGATAGTTCATGACCCCAAGTTATATTGTGTAAACATGAAATTGCATGATATAGATTTGATTTCCTCTGCTGTATAAATCTTAATCTTTGTCAATGCATGGTTTAGCCTCCTAGCAGCTATTTTTGGATAGTTCAAATCAACTCAGTCAAAATTGAAAAACCTAGCTTTAGTTTTTGTATGCATACATCTATCACCCAACTGGACTCACACCTCCCCTCCTTCTAAGCATGTAAACAATGTAACTCTAGGCATAATCCATCTTGAGAATGAGGTTTTAATGCTTGAGTCTAAAACCTGTTCTGCATTTTTTTTGCACTCAATGCAACTCCAGGTGGTGAAAAATGTAAACCACCCAACTTCATTAGGTAAATTCTTTTCTACAAAATAAGTAGTCCATATCACTAGTGTCTTTTGAAGCAATATGATAGCTTTGTGTGGGAAAAAGATGAAATTTAAGTTATTTCCTGGAAATCTTCTCCGCTACTGCAGCTTTCAGATCTCATGATCCATTATTCGAAACTATATGTTGCATTTGGTTGCAAGACATGCGACACGTGGTGTTTTTGGTGTCAATAGCTATGTTTCCATCCCCCCATTTTTATGCTCATTTTGGATATCGCATTAAAAAAACGCCAAGACGCCAACCCATTCTCACTCCCAAGGCGTCAAAATCTGAAGCATGGTCAAGAGCCTTCCGCATCCCAATGAAGACGCTAAAGGTACCCCTAGGCGTCACTATATCGGCATGCAGGGTGCTCAATTGATTTCAGTTGTTTGCCCAATGCGTCAAATCAAGACGCATTTAATTCTTTACATTTGTAAAAGCAGACATGATTTTATGAATATTTATAGGCTACTTTTACATTTTGGAGCAACTAACCCAACTCCTACCCTAAACCTACCCACTTCTAAACAATATAAAACTCACAACAGGCAAATAAAAGTACAGTCACAGATATTCATTGCAAAAACTGACCAAAACAGTATAAAAGTATTAACTTTTGTTGCATTCCAAGTCTTCTGAAGTCATACGATATCTTCATGTAAAGAACCGAGTTGATCTTAATGTTTTATTTGCTGAAATGATGAAATGATGCACACAGTCATATCTCATTCAAATGATACACCCGACTCTTTAGCATGACACGATCGGTCACAAGACATACACGAGAGCCAATGACATTTTACAATCAAAGCTGACGTAATGACGCAATTGGTCACGAGACATACAAGTGGCAATGCAATTTCACTATGAAATCTGACGTACCGTTTCTTCGAGCGGCATTTTTTAAAATTTGAATGTGTGCATGATCTTCGGTGGATGGAGACGCTGGTCGCTTTTGGGGATTTTCTTCACACAAATCAGTCACTTGGTCTCAGAATATTTCTACATTTTTAATAAACTGTGCATGCAGTCGTATCTGACTGTTATATCCTGTGTTTTATGTCATATAATACACAAATGGGTAGGTTTAGGGATGGGATGGGGTTGGGTTACATGTGCAAACGTGTCTAAATAGTGTAAAATAAATATAAATACAATTATGCTGGCTGATTAAATTGAGAATCACATTCCAACATGTCATAATGGCAAAATCATTACCCAATATATAATTTCATCAAGACGATAACGTTTCCATGCCCAACGTGTCTGTGTATGACGCCAAAGGTCTAGTGACACCTAGGGGTACCTTTAGCGTCTTCATTGTGACACGACTTGACCATACTTCAGATTTTGACACCGTGGGAGTGAGAACGGTTTGAAGCTGCGCATGGATTCTAAAAATGTGCTTAAAATACATGCCCTCAATTGAGGTGAATACATTTTTTTATCCGATAAGAGGACGTGAAAAAACTAAGACGGAAACACATTTATTGAATAAATGCCTCGATGCACAACAAAAAAACGGTGCCTCGACGGTGGATGTGATTGGATAAATGTGTCACGCCACCAGATGGCACTCCTCCCTAATCCGTTACCTCCTGTTACATCCTATTACATCCTGTGTGTCTTAAGCTTGTTAAAGGGTTAGTTCACCCAAAAATGAAAATTCTGTCATTAATAACTTACCCTCATGTCGTTCAACACCCGTAAGACCTCCGTTCATCTTCGGAACACAAATGAAGATATTTTAGATGAAATCCGATGGCTCAGAAAGGCCTGCATTGGCACAATGCACTGTACACTCTCAAGACCCTTAAAAGGTACTAAAGACGTCGTTACAAAGTCCATCTCACTACAGTGGTTCTACAATAACCTTATAAAGCGACTAGAATAGTTTTTGTGCGCAAAAAAAAACTAAATAACGACTTATATAGTGATGACCGATTTCAAAACAATGCATCATGAAGCTTTGAAGTGTTATGAATCAGCGAGTCGAATCATGATTCGGATTGTGTGTCAAACCGCCAAACTGCTGAAATCACGTGACTTTGGCGATTCAAACCGCTGAATTGACTCACTGATTCATAAAGCTTCGAAACTTCATGATACAGTGTTTTGAAATCGGTCATCACGATATAAGTCGTTATTTAGGGGTTTTTTTGCGCACAAAAACTATTCTCGTCGATTCATAAAGTTATTGTAGAACCACTGTAGTGAGATGGACTTTGTAACGACGTCTTTGGTACCTTTTATGGGTCTTGAGAGTGTACAGTGCATTGGGCCAATGGAGGCCTTTCTGAGCCATCGGATTTCAACTAAAATATTTTCATTTGTGTTCCGAAGATGAACGTGGTCTTACGGGTGTCCAACGACATGAGGGTAAGTTAATAATGACCCTTTAAATGGTAAATGGACTGCATTTATACAGCACTTTCAACAGACCCATGGCCATCCAAAGCGCTTTACATATTGCCTCACATTGACCCATTCATACACCAATGGCGGTGTCAGCCATGCAAGGCGCCATCCAGCTCGTCGGGAGCAGCTGGGGTTTGGTGTCTTGCTCATGGACACCTCTACATTTGGTCAGGTGGAACCGGGGATTGAACCACCAACCTTCCGGTTTGTAGACAACCTACAACTAGTGGCGATGAAAGCAGACTGCAGAATCGGCTGACATCGGCAGCGTCTGGGTCCAAAGTTGCCCTGACACACCAAGCTCGACATCCGATGGCCAAGTAGCACGTCCGTTTTGCACCTGCGTAAGAGGAAATACCTTTCCTGGTGGCAGTAGTCTGTTTTCGTTATTCAAAGCGGGAAAACAGAAGAGCTACAGGGATCTCAGAATCTCGCTCACCACAGACGGTCACTTCCATTGTTTTTGTCTCGTGCACTGGTTCGCTAGCTGAACAGCCAATCAGAATGATCAGATGGCCCGACTGACCGACGAGCGCCGGCGCCGATTCAACATGTCGAATCGGCCGAAAAATAGTCGACAAGGATGAACTTCAGCCGATGGTTTCGGATAACACAGAGAAAACTTAGTTGGCCGATGCATGAAAAGTCGGCTTGGTGTGTTCCGGGCTTTAGACGCAAATCCTGATATTTTGCGCCAATTTCCCACGAAGTGACTATTTTGCTATCTTCAACATTCCAAGTTAAATTTGCAAAACTTTGGATGGAAACATAGCTAATGACATTATTGAATCTGAATGGTAACACAAATGCAGAGATCTGAGATTATCAGTTTAAATCTTTTGCAATTTTTACAATATTTTATAGTGTATTTATAGTTTTTTTATCTTGACAGCTGCGAACACTATGGAAAAGAGCTGTAGGATTTTGGAGGATCTTGGAGCAATGTGGGTGATTAAATCATTTTTGAGAACTATTCTTTAAATCTGCTTGAAAAACTGCTAAAATAAGCAAAAACATACCCATATTCATAGATAATAAATAATAAGCAGTAGTAAGTCAAATAAGTAAGTCTCATGAAGTAAACCTCTGGCAAGTTTTTTAACTTTTCCATCCATGTATCATAAACCGCTCCTTACACTTTTCCATAGCACTTTATTTTTCGACAGTCCACTTTAGACCTTTTACTACTATAAGAACCTTTGCAACTACATGTCAACTACCACCATTCATTGGAGTATCATTAGACTGTCTGCTTAATAACTGCTAACACTTTGTTTTGATGGTCCCCATCTTATAACTTTGTAAGTACATGTTCAATTATTCTACTAACCCAAAGTGGCTATCTAAATAAAGTGTAACGCTCTTTTCCATCATGATTTATCTGATGATAAACACAAAAGCCTTTATAGTTGATGGCCGTCTTTCCTCACGTACGAGTGATCAGATTGCACTGATCATGGGTTCTATTTGTATATCCTTTGAATTCTTAAATGGGTTTTACAGCGGTTGAAACAGACACTTTTATTTATTTATTTAGCTGAAGCTGCAATGTTGCAACTGCAGACTTTTCTCTTTGTAATTACAGTGATTTGATTTAGAGGAAATTGATCTTGCCAAGTTGGAGAAATGGCAGTGTATCAAATTATTCAAGCTAAGCTGATGTTCAATTTTTCGACTTGGATTTCACTTAGCAACGGACACAAGCATGTGATAAAAGGGCTATTTATACACACACAGGGTTCTGTTACAGCTTGAGCTTGTTTGCCTTGTTGCACGCAAAATACTGGCACAATTAGGCTATGGTGAAAAAGTGCACTTCAGAGGATGGAGAGATATGTTGCGCACCACTTACCCTCAGACAAGAGAGATGCACATTTACAACATAGCGTTAAATAGGTTTACCCAACGCTTAACCCAATCCACTTGGATTATTTGAAGTTCAGTCAGCCTTTCTGTTTCATGCAATGAATCCGTTTTCAAGCATAGTGTTTTTTCAGAGCTGTTTAAACACTGGGTCCAATTCCCACTATTAACTAGTTGCTTATTAGCATGCACATTGCAAGAATATTGGCTATAAGCACATATTAATGCCTTATTCTGCATGTTCTCCATCCCTTAATCCTACCCAACAGCTAAATTTAACAACTACCTTACTATTAATAAGAAGTAAGGCAAAAGTTGTAGTTAAAGGGATAGTTCTCCCAAAAATTAAAATTAAACCATGATTTACTCACCCTCAAGTCATCCTAGGTGTATATGGCTTTCTTCTTTCAGACGAATACAATCAGAGTTATATTAAAAAATGTCCTGGCTAATCCAAGTTTTATAATGGCAGTGAATGGCTGTTTCTGCTTTGAAGTCCATAAAAGTGCATCCATCCATCATAAAAGTGCTCCACACAGCTCCGGGGGTTAATAGAGGCCTTGAGTAAGAAAAATATCCATATTTAAAACTTTATAAACTGTAATCTTTAACTCTTCGCTAACTGTCGTACGGTTCATGAGAAACTGGCGTATGACGTAGGCAGCCTGGTCTCATTGGAAAAACGTACCTGTGGCAATGTTTTTGCAAACCCCAAAATACGTTGCGTCATGCAAAGCTTAGTTTTTTTTCCGGAACAGATGAGTGTGAATCTGGCAACATATCACTGCAATTCTGTATTCAAATGTCCGGTTAGTGGCGCTAAAAGCTTAATGCTCCATCACGTTAAATAATGTGCACCTACACTAAACCCTAAACCTACCCGATAGTGTTAACAAAAGCAAACGTGACAAAAATACAATTGTAACAATGTCATTTTAGCTTGTCTTTTGAACTCTTCTATCATGACTCATCTTTCACTTACCCGAGCTTTCAGCATTGCAAGTAAAATTCTGTACCAGCTGAGCTACTGAGCAAGCTTGGTATGTCAGAAAAGCTGAACATATGGAGCTGGTTAAGTGATGCAAACTCCAACATGTATTCATTTACAAATCATGGACTATGGTTAAAAAAAAAAACAACGATAAAAAGTGGCTGCTGTTTTGTTGCCTCTGGTGTTCATTTCTGTTGGAAACTGCAGTGATATGTACATATTGGTACGTATTTGCGGTTTGCAAAAATGTTGCCACATATACGTTTTTCCAATGAGACCAGTTTGGACGTAGGACACTCCGTTGAGAATATACTAGTTCCACTAGAACCAAGTTTTGTTTTGCTCTATCCTCTGTGTTTCCGCGTTCGTCCCTGGAACTTACGCTACGCCTGTGTCCTACGTCATACGCTTTAATGGCAGTCTCTCATGAATGCACGTAAGACAGTTAGCGGAAGTTAGAGATTACAGTTTGTAAAATTTTAACTATGGATATTTTTCTTACACAAATGCATTGCTTCGCTTCAGAAGAACCCCCGGAGCCATATGGAGCAGTTATATGATGGATAGATGCACTTTTATGGACTTCAAAACTGAAACAGCCATTCACTGCCATTATAAAGCTTGGAAGAGCCAGGACATTGTATAATATAACTCGATTGTATTCGTCTGAAAGAAGAATGTCATATACATCTAGGATGACTTGAGGGTGAGTAACTCATGGGCTCATTTTCATTTTTGGGTGAACTAACCCTATAGTAGTGAGAAATGGACCCTAATCTAAAGTGTGACCACACACTGAGTAAAATGTGGGAACGTTTATCAAACCATGGTGTAAAATAGTCGTAAAAATGACTTAAATTGTTGCAACATTATAAGTAATATCTGTACTGTCATTACAAAACAACCATAACAGACACTTTCCAGACTATATAGGAGCGATAAAAACACAATTTTCCAAAAGTGACAACCGTTAATCTTTGCACCAGGAAAGACATTGCTAATTAATATGGGTATTATATAAGCCTTTTCACTGTCCTTTTTAGACAGAAATAATATGCTGGATGGATTTTTTTTCTCTAGACGTAGAAGAAATGTTACATTTATTTGGTCATTAGCTTCTTCTGTCTTCTGAGGTTCCATCAGAATGACCCTTCATGACAAAAAGATGTCATTAATGCTGACAAAGTGCTCTGGTTTAATCATATGCAAGACTCTGAGCTGAGGAGATTTCTCGCTCTGGTGCTAAATATGTAAATAGGATCATTTTGTGTTAATTAGCAAATTCAAAAAAGTGTGACTCAAATAGATTAACATTTGCTCCTTGTTCAGATTTTATGGAGTTGTACTGCCATGTTTAATGCGGCATGGAATGTTAAATACCTGAGGTGTTGCAAATGCTAACCTCTAATTTGCAGAAAATTCTCAAAAGATCTTTCAGGTACTGTAATGGAGCACAAATGACTGGAAAAGATTAAATTCTCCGTTAACTGGCACATGAGGGCACATTGAAAGGAAAAATCACAAATGAAATCTCTCTAATATCTCCATTGTTTCTCCCAAACAGCAGTGAGATGAAGGTGGAAAGCAAATGAAGACGTTTGCCGTATTAGATGTTCCTCCCGAGTAAAATACTAGAAATCTCATGTGTATCCTGTAGAGTTTCAGAAAAGATCAAAACAATGTCACAAAATGTGCTCCGATTTGCCAGGATACCGTAGTCTACAATATAGTAAGATCTTGGTATTGTTACATAACAGAAGGGACGGAGACAAGAGATACAGGTAAATGGTGTTTATTGAACAACCAGAGGAGTTGACGGCTGTGCAGGTGAGTGAGCTTGGAATTGGTAAGAGTCTGATGAGGATAACTGAATTACAGTCTTTGTACTTGAGGATGCAGCGGGCTGGAGACAGAACTGGAACGAAGGAGACTCTGGAGGATCACACAAGACGAGGGAACACGATGGAGATTTGGAGAAACACAGGCGACAGGTAAGTAGGTTTTGGCAGTCCTTAAGGTAAGCATGACGGTAAGCTTCTTGGTGCTAAGGAGGCCGGACTGAGTGCGTGAGTGTCTTTTGTGCTACTGTGCGGATGAGGTGCAGGTGTTAGTGATCAGAAGTGCACTGTGATTGGGTGACGGTGGAGCCTGGCATGTCTGTGACAGGTATGAGTATGGTCATATGTCAGCAATGGTCACATTTGTTTCTGTTTTTATTTCTATGCACTGAGGCCTAGTCCCAAGGCCCAAGTGGACTGTAATAGCTTCACACACTTGCCTTACTATTTTGTATTATTGAATTCTAGCGCCTCTGTTCTGCAATACAACAAGATAACTGTGCATGTATCTGTATACATGTGATAAGCGCTATTAGCAGAGTTATTAAAAGCTACGTCTGCCATTGCATAGACTCAACTCGTGTAAATAAAAGAGATAACGGCGCACAATCTGACGTCAAACAAAGGAGAGAACGGCGCACACTTCGACTTAACAAGCCGAAATCTCGGGTTTCACAGTCTACCCGACAACGCTGTAACCGGAGTTTTCAAAAAAGTCCGGTTTCAGTAACCGGATACTGGGTTTGCGTGTGGACGAACAGCCAAACCGCGTAAAAAAAGCTGCGGACAGGGCCTTACACCTGATTTTTCTGAACATGGGGGCAAGAGAGGTATCAGTCAAATGGGAAAACAAAGTAACTTGCATTACTTATTTGAAAAAGTAACTCAGATATTTTGTTGTAAATTTAATGCATTACTAGTTATTGAAAAAAAGTAATCTGATTACGTAACTTGCATTACTTGTAATGCGCTACCACCAACACTGGCAACAAAGTTAGGTAACACTTTATTTAATGTACTTACAATAGAAATAGTCAATGACGCGTAATTTCAAGTACCTAACCCTAAACCAAACCATAACCGTAATAGTAAGTTCATGTAGTTAATTAATATTACTCAGTACTTATTTGAGGAAGTACAATGTTACTACGTCACCTTAAAATAAAGTGTATCCTAAAGTTGATACTCCAGTGAGACGTAGCTGAAAAACAGAAGAACAGCAACTTCTGAACATCTATATTTTCATTAAAAACTAAAGAAATGATTAAGCAGCACAACTGTTTACAACACTGTTTTTGATCAAATAAATGCAGCCTTGGTGCGCATATGAGACTTTCCTCAATAACATTAAAAACATTTGCCGACCCCAAACTTTTGAATCGAATAATGCTGCCTCCACGTGCTATCAGAAATTTGATAATTCCCACTTCTGAAGTCGTTATTACGAGCTCATCCCATTCAAATTTCGAAAGTGGAGGGCGTTCATGTGCAATTTTTCCTTAGGAAACTCGTATTTACGATGATTATGATAGCACGTGAAGGCAGCATAAATAGTTAGATATTTAAGGGTAAGTCTCACCCCAAATATTCAGAATAATAGTTTTGAGCTTAAAGTTGAAGTTGAGCTTCAAAATTTAAGTTTGTTGGCTTTTAGTATGAATATGTTAGCCTTATTGTTATCTATAAGCTAGTGTGCTCCAAAACAATGACAAAGTTCGTATTTAGAAGATATAAGCATTCAAAACTTACAGACTCACACTTCCGCCAATATGGATCAATGATTTTGATGACATCACGCTGCACTTCAGCTTCTCATCAGAATTTCTGTCCAATCAAATGCTCTCTAGAATCTGAAGCCCCGCCCCCTAAATTATAAATAGACACTGAAGCTGCAACTGAAATCATTCACTGGTTCACACACTATTTTCTATGTGGTGAATGCCTATATACGGGATAGGAACCGATTCAGACAGTGTAAATATGCTTTCCTTTGGGGCGAATGAAGTCTGGTTTCGTGTTAATGTCATGTGAACCTCTGCAGCTCCAGTCCAGAGACACGATTGCACAGAGCGGATCATATGCACAAGTCGGCACAGAATTCTATATTTTAAAGCGATAATGGAGGATATTAGGAGGAGAAACTTTGGGTGTGCACGAATAGAAGAATATTAGATCTGTAATTAATATTCGGGGAAAAAAATACAATTCGATTTTTTTCTATGCTTTGCTCTGTTGGCTGTAAATGCGAGAAGGGGCTCGCTGCAGCCTGCGGTGGATGTCCAACCCGACCCACATCCAAGTGTGACGTCAGAGGCCAGGCCATTGCCGCCCTGCAGCCGATTTTTATGATTTTATTGGTCATATCAAATCACAGTAGAGACTGCCTCTACACCAAACACTGATCCCTAAACCTACCCATCACTGTAACGAATTAAGTACTGATTGCCTACACCAAACACTGATCTCTAAACCTACCCATCACTGTAACCAATGAAATTAGCTGCAGGGCGGGATTTCTGACATCACACTTGGATGTGGGCGGAGTTGGATATCCACTGCAGGCTGCAGCGAGCCCCTACTTGGTAAATGCAGTGAATCCATGATAAATCCCACTAAAACACGTAGTTATAACTAAATCCACTGGGTGGCGCTGTGGAGTGGGTTAATAAACTGAGGGAATTGGTCTTTGATCACATAATGTCGTCGTCTGCCTCGCAATGTTTGGAATTACTTAGGTGAAAATTGAAAATAATCGTACAAAATAGTTACTTTTGATTAAAATTAATGAATGAAACTGAGTTATCATATTATCACGACCACAATGAGAAATCACATGAAATCCAAACACCAGTCGAATGAGCAAAGACAGCTGTCCATCACTGCATTCACGAGGGCAGGTGAGCACAGGTGAGTTCACCAAGTGAGAGCAAGATCATGTAATGCTGCCTTCACGTGCTCTCGGAATTATCGTAAATACGAGTTTCCTAGGTAAAAATTGCACATGAACGCCCCAACATTTTGAAACTTGAATGCAACGAGCTCGTAATCACGACTTCAGAAGTTGGAATTATCAAATTTTCGATAGCACGTGAAGGCAGCATTAGATAGCAAAATGATCTCGAGACAAATGCTTCCTTTAAGTTTTGTCGAGGGTTTAAGAACAGAAAGCACAAACAAAGTGCTGTTAGAAACTTCTTTGTGTCTGCAATTTCTGTCAGCGTTTTCTCACCCAAGAATAATCACCAACATGATATTATTGTTTTTCTCAACATGAAAATGTGAAACAATATAAACACGATAACCGTATACCGACCGATATGTGTATATGTACGTTCTGCACGATAACTGGTGCCAGTCTGCTTTAAGTGTTTTCGCTCGCGTTGCTTAACCTTATAATGCTTTTGTTCTTTAGGCCTATATTTTTTTGTTTACACATATTGTTTAATGTTTTGAACTGAATGAAAACCTTAAGATATATCATAAGCTTGTTGTGTATATTACCCAATCATAAGTTTGTTCAGAAATGGTGACACAAACTTGATGAATAAAAAAAAAAACGTCTTTCTCATGTTCTCAAAATAACGTCATTTTAAATAAACAAATATTCGAATATTAGTTTTTTATGAGCCCAAATATTCAAATACAATATTTAGGAAAAATGCCCATCAGAAATGGTTAGAGATTAGGAGGAAACTGCAGCTTACTTGACTAACTCTGGCCGAGCTGTGATATAAACCAAACACTATTGGCTATTTTAAAAAGGGGGAGGGGCTGATCGATATGTCCCACCCTGTCTTCCTTTTTCAGTGCTTGTTTCAAGGCACTTCAGTGGGCCTTTAATATATATATTTTTTTCATTGACCAAGTTTTAGCCTTTTAACCTTTGGTTTCCCCTCAAATTTGGCCATCATCTCCTTATGCTACATACAGTATGTGTTTCAGCTTGTGTAATGCAGAGATTTGGATCTTGTGCCACAAAGCATTTGGGCAGATATGCCAATTAAAAATATGAGATAAAAATGCAGTCCGTCTCTTCCATGAAGTTTGGATTGCTGGTAAATATTTTGTATTTCATAAGCAAGACCATCTTCATTTTTGTGTGCCATGTAATGGAGAGAAGCCATTAAAGTAAACATGACATTCGCAAACCATTTTGCTTTCATAATCATTTAACATATTTCCAAGTGAAACAGGATATGAGAGCAAAAATGTACCATTTATTCATCGGAAATTGATCAGATCATGATAAATGGATGTTATATAACAAAATGGTGGTGGTTGGAGGGGTCAGTGAAAAGTAAGAGGGATTTTTCATGTCAAGGAAAGTCATTTTGAGGGAAGCATTTTAATGTAGAAAAAAATTCACCATTGAGTTGTGCACAATAAGACCAAGAACATAGAGGCAATGTTGATTTCATGATGACTTAAGGAAAGGAAGGGCAGTCTGTGCAGGTTCAGTTCTGGTGTGAGAATGTATGGCTACGTTTAGACTGTCAGTCCATTTGAATAAATCTTGCATACATGATACAGACAAATTTCTTTTTTTCCAGTATTTTCTGGAATCTAGTGGAAACAGCCAAAACTGTTTGCAGGGTGCTAGAGCACACAGAGCCTGAGATATACACTTTCAAAAATGAAATTTATTACCAAAAAAATCAAAAAGTGCCTCTTTTTTGGGGGGGTTATAACAGCTCAGAGAACAGATACTCACATGTTTATCATTTTAGCAGTGGTTTATCTAACTTCAAAGGGTTTCCTGTAAAATTACAAAATGTTGTATTTAAACCACTAATCCAGGGCCAAATCCAGGTGGAAATGGTCCCAGAGTAATTTAGTGTAAATAAGTTACTTTGTGTAAAGTGATGAATATCTCCAGAAAGTAGACATTCTAAGCTTTCAAATGATACCACATATGAGGTCAGAGCTCCTCCACAGACATTTAAAGGTGTCATGAACTGGCTTTTTTAGTTATTTAATACTGTTGACATTCGCATGGTTTTTACATTCAAAAACATCATATCGAATAAGTAGTAGGCTATTTTCTACCCTGGTTTTGAGCCTCTCTCCTAGAACGCTCTGTTTTTATGGGCATGCCGCACTGAAGACTTGGAAGTAAACGCCCACTGCTATGATTGGATAACAGTTTTGCATAATAATGAGTTTCGGCTCCCACGTCACAGTACATGTGGGGAATTGTTTTGATTACTTTAGTTCTTTTTCTAACTTCGCTCGGTGTTTCACTTATGGGAATCGCTTTGGGCGTGACCAACTACGGAAGCTCCTATGGCACCACGTCTGTCTTTGACAGACAGGTCGACCTGAGATCAGGCTCCGCCCCCACCTATAACACTCAGGTCGACCCCTATCGAAGTCATTCGCGCTTTCTTCCCGTGAGGGACTACAACAAGCTCTCTCAGCACGTCCGACTTCGTCGCTGATTTTCGCTAAACTGTTCAACAGGCGGACCGTCATTGGATTACGCCACCGAACGCGATATCAGTGGATTGGACTGTGTTGAGTGGCATCGCTAAACACTGAATAGTTTCTGCGTCAAGGCGAGCTATTCGGTTCGGACTATCACGTATTAAATTACGTCGGTAGTATTTTAAGTGACGTTAAGTCATCTTAGGCTTTACGCGTTAAGGCGAGCCGTTGAAAGGGCTTATACCCTACGTGAAGCTTCAGACTAACGTGTAGTGACGAGTCGTTGAATCACTCTTCTCCAGCCATCATGTCGACGGTCATTACCCCCGCCAAAGGGAATGAGTCGAAAAGCAGGGAGGTGGCACCCCGCCCGTGTCCATCGTCATGTGGAGCAACCATCTCGGGCAGGGACCCCCATCCCATGTGCATCGTGTGTATGGGCACAAAGCACGCTCGAACGTCGCTTGCAGACCCACAAACATGCGTCCACTGTGCGTCAATGCCGGTGAAAATTCTGGAGAGAAGGCTGAGAGTGGCGGTGGCTAGCCAGCAAGACCCATGTCTGGCCGGAGCGGCCGCGAAACCTACGGCTACTGACCATCATATGCGAGCTACCACGAGCTGGGCCGAAATGATGGAAGCCGAATCCCCGGATATGGCTCCTCTGTTCGAGAACCTGCTCGCGCACGAGGAGGAAGAGCTGGGTGACGAGGACGCAGAGGGCGACGCCAACTCTGATCTCCTCGACTTGGATATGGAGGACGAGGAGGAAGATGACAACTCTCCCTTCCCGGTCCAACAGTCTAGACCCCCGAGCACAACTGACACGGGCTCTCAGGCAGACAGTAACCTGCACGAGGTGTGCAAACGAGCCGCGGCTAAGCTAGGCCTAGCATGGCCCGCGGCACAAGATGCAGAGGGAACAGAGCGGGACCTTTACGATGGAAAAAGGCTTCCGCCTGCTCAACCCACAGCGAGACAACTCCTACCAGCCGTGCCAGCGTGCATGAAAGAGATGTCCCGCCATTGGGGTACCCCCTTTAAGAGCAAGCTCCCGACCAAGGGATGTTCTAAACTGGAGGTGCAAGGGATGGCAGAGCTGGGGCTGGCCGGACCCCCAGCGGTAGAGTCTTCAGTGGCCTATCACCTCCATCCGAGTCGACGCTCTATCTCTGCCTCCTCTCAAATCTCACTGCCAAGCAAGATGGAACGCCTAACCGCGTCCGTCTATCAGCGAATGTACAAGTATGCAGCGCAGTCAGTGTGCTCACTTAACGCGGTGACTTTACTGTCAGCGTACCAGGCAGAGATTTTGGAGGAGATGGGGCGACAGCTGGATACAGGAGTGCCGAACCCAGCACTCTGGGATGAGATCTGTGTGGTGAATGATCTAATTCTCCGCTCTTCCCGTGGTGCGGTTCAGGGTTGTGGCCGCGTGATGGGCCTAGCCGTGTCAGGTGAGAGAGCGTTATGGCTAAACCTGTCAGGGCTGAGCGACGCTCAGAAAGCGGAGGTGATGGACGCGGCGTTCGACCCAACTAAGGGCCTGTTCGGACCGGCTCTCGAGAAAATGAGAGAGACCAGCACCCTTAGGAAACAAGAGGATGAAGCGTTTAGCCTCTGTTTACCACGCAAGCAAACACCGCGACCACCCTCTCAACCACCGCGGCAGGGCTTTGGTGCAGCCGCTGCAGCGAGAGGGAGACAAGCGGGGGCCAGGAATGTGAGACCTGCGCCCAGTGGACATCAATCTGGCCATCGTCCGAGGTCAGATGGATCCGGACCATGGGGTAAGCATTCATTTGCGGCCGCGGCGGCTAGGAACCGCCCACCCCACCCCGAGGAACGGAAGAAGAAGCGTGCGACCTAACACACTAATGTTCCCCTGCACTTCTCTCTCCGCCCACAAAGAGAAGGAAGGGATCCAGCCCTGTTGTTCTAAGTTCAGTAAGGGCTCTAAGTTACCCAGTTCCAAAACAGGGAAAAAATGTTCAACAGTGTCACCAAGCACTCACACGGTGTTTTCAAATGCCCATCTTTTCAGGGGAAAACACAATAAAGATTGCTCTATCGCATCCAAGCCACGGGCCAAGGCCGATAAGCTCCCCAAATGCAATAAATGCACTAATAAATGTTTCACTATCGCAGCCAGGCAGACAGCCGAGGGCGATAGATTGCAAAATAATTCAAAAAATTGAACTGTGTTTCCCCAGTTTCACCGCTGGGGGGAGCGCACGCTTCTCCAGCGGGGGTCAGCGCAGAGACGGTAATGACGTCATCAAAGCGCGCCCCCGAGGGAGAAGTATACAAAGGACCCCTATCGGCTCGTATACTCAATTGGCGAGCATGCGCAGCTCATCCGTGGGTTATAAAGACAGTCTTACGGGGATACAGACTTCAATTTGCCATGAAACCACCCAGATTCAATGGTATTATAGTCTCAGTGGCCGAGGGAGAATCAGCTCGCGTCCTGACGGCCGAGATAGACACTCTTTTAGTCAAACGAGCCATCAGAGTGGTGCCAAAGGAAGCGACCTGTCAGGGGTTTTACTCCCGCTACTTTGTGATTCCAAAGAAGGGGAGCGCATCTCTGCGTCCAATCTTAGATCTCCGTGTGTTAAACAAACACCTACGGAAGTACTCATTCAAAATGTTGACACACAAAACACTTTGTCGATCCATCCGCCAGAACGATTGGTTTGTGACGATCGATCTGTCAGATGCATATTTTCACATAGACGTTTACCCGTCTCACAGAAAATATCTCAGGTTTGCATACCGAGGCACGGCTTACGAGTTTCAAACCATCCCATTTGGTCTATCTTTAGCACCAAGAGTTTTCAGCAAATGTGTGGAAGCAGCACTATTTCCGTTGAGAAACAGCGGGATAAGAATATTGTCGTACATAGACGACTATCTGATATGCGCCTCGTCGAAAGAGCAAGCTATCAGAGACGCACACAGGGTGTTAACTCATCTCGACAGCTTGGGATTCAGGATAAACATGAAAAAGAGCCGCTTAGAGCCAGCACAGGACACAGAATATCTGGGGCTCAGTATAAACTCCCTCTCTTATCGGGTCACTCTGACAGAGGGGAGGATCACGTCCTTCACTCAGTGTCTCTCCCGTTTTCAGACGGGGAAAATTGTCCCGTTCAGGCTGTGCCTACGAATGCTGGGTCTAATGGCCTCAGTGATTTCGGTAGTACATCTGGGGCTACTCATAATGAGAGATTTTCAGCGCTGGGTCGCGCACCTGCGTCTATGTTCTCGGCGTCATCTCGGTCGGCCAGTGAGAGTAACGTATGTGTGCGTCAGAGCGCTCAGACATTGGAGAAGTCCCGCGACTCTCAGAACGGGGATTCCCTTGGGGGCGGTGTCGTCGAGAGTCGTCATGACGACGGACGCGTCGTTAAAGGGCTGGGGAGCAACTCTGATGGGCAGAGCGGTGAACGGTGTGTGGCCTCCACAACTGAATCACAAGCATATAAATTACTTGGAATTGTTGGCAGTTTTTCTAGCGCTGAAACATTTTCTGAGCTTCATCAAGGGCCAGCATGTTTTGGTGAAAACAGACAATTCTACAGTGGTCGCTTATATCAACCGACAGGGAGGCACACGCTCTCTTCAGCTGCATCAGTTAGCGAAAAAGCTGATCGTGTGGTGCAACACAAGGCTCTTATCCATCAGGGCAACCCATGTTCCAGGGATATTGAACAGGGGAGCAGATTTATTGTCCAGGGGAAATCCTCTATACGGGGAATGGAAGCTTCATCCTCAGGTGGTGAAGCAGATATGGCAGAAGTACGGTCAGGCTGTCGTAGATCTCTTCGCCTCGCAAGAAAACGCTCAATGTCCTCTGTATTTTTCTCTGGCGGACGGAAATGCACCGCTGGGTGTGGATGCTTTAGCCCACCCATGGCCGAACGTCCTGCTGTATGCATTCCCTCCTCTGAGCCTGATTTCACCCACTCTGGCCAGGGTGTGGGAAATGGGATTATCACTGATACTGGTAGCTCCACGTTGGACATCCAGACATTGGGTAGCCGAGATAGTTCAACTACTGTCGGGTCAGCCATGGCCCCTCCCTCCCCGGAGGGACCTCCTGTCACAGGCAGGGGGGGAAATTTACCATCCTCACCCAGACAGGATAGCTCTCTGGGCCTGGCCCGTGAGAGGTGGAATCTGAGTGCAGCAGGTCTGCCACCATCAGTCATACACACTATACAGAGTTCCAGAGCCTCTTCTACTCGCTCTCTTTATAATAATAAGTGGCGAGTCTTTGAAGAATGGTGTGGACGGAATCATATTGTCCCTTTTCAATGCTCAGTGAGGGACATATTATGTTTTCTCCAGGATCTGTTGGATAAGGGGAAGGCTTTCTCTACACTGAAGGTGTATTTAGCAGCCATTTCTGCTTGTCATGTTGGTTTTGGTGACAAGACGGTTGGTCAGCACCCTTTAATAAGTCGTTTTATGAAAGGGGCACGGCGTATAAGGCCAGTGGCCAGGCGGATGGTTCCGTTGTGGGATTTGTCTATGGTTTTAGAGGCCCTTTCTCAACACCCGTTTGAGCCGTTAGAGGGCATAGGGTTGAAGTTTCTCTCTCTTAAAACAGCACTGCTGTTAGCACTGGTGACAGCGAAGCGTGTGAGCGACTTGCAGGCCCTGTCTATCAGCCCGTCTTGTTTTCAGTTCTCCCCAGGGCTCACTAAGGTTTCCTTTCGCCCTAATCCGGCTTTTGTACCTAAAGTGGTGGACTCGTCTTACAGATGTCCAGCTACAGAGCTTACAGCTTTCCACCCTCCTCCATTCTCTTCTGCAGAGGATAAGAGGTTAAATTCTTTATGTCCAGTACGGGCGCTTCATTGGTATGTGGAAAGGACAGCAGTTTTCAGAAGGAATGACCAGCTGTTTGTGTCTTGGGCTACTCCTCACAAAGGGAAACCGCTGTCGCGTCAGCGGCTGTCCCATTGGATTGTAGAAGCTATATCTCTAGCATATAAATGCAGAGGTTCTCAACCTCCTGAGGGCTTAAGGGCCCACTCCACTAGGGGCATGGCTACGTCGTGGGCCTTACTTAAGGGAGTGTCTGTTCAGGAGATATGTGCGGCAGCAAGTTGGGCTACGCCGCACACTTTTGTGCGGTTTTATAGACTGGATTTATCTGAACCTTCCTTGGCTCATGCAGTGCTAGGAGCCAGCAGGTCGGGACCCGCATGATTAGGCATAGCGTACATTGTGCAATCCGGGAGTGGTCTATATCTCCCATAAGTGAAACACCGAGCGAAGTTAGAAAAAGAACGATGGGTTACTTAACGTAATCCCGGGTTCTTTGATAACAGAGTGAGGTGTTTCACCAACACTTCCCTCCTTGCACAGGAACGGGAAGAAATCTCTCTATAATGACTTCGATAGGGGTCGACCTGAGTGTTATAGGTGGGGGCGGAGCCTGATCTCAGGTCGACCTGTCTGTCAAAGACAGACGTGGTGCCATAGGAGCTTCCGTAGTTGGTCACGCCCAAAGCGATTCCCATAAGTGAAACACCTCACTCTGTTATCAAAGAACCCGGGATTACGTTAAGTAACCCATCGTTACTGTTGCTATGTCCGACGAGCCATGGCGCTTTCACGCCACACACATGTTCTCACATAGAGAAAATACATTGCAGAGCAAAGAGGACACTGATAACACCCCGACAGACAGGACAGAGCAGGTTACTTTTGAAATGAAACAAAGTCTCAACTTTGAAATTGTCATTTTTTAAAGAAATTTAAACAATAAATAGCATTTTTTGGCTCTTTAATGTGTCGTGATCACTGTAGCGCCTCAGTTAAAGCTGCTTGTGAACCGATTATCTCTTCCTTCTAGTTCATTGATAAGCATGAAATAAACATGAATGAACACTAAAAGAAATGTTGTTTCAACCGCAGAAAGACATCAGTATACACCATTTTTCCAAGTTCAAGTCCACTCTCCTGACTGCTTTGTCGGACAAAACGGCAGATTCGGCGATGTGATTGGTCAGATCGCCTGTCAATCAAACTTGCGGCAAAGGGTGAATTAATATGAATGTTATTTTTTATTACTTGGCCCGCCTGATCGGTGTATATATCCACGAACCGCGCATCACTAACACACACACACACACACACACACACAAGCCAAGCACGTGCATCAGCAAAACTTCACTGCAGACATATCACCATGTTCAAAACTTCTGCAACATAATCAGTAGATATCAAACGATCTGTAACAATGCAATACTGTCACCTATAAAAAACATGTTTTACTCACACAAGTGTGTTGCACCATTCCTGTCGGATCCAATATAGAAGGCACAGCATTGTGTTTTAATCTCAAGGTCTGAAAATCCAGTCTCGACCTGTGTCTTGTTTACAAATGATTCCACGGTGAAATGAAGCAAACAAACAATGTCTTACGCACGTGAGCTGGAACTTCATTAAAAATAAAGTTCAACCACACATTATAAGGACGATCGACACCGGTGAAGGACGAGAGGCCTGGATTTTATGTTGTGTTTTGTTTATGTTTGTTTTGTACGTAGGCGGCAGTCGTCCGTGAGGGGCTGCTGCTGGTTATGTTATTTTGTTGATTTATTTTATTAAAGTCTTTTAAATGTTCGCTGGTTCCCGTCTCCTTTTTCCCACACGAACAAACAACGTTGCATTGGTGCTGAAGCCCGGGAGGAAGGAGGGACATGCTGTCGAAGAGCCCTCGCTGCTGAGGGGGATCGTGGTGCTGAGGAGGTCGGGCAGCGCGGATGAATGAAGACCGCGAGGTCTGGAGCGAGTGAAGATCCGGTGGGATGGAGAGCTCGCTGCCGTGCCCCTGGGTCGAGGTGGGGTGGCTGCCGTCCAAGAGGGAGTGGAGGAGTCGCCGGCACTCGCTGTGAGCCGGAGCCTGCTGCTGTCCGCCATTTAGGGGAGGAGCAGGGAGCGCAGGACTTGCTGCCGGCTCCCTCAATAGGAGGAGCCACCGCCGGCCACCAGGGGGCAGAGGAGGATCGAGCTGTCCACCGAGCGTTCAGTACCATCGCATGGCACCGCGAGGAAGAGCCTCTCGGCTGGCTGAGGACCGAGCGGCAGTGTGTCCGGGAACCGGACCAGAATTATTTTTTTTCCCTCTCTTCACTCTCTCGTCCGGTCGCTCTGGAGGTCTCCGTCCCTCGTTCTCTCGTCTCGCCGGCCCATATCCCCAGACACAGAGATTGGGCTCCCCGGGGGGGGGAGTAGGTGTAGTCACCGGCCTTCGAGGGGTGTTGGGGCTATGTGGCGAGGTGGACGAGCGAGCGAGATCGATGTGCGTGATTGAGAATGAGCGTCACCTGCAAGGCACACCGGTTTTGAGTCCTCTCATGAGGGAGCACGTAGGCATATAAGGACAAGCAACACCGGTGAAGGACGAGAAAGGACCAGACATGGATTTTATGTTGTGTTTTGTTTATTTTTGTTTTGTAAGTAGGTTGCCGGTTATGTTATTTTACATTTATTTGGCAGGGACAATCCCCCTGGAGCAATATGGAGTAAAGTGCCTTGCTCAAGGACACACTGGTGGTGACCGCTGGGATCGAACCAGCAACCTTCTGCGTGTCAGTTCCATGGTTTAACCCACTGGACCACCATCTCACACCAGTTTTGTAGATTTATTTCTCCTTCTTCCCACACGAACAAACTACTTTACAGTAAGCAATATCACATGAGAAGGAGTAGTTTTACAATAACACTTTTATTTAACTTATTAAAATGATTGAGATGGTAACATATATTTCAGAGCTTCTCATTAAGTGTCTGCACAGAGAGACATTAAGGGCACAATTAGGCCATTATGTTATAATGCTTTTTTGTTATGTACATGACTTCGGAAGCTTCGGGCAACGAGGAAGTGTGTGTGTAATAGTTCGCCAAGTATCAGCGTGTTACACATCTTTTGTGGTTGAACAGCCTGCAGCCAGCGTATCGCTGTTGTCTATCTGGTATATTTTGGGGTGTTTGTGCATGATGGAATTGGGGCAACTCTGTGAAATAAGTGTATGTATCACGCCATATGATTGCTGGCCACTCTGTGATCCATTCGTGGTCTGAAATAGCATAGGGATCTGGTAATGTCTCACCATTACTGAGAGTTAATTTCTTAATATAATTGGCGGAGTCCGCGCTACCTAGGCTTCCAAAGTAATTGATGCAAGCCATTTCCTCACTGTCACACACCTAGCTAGCTGACACACGTCTAATGTCTTGTTACTCTGCATAACACCTGTTAGTGGTTTTCCCCCTAAATGCGCGCGCATCCAGTAATGTTTTGTATACCAGTGGCAGTGGCTCAGTGGTTCATGTAGGTTGTCTACAAACCGGAAGGTTGGTGGTTCATTCCCCGGTTCCACCTGACCAAGGTGTCCATGAGCAAGACACCTAACCCCAGCTGCTCCTGACGAGCTGGATGGAGCCTTGCATGGCTGACACCTCCGTCTATGTATGTGAGGCAATATGTACAGCGATGCACAATGTGGACAGTCAATAATTTTAGATCAGATTCCAATCGGATGGACAAATAATCAGATTTGGACTGACAGTGTGAACGTATTCTAGGTGTAGTGTCTCTCGGTCCCCGGGGCCTCTGGTCCCTTGATCCCCACCCTCTTCGAGCTCTCTTGTTTCAGTCCAGCAGCCTGGAATATGAGAGGATGTGAAGAACATCCCTCCCAGCCCCCTCCAGCAATGGACAATGGAACCTTAAACCCTCGCAGCACGACACCGCTTTAAACCGTGCCTTGAATAATTTAGCCCTGTTGCATGAGGCGAAGAATGTGGAAAAACTTCTCTGCACTTGAACGAAACTGATTTTAACAGCTTTATTAATGGTAATACTTAATTCGCTTCTTTTGTAGGCCAAAGTGTGTCATTAAATCCTGTGAATGTGAGACATACTTTAAAAATGTTTGCCTTTTTTAAGGCCTTTTTAAGCTTCCACTTCATCTGTAACTTAGTTTGCATTTTCTGAAGGAAAAACCAGTGCATGCAAATCTAAAAAAAAAAAGGTTTTAGCTAAACTTATATCTTTGGTTCTGTGTAAGTAAAATGCTGCATCAGAGATGCTTTGCCATTGACACAGCCATAATGGGATGTGCGTTCAAGTGATTTTTTTATTCTAATTAAATGAACTCGCATGGCATTTTAATTTTTCTTTCTCTCTGTTTTACTTCCATACAAAAACAGGAGTCATTTAGCACTAGTGGAACAGCAACTGACGTGCATCAGGTGCATATTTCATGCTTTGTCTGTCTTATGGTGTGTTCAAGTCCTCTTGGGAAGTTTGTATTTACGAGTCAGGAATGTGTAATTATGATGTCAGGTGTGTTCAAATCACTTTGGTTGGAGCAAAATACTCTCCATAGACGACTACAGAGATTGTAAAATGAATCCATATGAATTGAGCGATTTAGTACAAATTTTCTGAAGAGACACGATTGCTTTATTTGATGAACAGATTGAATATAGGCTTTTATTCACATATAAACATTGATCAACTCACTCAGTTGTGGTAAACGGAAGCTCAAGCATGTTCACTTGAAGTGCGAGAACCAATGAGGTTCATTCTCGTGTTACGCAGCACGTTTGAGCTTCAGCAAGAACCAATGAGGTTCATTCTCGTGTTACGCAGCACGTTTGAGCTTCCTCAAGAACCAATGAGGTTCATTCTCGTGTTACGCAGCACGTTTGAGATTCTTCAAGAACCAATGAGGTTCATTCTTGTGTTACGCAGCACGTTTGAGCTTCTGCAAGAACCAATGAGGTTCATTCTCGTGTTACGCAGCACGTTTGAGATTCTTCAAGAACCAATGAGGTTCATTCTTGTGTTACGCAGCACGTTTGAGCTTCTGCAAGAACCAATGAGGTTCATTCTCGTGTTACGCATCATGTTTGAGCTTCTGCAAGAACCAATGAGGTTCATTCTCGTGTTACGCAGCACGTTTGAGATTCTTCAAGAACCAATGAGGTTCATTCTTGTGTTACGCAGCACGTTTGAGCTTCTGCAAGAACCAATGAGGTTCATTCTCGTGTTACGCAGCACGTTTGAGATTCTTCAAGAACCAATGAGGTTCATTCTTGTGTTACGCAGCACGTTTGAGCTTCTGCAAGAACCAATGAGGTTCATTCTCGTGTTACGCATCATGTTTGAGCTTCTGCAAGAACCAATGAGGTTCATTCTCGTGTTACGCAGCACGTTTGAGATTCTTCAAGAACCAATGAGGTTCATTCTCGTGTTACGCAGCACGTTTGAGCTTCTGCAAGAACCAATGAGGTTCATTCTCGTGTTACGCATCATGTTTGAGCTTCTGCAAGAACCAATGAGGTTCATTCTCGTGTTACGCAGCACGTTTGAGATTCTTCAAGAACCAATGAGGTTCATTCTCGTGTTACGCATCACGTTTTGAGCTTCTGCAAGAACCAATGAGGTTCATTCTCGTGTTACGCATCACGTTTGAGATTCCTCAAGAACCAATGAGGTTTATTCTCGTGTTACACATCATGTTTTAGCTTCTGCAAGAACCAATGAGGTTCATTCTCGTGTTATGCAGCACGTTTGAGCTTCCTCAAGAACCAATGAGGTTCATTCTCGTATTACGCATCACGTTTGAGATTCCTCAAGAACCAATGAGGTTTATTCTCGTGTTACACATCATGTTTGAACTTCCTCAAGAACCAATGAGGTTCATTCTCGTGTTACACATCACATTTGAGCTTCTGCAAGAACCAGGGAGGTTCATTCTCGTGTTACAGCGTCAACCGCTCAATTCATCTGGATTAGCTCTACGATCTCTTTCTTTATGAACTTTTTGAAGTGTCAAAGTGGTAGTTTTGTAGCTGTCTATTGAGGGACAGAAAGCTCTCAGATTTCATCAAAAAGATCTTCATTCCAAAAATTTTTTATCTCACCTTTGCTTTCAATACCTTATTTCTGACTTTCTATCACAGTGATTTTATGGACTCGACAGAAAATAGCACCCTTTTCACTCCCGATAACGAGAAGCGCTGCTGGCTGTTATTTCAGGGCTGCCAGAGAGAGAGAGAGAAGCGGTAGATGAGACACATTCAGCCCGACTTGCCACGTAGTAATTTAGCTGTCAGAGGAAATGTCTGCGCTCCTGCAGGACTGTCACAATTCAGATAAATCATGTATGTCATGTCAATGTCAGTTAAGAGCGAAACCCGATCGGCTGTTTTGATGGGCCTGCCAAAGTTGAGCGACGCCAATATGCTGTCAGATTTCTGCTATAAAGGGCTAAACTGCTGTCGATTTGATGAACCATTTTCGGAGTAACAAGCTTTTTATTCTTTCGGCAAACTTTCCATCAAAGTGACGAGGAAAGTTTGACAAAATCCTGTACTTAAGTCATCATGATGGTGATTCAGACACGCCCCCAAAACAATTAAATATTAATAAAATGTAACCGCTTTGGGGCTCACAAATTATCAGGCTGCCATGATCTAGTCATCTACATATTTTAGGCTCATTTTTGGTCTGCTTCGCTAAGTCAGGAATGAACATAAATTAGGAACTAGTTTAACAAAATGTTTGCCGATGAATACACTGTTGTTCATTAGTCTGCATTCATTTTCCCTTTGAAAGGAACGCTGTAACTTTGCTTACGTTTCCTCCATGGTAACACATCCTTTACCCAGTTACTCTCTAATGGCTGAATGCAAAAAGGGAAATTGCTTCAACTGAAGTTGATTAAACCCCAGGTGTTCGCAATAACCTTTCACAGAGGCACGTAATCCTGTGATAAACAAGTGGTAATAAAATGTTAAGAATGGAAACGTCTTGGGGGCACTGGATGCTGCTCCTTTAATGCAATATGTCTGCTGTTGTTTTGTGTTACGTAATGTTCTCAGGTTAGATGTAATTATTAATAACAGTGCCATTATAGTCAGCACGGCCTGTTCACATTATTCCTGTTTTGTCAACTCTGATGTAAAACTTTATAGGCTATAGCTGTTTTGTTTCTCTCAATGCATGCTTGATGTTTAAAGGAATATTTCATGCCTAAATGAATTATGTCATATACTGATGCCATTTTAACTCTGTATTCATTTCTGATTTCAGTAACACAACAGGAAATGCAAGTGGATTGTCAGAGCAGCTGTTTGTTTTCCATACGTAAGTGGATGATTTATAATGCCAAGCTCAAAAAAGCACCATAAAGTATCTTCAAATTGGTTAATGTGTTTCGTACAGTATATTCCTGTCCAAGTGTTTCTTGCACCACTTTTCAAAGGTGGAGAATCTATGCCTCCACAGCTGAATCTTCAGCTACACGGCAAAAGAAATCTTATTTTATTCGAGTTCTTAATGTGAATTTGCAATCAGAATTGAATATGATGAGATGTAAAAAGGGATGGAGGCAGTGTGATGCTTTGGGCAATGTTCTGCTGGGAAACCTTGGGTCCTGCCATCCATGTGGATGTTACTTTGACACATACCATCTACCCAAGCATTGTTGCAGACCATGTTCACCCTTTCATGGAAACCGTATTCCCTGGTGGCTGTGGCTCATTCAGCAGGATAATGCGCCCTGCCACGAAGTAAAAATGGTTCAGGAATGGTTTGAGGAGCACAGCAACGAGTTTGAGGTGTTGACTTGGCCTCCAAATTCCCCATATCTCAGTCCAACTGATCATCTGTGGCCCCACCTCGCAACTGACAGGACTTAAAGGATCTGCTGCTAACATCTTGGTGCCAGATACCACAGCACACCTTCAGGGGTCTAGTGGAGTCCATGCCTCGACGGGTCAGGGCTGTTTTGGTAGCAAAAGGGAGACCAACACAATATTAGGAAGGCATAATGTTATGCCTGATCTGTGACTAAATGACTAAAAGTTTACAAAAACAAAAACTATAATAATATAAAATAACACTGGTGCAAAGCGCATGGGCTACAAAAAAAACATAGTTCTGTAGAATAGCACAACTAGTTTCAAATGACTCTTTCGAACAGGTTGTAAAAAGAGCAACTGAATCAACTTCTGACTTACTGAACTGTGAGTTATCATTACTTGTCTCCAAATGAGGCAACAGCTTGAAAAGAAAGTTATTGCATTTAAATGTACTTTTAATGGTCGATTTCAGTCAAACTAAAGCAATAAGCAAAAATAAGGAAGAGAGAGAGCGCATTCCAACCCACACAGTTTCTCTCCCACTGTCTAATTCATGACCGAACACCTTCCCCCTCCACCGTGAGAGTGCTCAGCATCCCATGTTATCAAGACAAAACTCTGAAAACACAAGCTGCCTATCGGCGGCACAAAATTGCACATTGTGACTTTAGAGCCGTGCTGCAGAATGGAGATGCGCAACACGCTGAGACAAACTGTGTCATTAACAAAGACCAACAGATGGCGGTTCTGGAAAGAGCCCAGATATGAGATACAACAGGCAGAGGAAGGAACTGGTTTGGGCCAGTAATGGCAAATTGTTCTCAATAAAATAGCTGTTGTGCTTTACGTCTGAGATCAACAGATCAACAACAAGTCACAAAACATCTTAAGATAATCAAACACCAATTTCTACTGAGACGATGCCAAAGTCTGCCATGTTGACACAAGTGCCACTTGGTTGTGTCAAGATAGGATATTTCATGCAAAAATTATTTATTAATAATGACTCGTATTCTGGTCTGTTTATCACACAGAACCATCAACATTTTAAGGCTATATATAAGGCTATATATACACTATATTGCCAAAAGTATGGGACACCTCTCCAAATCATTGAATTCAGGTGTTCCAATCACTTCCATGGCCAAAACTGCTTAAAATCAAGAACCGAGGCATGCAGTCGCTTCTAAAAACATTTGTGAAAGAATGGGTCGCTCTCAGGAGCTCAGTGAATTCAAGCATGGTACCGTGATAGGTTGATACCTGTGCAATAAGTAAATTTGTGAAATTTCCTCACTACTAAATATTCCATGGTCAACTGTTAGTGGTATTATTACAAAGTGGAAGCAATTGGGAATAACCGAAACTCAGCCACGAAGTGGTAGGCCACGTAACATCATAGAGCGGGGTCAGCACATGCTAAGGCGCACAGTGAGCAGAAGTCACCAACTTTCTGCAGATTCAACAGCTACAGACCTCCAAACTTTGTGTGACCTTCATATTAGCTCAAGAACAGTGTGTAGAGAGCTTCATGGAATGGATTTCCATGGCCGAGCAGCTGCATCCAAGCCTTACATCACCAAGTGCAATGCAAAGCGTGGGATGCAGTGGTGTAAAGCACGCCGCCACTGGACTCTAGAGCAGTGGAGACGTGTTCTCTGGAGTGACCAATCACGCTTCTCTGTCTGGCAATCCGATGGAAGAGTCTGGGTTTGGCGGTTGCCAGGAGAACGGTACTTGCCTGACTGCATTGTGCCAAGTGTAAAGTTTGGTGGAGGGGGGATTATGGTGTGTGGGGTTGTTTTTCAGGGGTTGGGCTTGGCCCCTTAGTTCCAGTGAAAGAAACTCTTAATGCTTCAGCATACCAAGATATGTTGGACAATTTCATACTCCCAACTTTGTGGGAACAGTTTGGGGATGGCCCTTTCCTGTTCCAACATGACTGCGCACCAGTGCACAAAGCAAGGTCCATAAAGACATGAATGAGTGAGTTTGGTGTGGAGGAACCTGACTGGCCTGCACCTCAACCCGACAGAACACCTTTGGGATGAATTAGAGCGGAGACGGCGAGCCAGGCCTTCTCGTCCAACATCAGTATCTGACCTCACAAATGCGCTTCTAGAAGAATGGTCATAAACACACTCCTAAACTTTGTGGAAAGCCTTCCCAGAAGAGTTGAAGCTGTTATAGCTGCAAAGGGTGGGCCAACTCCATATAAAATCCTACGGCTTAAGAATGGTCTTTAAAGTTCATGTGCACATAAAGGCAGGCGTCCCAAAACTTTTGGCAATACAGTGTGACGTATATATACAGTCAAGCCCGAAATGATTCATACCCCTGGCCAATTCTGACTTAAAGTTACTTTTATACAACCAGCAAGTTTTTTCTTGATTAGAAATGACACAGGTGTCTCCCAGAATATAATAAGACGATGTACAAGAGGCATCATTGTGGAAAAAATTATTACTCATCTTTTATGTACATTTGAACAAAAAGTGGCATGTCCAAATTGATTCATACCCTTTGCAAACTGTCACAGCCTATGGGAAAATCCAAAGATCTATACCATTCCAAATAGTCCAAGCTGTTCTAAAGCATCCTAATTATACCCTGATTCATTGGGAACAGCTGTTTTAATCAACTCAACAGGTGAAAAACAGAAGCTCTCTGCTGTTGGTTTGTGTACAGTCATGGCTAAGACAAAGGTGCTCACTGAGGACCTGCGGCTGGGCATTGTGGCTGCTCACAAGTGAGGAAAGGGCTATAAGACCATATCTAAATGTTTTGAAGTTCCAGTGGCCACAGTGCAAAGTATTATTAAAAAATACAAGACGTTCCGCACTCTGAAAAATCTCAGAGGACGTGGTCGGGAGCCAAAAGTGACACCTGTGCTGGCCATGAGGATAGTGAGAGGGGTAAAAAAGAATCCAAGGATCACCACCAAGGCCATCCTGATGAATCTGGGCTCTGCTGGTGGCAACATCTCAAGGGAGACAGTCCAGCGGACACTGCACACCGCTGGGTTCAACGGACGCAGACCAAGGAGGACACCACTTCTACAGATTAGGCACACAAAAGCCCGCTTGGCCTTTGCAAATGCTCATCTGGACAAAGAAGACTTCAGGTCGTCAGATGAAAGAAAAATTGAATTGTTTGGCCACAATGATGTGGCCTTCATTTGGTGTAAAAAAGGAGAAGACCTCAACCCTAAGAACACCATCCCCACTGTCAAACATGGTGGTGGGAACCTAATGTTTTAGGGGTGTTTTTCAGCCGGTGGATCAGGGAACCTAATCACAGTAAACGCCACCATGAAAAGGAGCAATACATCAAAATTCTCAACAACAACATCAGGCAGTCTGCAGAGAAACTTGGCCTTGGGCACCAGTGGACATTTCAGCACGACAACGACCCAAAATACACAGCAAAAGTGGTAAAGAAGATTCAAGATTCAAGATTCAAGAGTTTTATTTGTCACATACACAGTTATATACACAATATACAACTGGCAGTGAAATGTAAACAGGTCCGCTCCATGGACAGTGCAAATAACAGTTACAAGAAATTAAAATAGAAATAGAATAAAATTAGAATAAAAAGTATTAACATAAGTAGAATTATAAATAAATCAAGTAAAGATAAAAATAGGAAATAAGATAAAATAAAAATATAACAAAAATATGTGGATATGATAAGTGAGATAAACTGTAGACTTAAAAATAAGTGGTTAACATAAAATATATATATATGTATATATAAAGAAGTATAATGTGCAAGGTTTATTACAGGTTGTAATAAAGGTTGTAAGGTTCTTACAGGTTGTAAGAAATGGTAAGCAGACAAAAACATTAACGTTTTGCAGTGGCCCAGCCAGAGTCCTGACTTAAATCCCATTGAGAATCTGTGGAGGGAGCTAAAGATCAGGGTGATGGCAAGGAGACCCTCCAACCTGAAAGAGTTGGAGCTCATCGCTAAAGATGAATGGGCAAAAATACCTGAGGAAACATGCAAAAAGCTGGTCAGCAATTATAGCAAGCGTTTGATTGCTGTAGCCAATAAAGGCAAGGGTATGAATCATTTTGGACATGCCACTTTTTGTTCAAATGTAAATAAAAAGATGAGTAATATTTTTTCCACAATGATGCCTCTTGTACATCGTCTTATCTTCTGGGAGACACCTGTGTCATTTCTAATCAAGAAAACTTGTTGGTTGAATAAAAGTAACTTTAAGTCAGAATTTGCCAGGGGTATGAATAATTTCGGGCTTGACTGTATTTATATATTTATTACCAGCCATTAACCCTCATCCTTCCCTCCTGTTTTTTTTTTTTCATGTTATATCTTTTTTTTTTTAAAGATAAAGTCACAATATAAGATATTTTTAGCTGAATTAAAAGGGTTATTCATGAAATTGTGAGTTATTTTAAATTTAAGGAAAGTTGAAATAATGTGAAGGTGCTCAAATTACTATTTATAATTTATTGATAAAATCTAGTCAGGGTAATGGGTCCTTTCTAGACACAAAAAATGATGTATAATTTTAGGGCTTCGGGAGTGAAGGATTTGTTAAAATGTGCGAGGGAAAGATGAGGGTTAAATAAAGTCATGCTGTTTGAATTTTTACATTTTTAATAAAGTTGCCCAACAGCAATGTGACCGACGGATAGGGAGCATCCCAAGACGCATGAAAGCTTTGATTGGAAATCAGGGTTATTCCACCAAATATTGATTTCTGAACTCATCCTAAGTTAAAACTTTAGTGTTGTATTTTTTAAAAATGAATATAAACTTGTTTTCTTTGCATTATTCAAGGTCTGAAAACATGGCATCTTTTTGGTTATTTTGACCTTTTTCTGCAAATAAATGCTCTAAATGACATATGTCTGTCCTGCTTGTGAGGCAGAAGTTACCCATTTCATCTTTAACAATCGGAAGTTCATTCTGTCTTGTCAACAGGCCTCAGATCAATGCCGAAAGTGAGGATCAGGTGATGGCGGTTCATCAAGAATCTTTGAAATCTTCATGCGATTTTGGTAAGTTTAACTCTTCGCTTCTTCCAGCACCTTGGCTCAAAGATTACCTTTATTTGGAATTGTGGACAATGAAAAAATGTGCATAAAGCATGTCACTAACAATGCCAGTAATGGATGTGATTCCCAGGCAACACACATGCTGGCAATTAACACCTGCCAAATGCATGAATGTAAATGATGAAGCATATTATTGAATATATGAGTGTCCTTAGAAACTGTAATGTCTGCTGCATTGTATTGACATGATTTAAAGTGTTCAAAAAAAAAACGTAACTAGGAGAACATTTTGAAAAAAAAGTAGATCATAGAAAACACTGGCACCAATGGTCTCTATTATGTTCTTAGGTTGAAGATACTTCTGGGAACCGCAGCCCAGGTCACACTGCAAATCAAAGTTTGACAAAAAAAAAAAAAAATTTTAATGATATATTCTTTTTTTATTTGTCACGGTCACGTGGCAAATCAAAAATTAACCGTACATTAAAGGAACACGCCTACTTTTTGGGACTTTGTGGGGCTTTTTAGTCCATACATACCATTCTCATCTCCGTGCGTGCCATAACTCTGACGCACCCACCGCTAGCCTAGCTTAGCACAAAGACTTGAGGTAAATGGCTCCAGCTAGCCTACTGCTCAATAAGTGACAAAATAACGCCAACATTTTCCTATTTACTTGTTGTGATGTGTATAGTTACACTGTGTGCTAAGACCGACTGAAAATGAAAAGTTGTGATTTTCTAGACTGATATGGCTAGGAACTATACTCTCATTCCTACGTAATGATCAAGGAACTTTGCTGCCGTACCATGGGTGCAGCGGCGCAATGATATTACACACAGCGCCTGAAAATAGGCTAACTTCCGTCAACATAACCAAGGTGACAACCTGCTTGCGCAGAGAGCATTCTGGGGACTGTTTTCAGGCGCTGTGTAATGTCATTGCGCCGCTGCACCCGTGGTACGGCAGCAAAGTTCCTTGATCATTACGCAGGAATGAGAGTATAGTTCCTAGCCATATCGGCCTAGAAAATCGCAACTTCTCATTTTCCGTCGGTCTTAGCACACATTGGGCCTAATTCATGAAACTTTCGTAAATATATGAGCAAATTCTGAGTAATTTGCGCATAAAAAGGACATTTACGAAAACTCTCCTCCAGATCCACAAACGCTTCGTATACCACGGATTTGGTAGTTAAACGTGTATATTAATGAATTCCAAACATTCCTAAATAGGACGCACATGCATGCTCATTCATAATTAGCATAATCCCCGCCCATGAGTTACAACTACAAATGACATGGCCAGGAACGCTGTGGAATCTTCTGCACTTCTTTCTCAGGTTTGGCTCCAGTATTTTGCATAAATGCTAAAGAGACTAACTGACCATATGCCTAGCAATAAATATTAAACTATCCATCAAAGCATTTTAGCCAGCTAAAAACGCCTGGTGCTCTTCTGAAAACGGCCAGCTGGTGGCGCTTGAAAGCGCTTTGCAAGGGCAGCGTTTTTCCATCTGAGATACTTTGATTGCTATGAATATGATACAGAATATCCATGGCAGTAATGTGTTACTAGTATCTCATTTTGAAGAATATTACTGAATATTTATATTGTTATTGAATATAAAAAATGCAGTAAAAAGTCGGTGTAGTTTTTGTCCCGCCCCTCCTCCACTGTGATTGGACGACCGGGTAGAAAGTGACAGTGAAGAGCGCTGCCTATTAGCCAACGTTGAACTGTAACAAAAAAAAAACTAAAAACGGGGCAAATCAACTCTTGAATTATTATTATGGTACATAGTGCATCAAAATGCAGACATCAGTTTGCCTAAATTAGAACACAGAACGTTAAATGTTTAACGCACCATTTACACGTGGTAGGGAGCAGGTGTAAATTTCTTTCGTACCAACTAACATTTTGAAAATACGAACATTTTCGTGAATCAGAAAATTTACGTCAGAGCGGATTTACGAAGGATTTGACCACAAATTCGTTCTGCTCGTGTTTCATGAATGAGGCCCAATCTAACTATACACATGACAACATGTAAATAGGAAAATGTTGGCGTTATTTTGTCACTTATTGAGCATTATGGCAAAGTAACGAGTATGGCATGCACGGAGATGAGAATGTATTGACTTCTCTAACTCTGGGGGATACGATGAATAAGCTAAAGTCCCAAAAAGTTGGCGTGTTCCTTTAAAGAAGATTTTGTCATTGCTTTTTTTATTTAAATTGTTTTATTTATCTCTTTAAATTCAACTTTCCAGGTTACATTGCAAATTAAAATGTATGTTTTATATTAAAGTAAATTAAAAGCATATTTTAGTTTTTTTTTTTTGCATTAATCGATTTTTTTGTGATTATGCACATGCACATTTTACCCTAATTTCTCATTATTGTAATGTGCATTTAGTAATTTTTTATTTTTTATTGTAATTCACTTTTCATATTTTATATAGTCATTCATATTACTGTAATTCTATTTTATTTAGTCAGTACAAAATGCTATAACAATACATACTTTACAGTTAAAAAAAAAAACGTGATTTCTGTTCACATTACAGTAATGAGATATTTTATTCCACACTCAAACATGCCCAAAAGACACATGCTCGTTATGAAATCAATGTGGCGTGGTTCATCCAGGGGGTTTAAATGCTCAGGCATGGTTATGTAAGACATCATAATCCACTGTTACTATGGTTACCACATCCCCAACTGACTTTAAGAAAGGTACGCATTCAAACCGTCACTCTCAAAAAGCTTGTCCTTTTGATGCCAGTAGTCGTTGTCGGCGGATAATGCAATATTGTGTGCTTGGCATCTTCTTTGTGCTGTGGGAGAATCTTTCAGAGCCGTAGCTAAGCACCAATCCTTTTCTCTCCAACAATCTTGTGTACATCGAATTTTAATGTAATATGCAAATTACACCTCAGAGGTGTAAAGTCTACGCCCTGGTGCTCGGATCAGATGTTGTAGTGGGAGGAATCCGATTTTGGGATTTTCTCAGGGGCTTAATGCATGTTTACAAAGACATATGTGAACATCTTTGTATAATCATATATTTTTCTTGCGAGGCTGCTAAGCCAATCTTAATGAAAACCCCAAAACGCGTTGACAGAAAAAAGTGATTTCCTTTCATTGTGGCGGAAAGTGCCTCACCTTGCTAAAAGCGTTGAACACACAGAGACAAGGTTGTGTCTGAGCAGAATAAATAGTTAGTAGTCTGGCATTTGTGTTTCAATATTGTGCCTGTTGACAGAGACAATGAGCTTGGGGGATTGTGAGAGGAACAGCAACGCTGTTTGCAAGGTCTGAGGGGGCAGGAGACAAAATGTGCCGTGATGAAGGTTTGACAGGTGGAGGTCCTCTTCTTTCCCTTCATAGAGAAAGGACTCTGCGTGTGAATGCGTTTCTGTGTATGAAGGGCACGTCGGGAGCGAAAGAAAGAGTCTGAGGGAACTATAAAAGAGATAAAGAGGAAGGTTGTGACTTTTTTGACAAAATAAATGTGGAGGTCATACTGGAGAATAACGGCGATGATGATTTTAGATCCTTTGCACACAAAGACAACAGTACATTTATAAAGGTCAGCTGCTTCAGGAATGAGTCTAGTGACCTGTCAAAAATATGAAACGTTTTGCCACATATTTTACTGTACTGTTTGTATTTTACATTGGAGCAAAGCAGTTTTATTTCTAAAAGCCTACATTCAACCTGATCATTTCGTAAAGCAATCACATCTCTCTAGATGTAAATTTGGGCTAAACTGGTTTTTAGTTAATAGTTTTGCGATCTCTTTATGAACTTTATAAAGTGTCAAAGTGGTATTTGTGTAGCTGTCAATGGAGGGACAGAAATCTCTGTCATGAAAAAAAATTAAATTATATATATACATATATATATATATATTTATTAAAAGAGCAACTTTTGATGTAGGTGCATACTCGTGCATTGTCCAAGTTCCTCTTTGTTCCTTATTTATAATCTCTTTTGTCTATTTATTGATTTAGAGTCAGGCAGATTCGGACAGACACCTCACAAAGATCATGAGCTTGAAATTAAGAAATCCTATTGAGTTTGATTAGCAAAGGGAGAGAGAGAGAGGATGAAGAGCTGAGAGGATTCTGGCAGATGCTCAGGAGAGTGTCAGTGTGTGTGAAGAAGGTGCCAGGAGGTCATATCACTTGTTGGCGATTTGGAGCCGAGAGCTCCTACACTGCGCTGTTCTGTGGCCTGCTGCATTTAACGGGATTGGCTGATGGACTGGGGACTGAGCCATTAATCTTTCTTCCCTCTTATCCAATTACAGCACCTATAGCGGAGCAAAGCAGAGAAAGCAGTGCATTTGTGCCAACTGCCAGTGGCAACTCACAACATACAATCACAGGGACCAAGTTTTACAAAGGAAACCATCTAGAGGGGACGTAAAGGAACAGTTCACACCAAAATAATAATTTTGTCATTATTTACTCACCCTCAAGTCTTTCCAAACCTGAATGCTGTTATTTTTTTAGTGGAACGGAGAAGTGTACGTATTTGAAGAATCTTTATGCAGCTCTTTTCCATAGAACAACAGTTCCTCGTAACCACATCCATTAAGCTCCTAAAAGAAAAAAAGTTAGTTCATAGAACTATATTTACTATGAAATGCTTTCAATGTAGGCTTGATGCAAGTTTAAGTGGAGAAAAATATTATTTTCACTTAAATTTAGCTCTGATTGCAGTGTTGTAAACAGTAGGCCTATTAGTATTATTTATATACTATTATAGTATTTATTATTGGTTTTGAATTAGCTTTTATTTTTATATTTTAGGTAATTTTGTTATGTGCTTTTGTCATTTTAGTATAAAAGATAAAAACAAAACTTCTATATCCACATTATTTTTCATGTGAGAGCGTGCACGGCCATTTGTAAATGGAATGAGTCTGCCTTCCTGTGTCATTTGCCTCCAGTTATTTTTAGCTGTACAAAACAGCTTGTTATGCTAGTTATGCTGTTTGTAGCGCAAACATTTTTACTGTTTACTGTACTTTGATTTTCTTCTCGTTATTTCCCTAAAGTGGCTAATAAATTGGAAGTCTCGTACATTCATATGGTGTGTTCAAGTCATGTTGGAAAGAACGTATTTACGAGTTGAAGACACATAGTCATAAATACCTAGCCTGACGTCGTCATACTCAAGTCAGAATATGAGTCTGATTCTCCTCCGTTGGGCTGTGATTATGGGGCGTGTTTTAACCGAACCAGGAAAGACCTCAATTGGATAGACCTGCAACAGAACTCAACTGCACGTATGTTGGAAGGAGAAGAAGAAGATGAAACGATCTTTGCCGGTGTTGTAAAAAGAATTTAAGGATACACAGAGTACTCACCAACACGATCATAGTTTTTGAGAGAAATAGGAAAGGTGAATGCATATACGAACAAGTTCTCCATTTAGTAAACAAATTCAACCCAAGCGCTCTTTGGTGACGTGACTGCTTGCGTTACTGTTGATCATCTGTCCATCATCGTATAAAGCCCACCCTGACAATTTGATTGGTCCGAACAGCTTCTGTTCGGGCATAGTTGCTCCACAACGGATCAAGTCCAGACCGAATTTCCCGAACTCAAATGTTGTGGGCGGGGCTAAATTCGGCTGGCATCCAGGCTAATAAATAACCGTAGGAAGCTTGGGATTTTGTTAAAAGGATAGTTCACTGTGGCGAGGTTGACGAGCGAGAAACATGGGATGAGCGAGTGAGATCGGTGTGCGTGATTGAGAATGAGCGTCACCTGCGAGGCACACCGGTCTCGCTCGCTCCTCCCATGTCTCTCGCTCGTCAATCTCACCACATTCACCCAAAAAATTTAATTAGCCCATGATTTACTCACCCTCAAGTCATCCTAGGTGTATATGGCTTTCTTCTTTCAGACGGATAAATCAATATATTAAAAAATGTCCTGGCTCCTCCAAGCATTATAATGGCAGTGAATGGCTGTTTCATTTGTGGGTTAATAAAGGCCTTCTGAAGCGAAGTAATGCGTTTGTGTAAGAAAAATATCTATATTTAAAACTTTAAACTGCAATCTCTAACTTCCGTTGACTGTCGTCTGCACGTTCACAAAATATTTTTCTTACACAAACGCATTGCTTCGCTTTAGAAGGCCTTTATTAACCCTCGGAGCTGTGTGGAGCACTTTTATGATGGATAGATGCACTTTTATGGACTTCAAAACAGAAACAGCCCTTCACTGCTATTATACAGTAAAGCTTGGAAGAGCCAGGACATTGTTTAAATAACTCGATTGTATTCATTTAGGGGTATTTTGTTTTATTTTATTTAGTTTGTTTTTCTTTAGTTAGTTTAGTTAACAGTAACAGATGAAGCCATCTTATAACTTTAAAAGACATGGAATATTGCGAAAATAGTTGTATTATTTGTCTTTTACAACTCAACTTCCTTTCCAGTGAAATAAAATAAAGTTTAATAGTGCTGTTGCCATTTCATATTTAATATATCATGTAATATTTCATATTAAATGATTAGTTGCCAAGCAACATTTCTAATTTTCATTAGTTTTTTAAGTGCAAGTTTTTCATGTAATATTTATTTATTATTTTATTTCATTTTTTTTTCTTTAATTCAAAGGAATTTTAGTTTTAATTTAAATGTAGTTTTAGCTAACAATAACAGCACGGATATGAAGCTATCATATGACTTCATAAGACATGGAATATATATAATATATATATATATATATATATATATACTCATTTTTATTTCTCATTTAATTCAGGTCAGATTGAGAGAAAATATTCTGGAAAAAATGACTTTTGGTGCAAAACAAATTACAAGTAGGTACATTACAAGTACATTACAAGTAGGCCTCAGGATGAAAAAATAATACAAAAATATATGTCTATGATATGATCCCTATGATCAAGTTAATACGATCTCATCAGTAATGATTGGTTTGAGGTTATTGGATGGAGAGGTGGTAGAATGGGAATAGTGGAAAGCACAGCAGTGTTTAAATCCGCTAAACACAGTAGACAATTAGGCTTAAATGCTGCCATTATCTGTATGGCCCAGCTGTCTTTGCAGAATGATTTCTGGTGGTATCAGATGGTTTTGGATGAGTAATCAGAGATCATGCTGTTTGGTGTAGGCTCCAACAGAAGAGCACTACTGAACCGGCTACACGCTAGTGGACAATATCACTGTTATGGGAAAGAAAACTCTAGTTTCCCTATAGTTTATTCCTAAGTATCAACATTTAACTTTTTATTGATCATTGATGTTTTTTTTTATCATAGTGGTGTTGCTGCTTTAGTGCTGTTTTTACAGATTACACATGGTAAAATCCCTGTAACGGACAGCCTCAAGTGGCCTATTGCTTTATTTGAGAACAGACGCTAGTCTGAGCACGCTAATAAAATCTGCGCAAAACAAACAAACCTGAAGCTGTAATAAGGTTAGCAGGATGTGCAGGCACTTTACTTGTTTTTTCGCTTCTTTTCTCCATGTATAAAATCTTAATTAGGTAATTCACAAAGGGTGTTATTAGATTATGGGCGCAAAAGCAACATCTTATTTTTGTGGATCGGATGTGTTATGGCCCTGAGTGTTGCATTTACTTGTTAATAGTGAACACAGCATGCATCCTGACATCCTCCTTGCCTAGACGGCATTATTCTTTGTGTACAAATGAGCCAATTTGGTTATCTCCAGAGAGGTTAAATCTCTGTCTCAAGGGATGCGCTCTTTCTGATTCTGACTCTTATAATGAGCAGAATATCGTCAACGTGTCTTTTTTGAAAGGATCCTTTGGGTGTGGAGGGGAGCGATTATTCACCGTTATGAATATTGTGCATTTGTCAGTGCCACTTAATGGCAATTTCCCCCTTTTACCTTGAAGACAACATGCAACATCAGCATGAAAGCTTTTTGATATAGAATTTATTCCATTAAGATTTACAGTCATGCAAATTACATTCCAATTTACTAAAAAAAACCCTGCATTTTAGCTGTGTTCTCATTCCAGAATCACAAAAAAAGGTTTTATTTTTTGAGCTTTTAGCTTGATTTAAGCCTCATTTTGTACATCTTTGTAAGACTACCCTGCAAATAAGATCTGATGTTTAGCTTTGCTTAATGCATAAACAGATCAATGTCATCGCAATTGCTTGCCCTTTAACGAACATAATGGCTACTGTATGTACAGCAGACTGTGATGTGATTTTAGACAGGTGTTTCACTATGAGATGTTTTGGCACAAAGCAGAACATTTTAATACATTTCTTGCTGTTATGGTTTAACTGTCACTTTATTTTTGCAGTGAAATACCAATAAGCATGCACTGTATTACCTTTTATTAAAGGCAGGAAAGGCGATTTGTTCCAGTTTTTTTTTTGTTTGTTATGCTGGCTGATACTCTCATCACATCTTATTAGCAATCAATGAGTAGGTATAGTTCACCCAAAAATGAAAATCCATAGACTGTAAAAAAAAATATGGATGTAGTGTCCATGACGTCACCCATAGGATTCTGAAGAGCAGTTTTGAAGCGTAAAGTAGGGATGAGCTGGCCGTTGCCATCTTGGCAGCACGTCACCGCGCGTCAATCCCGGATAATAGAAAATGGGCAAAAAGGCGGGACGTGGGCGGAGCTGAGGTGACGCGGTGACTAACAGACAGCAGATGTAAATGGCTATCCACCTGTCACTCAAAGTGACCACGCCCTTAATTATGCAGAACTTTAAGGCATTATATAATGTAAACGAAAGAGTTATTAAAAAATCCCCCCCTCACAGTTGTCATGAAGGGCAAAATTAGCCATATAGACCAAAACCACAATTTGTACCAGGCTGTAAACATGTTTTATTTCTTCTGTAAAGTTGGGAGTCCCTTCTGGAGCCAAATCCCATGATTTACTCACCCTCAAGCCACAGTTATATAAAAAAAAATATCCTGGCTTTTCCAAGCTTTATAATGGCAGTGAAAGGGGGTTGAGAAATTTGAAGCCCAAAAAAGTACATTCACCCATCATAAAAGTGCTCTACACGTTTTTTTTTACTAATTACTCAAATTACTAGCTTCCGACTCAACACTATCAACACCAAAATGAGTCTGCAGCGGTCAGGTGGTACAGGTCAGTGCTCTTTAAGCTGTTTATGTTCATCGTTATTGTAATGTTATGTGCTTTGAGACATGAGGTAATATAATGCTGTCTTTTGTGATGCTTTTCTCGTGCTGTGTGCGTTCTTGTGTTTTGAAGGAGGCATGGCTTTGGAGACGTTCTGAAGGGAGCGTGGGACCTTATGCGTTCAAAGCTAGCTTGCTATTGCTAGCCGCTCCGAAAATTTGCTTTAAAGCAATAAATAAAAAAACTGTCATTATTTATTCACTCCAATGTTTTGTTAAGTTAAACTTAAACTTTATTGTCTGTTCAGTTTCCTGGACAGAAATTCATCTTTGACGCTGACAATACTATACATCCACACTTTCACATAATTAAAACCCATTAGTCCCCGTAAAAAAACATAAACACATAGACCAAGTAGATACCATACCATTACAATATACACTCACCTAAAGGATTATTAGGAACACCTGTTCAATTTCTCATTAATGCAATTATCTAATCAACCAATCACATGGCAGTTGCTTCAATGCATTTAGGGGTGTGGTCCTGGTCAAGACAATCTCCTGAACTCCAAACTGAATGTCAGAATGGGAAAGAAAGGTGATTTAAGCAATTTTGAGCGTGGTTGGTTGGCATGGTTGTTGGTGCCAGACGTGCCGGTCTGAGTATTTCACAATCTGCTCAGTTACTGTGATTTTTACGCACAACCATTTCTAGGGTTTACAAAGAATAGTGTGAAAAGGGAAAAACATCCAGTATGCGGCAGTCCTGTGGGCGAAAATGCCTTGTTGATGCTAGAGGTCAGAGGAGAATGGGCCGACTGATTCAAGCTGATAGAAGAGCAACTTTGACTGAAATAACAACTCGTTACAACCGAGGTATGCGGCAAAGCATTTGTGAAGCCACAACATGCACAACCTTGTGGCGGATGGGCTACAACAGCAGAAGACCCCACCGGGTACCACTCAAAAAAATATTTTTTTAAATTTTTTAAATTATTTTTTTTGTTAAGGCTGTCTGGGTGGAAGAGGTTGAGAGACGGGGGAGCAATAAATCGAAATCGAATATTCACTTATGACTATTTTAACTTAATTTCTGTGTAAAGCACTTAGAATTGCCACTGTGTATGAAATGTGCTATACAAATAAACTTGCCTTGCCTTGCCTTGCCTCATCTCCACTACAAATAGGAAAAAGAGGCTACAATTTGCACGAGCTTACCAAAATTGGACAGTTGAAGACTGGAAAAATGTTGCCTGCTCTGATGATTCTCGATTTCTGTTGAGACATTCAGATGGTAGAGTCAGAATTTGGCTTAAACAGAATGAGAACATGGATCCATCATGCCGTGTTACCACTGTGCAGGCTAGTGGTGGTGGTGTAATGATGTGGGGGATGTTTTCTTGGCACACTTTAGGCCCCTTAGTGCCAATTGGGCATCGTTTAAATGCCACGGCCTACCTGAGCATTGTTTCTGACCATGTCCATCCCTTTATGACCACCATGTACCCATCCTCTGATGGCTACTTCCAGCAGGATAATGCACCATGTCACAAAGCTTGAATCATTTCAAATTGGTTTCTTGAACATGACAATGAGTTCACTGTACTAAAATGGCACCCACAGTCACCAGATCTCAACCCAATAGAGCTTCTTTGGGATGTGGTGGAACGGGAGCTTCGTGCCCTGGATGTGCATCCCACAAATCTCCATCAACTGCAAGATGCTATCCTATCAATATGGGCCAACATTTCTGAAGAATGCTTTCAGCACCTTGTTGAATCAATGCCACGTAGAATTAAGGCAGTTCCTGAAGGCGAAAGGGGGTCAAACACAGTATTAGTATAGTGTTCCTAATAATCCTTTAGGTGAGTGTATATGTATATGCATGTAACACAGTGTACAAGCGCCTACCCATATAAATATACCTCAATACCTTAATTAAGAATTTGGTTTAACACAGTCACCGCCAAAGAAAAACAATTATCTTTTGTATATATTCTTTTTGGCCCGCAGTACGCGCAGTTAAAAAAAAAAATTGTGAATAACCATACACTGCTCTTTTTCAAACAGTGATGTGTCTAAATCTTCTCCAAGAAAGACAGAAACCATAAAGTAAAGGTCCAAAGGGCAAGGAAGGATTTTTTTTTTAAAGTGCCCCTATATGCTTTGTCGGATTTTACCTTTCATGTAGTGTGTAATATAGCAGAATGTTAAAGGTCGGCAAAGATCAAAGTGCAGATAAATGGTCTCCTAAAAGAACTAATCAATTTTGAACTGCCTGAAATGAGTTTTCAGTCTTGCGTGAAACCTATGTAGGTTTGTAACAAATTTGCATAATGCCAGCCTATGGCTGCCCGTGACATAACATCTCCTTTGACCCACCCTCAAACACTTGAGTTTGGTTGGTGTTGTGTACATGTCGAGAAGACACTGGCTGCGTCCGAAACCTGGAAAATGCTGCCTTCGGAGGGCACATTTCAAGGCAGGAAGGCATCAAGACACGTCCAAATCTAATGTTAGATTCCCTTCCTGTCTCCTGAGATACCTTCATCTGATAGATTTTTGAAGGCAGCATACATGTATCCTTCGCCTTTAATATCCCACTATCCTGTGCGTTCTATTCTGTGACAGTTGAGCTATAAAAAAAGATGGCTTCCGAAAGTTTGCTGGTCAGTTTGTGTGTAAATGTACATTTTTGACCAACATTTTCCACTTCTAAAGTCATTTCTAGCGAGAAATTACTAATGTAGTAATTAAATATTTGTTTAGTTCTCACCAAAGCTCTCTCTATTTTGAGGTAGAGCATTAAACTGTTACACTGCCTTAGAAGTCTGTCTGAAATCTTGTTTTGTGAGGTGCCTTCGTGCACAAACGCTGCCTTACAAGTCATTGTCTGATAAGGCAGTGAGGCAACGAGTCTAGGTTTTCGGACACATCCACTGTTTTCTGCACCGTGAAAGCAAATTCTCTTTGTGCGAGGCCTCGGGCTTGAATTGATATGATACAACCGACGCCATTACTATTTTAATCTTACATTTTATACTTGTTGAGCAATTTAATGTTAAGATAAGATCATGTTAATGTTTTCGTTTTAAAACGCATAACTTTTGCTACACTTATGCCTGGCGTCCACACTACTCCAGAGGTTTCTACCCTTGCGTTTCAGTGGGCGTCACTAGGACCTTTTTAGGGGGCTTCAGCACCCCCTAAAATTCTGTCTGCCCCCCTAAAAAATGTGTGATTAACCTTTCAAACAAATGAAAGTTGCAGGAGGCTTTGGCTTCGTCCCGTCTTTTAATCTGCGTTAATCAGCGTGTTCTTCAATCCGCAGCGGCGTCGAACAGAGCAGACGTCAGAAGCAGAGGTGTGTGCGTTGATCTGAGCCTCATTGGTCCGTCACCGCTAGTCAATGTCAAAATATTTG
>NC_137103.1:48552392-48844892 GCF_949357685.1 Gobio gobio | reverse complement strand
TTCTGGATAAACCTTGCCTTTCTATTTACTTTTGGATTATTACTGTTAGCTCTTATATAGTGTCTGTGCCTATTTATGGTAAAATATTAAAGTGTATCAGTTAAAACTTCTCAACTAGGGTTTTTACCACCTGATCTCTATGACTAATAAATAAACTGATCAATGAGCAATTCTCCAACAAAAGCTTACAATTTATCAGCTGAAACTACATGAATTCTTCCTCAATGACCAAAGCATAATGGGGCTTGTAGATGGCCCCTGCAAAGCAGAGATAAATAGTTTGGTGCAGACAGCGGTTTATCAGTTCGTTCCACGCAGTGCATACATTTCCCTTACAAACCCCCACACGCCATCTCCGGCGACCTACGTGGTCGGATGCTAAAAGCCGTTTTTGTCTGTGATGTGGCTGCTGTGCATAACACTGACATTTACTGGATCAGAGATTCATCAATCTGAATCGCCCACATCCGGTGTCATTAATCGAGAGGACGTCTGAGCTTCTCAGGCGCAAGGTACATAACGGGCTGTACATGCTCAGAGTTGACTCTCTCCAGTTAATTACAGTGACAAATGGCAGACGGGCCCCAGAAGTGCACCGTGCAGTTGAAAATGTGACAGGCTCATTTTTGCATGTAAACAAATTCCCGGAATCCCTGGAATCTAATTACTACCTGGAGCGCTCGTGCACATAGTGCAGCAAACAGCAGAAACACCCCGGGTGAGATCATTTTGCTTTCTGACATATGATCTAACATCACCACAACTTGGGACAAAACTACAGTGTGACAATGTGATATTACTCTCAGAGTGAACACAATTGAATATACACAGTGGTTGCCAGAAATTCTCTGTAAAAGTACCATGACAGTGTTTCCAGTTTTACAGGATGCCTGTATATTTTACAACTTAACATTATATAATTTAATGAAATATATGGTTTTAAAGAGCACCTATCATGGAATTTTGAAATTTACCTTTCATGTAGTGTGTAACATAGATCTAAGTGAACAAAAACATCCTGCAAAGTTTGAAATATGACAGTGCACCGTATATATAGTTATTTTCTTTCAAAAGTAAGAGTCGACTCTGAGTCATTTTTAAGAATCGTTAGAAGACCGAAGCTTTTTCTCTGACTAGATGACGTCAACTTGTCAAGTTATTTGAATACGATACGCCCACTTATTGCGCTCCAAGACGCCAGTGAAAACTAGAAAACATCATGGCGACGAGACGCTGTGTTCTGAAGTGCCACTCAAAAGCAAACTTCTTTCATCTGCCCAAGGATGAGCATTTGAAGACTAAGTGGCTTGAAGACAAACCATACATTGTCGCGATTGTGTGTTTATTTAATCGTCAAATGTCTCTATTTGCATGTTTCGCGATCTCAGGAAGCTTTTATTATGGAATTCTATTATGGCACATGGTTCTTCTTCGTCTGTCTGTACCATATATGGATTACATGTGCACAGAGCGCCCTCCGGCTAACAGTATGAATTGAAAACAACACATAAGAGACTCCATCGCTCATGATTAGGCTACATCTGCGCATTTTGAGGAAGTATTGAATAAAAAATACTCCTCTGTTTAGAAATTTGACACAGACATATGAGAATCTATCAATATGTCTCCTCATCTGCACACTTTTGAACTAAAAGCCCTGAGGGATGTTGATTTGTCGCGAGTCTTCGTGAGGAGAATAGAGGAGTTTTTTTATGAATGAGATCAGCTGAGGCTCATATTACAATCAAACGGTACCGACGCGGTTTTCATATTCATAACTCCTGACACATATTAACAAATTACTGTCACTATAAGACTTTGATGGGCGTTCCGTTTCCGAAAATATCTGCACAGACTATATCAATCACAACTGACTGGGTCATCGGACCAATCAGCGCAGATTAGCGTCACGTAAAGGCGGGGTTTTGAAAAGTGAATCACTAAAGGAATCATTTGAGAATCGCTGTCAAAACAGGTAAAAATAAATGCATATTATAAGAAAACTAAAGTCTTTTTTGTCATTGCATGCATGCAAAACTGTTGTTGGGGACTTCTAAAACAATATTTGGAACATTTTAAATGCCATGATAGGTGCTCTTTAAGATACCTACTTTACCCAAATCTGCCTTTTTACCTTAATATGTACCGATAACCACAACAGTAATACAGGTGGCACAACACTCAAAAAAATAACTCTTTGAATGAACATAAAAAAATCATGGAAAGTATTTCCACATGATTTCAGCATTATGCAATTCTGTTATTACAATTTAATGTACTTACGTTGGGTCAACTTAATTTATTAAGGTTGATTCAACTTAATTTATTAAGGTTGATTCAACTTATTTACTATGGCTGGGCACAGCTTAATTTAATAGTGTCAGCCCAACTAATTTGCAATGTTTTGGACCAACTAATGTATTTAAGTTAGCCTAACAAAAGTGCTTAACCCATTTAATCCCAAATTTTTCCCAGACACAAAAATATCCAAATCATGTGTCATTAGTATCCCTTTGAAACAATCAATCATAATTTTTTTTAAATTTACATGGAAAAGTGTGTGAAAAAGTGTGTTTTATGATCGGTCACAATTGTGACTGGTGGGATACTGTGTTGTATCAACCATTGTATTGATTTAATATAGGACTATTTGACCTGTGCAGTGTGTTTGTGTGTGTTTTTGTGTGTGTGTGTGTGTATGTTTTTTTTTGTTTTTTTGTTTTTGTGTGTCTGTGTGTGTGTGTGTGGGTGGGTGTGTGTGTGTGGAGAGCAGACATCAGAGGAGACGTTGTGTGTGTGTGTGTGTGTGTGTGTGTGTGTGTGTGTGTGTGTGTGTGTGTGTGTGTGTGTGTGTGTGTGTGTGTGTGTGTGTGTGTGTGTGTGTGTGTGTGTGTGTGTGTGTTTGTGTGTGTGTGTGTGTGTGTGTGTGGGGAGATCAGACATCAGAGGAGACGTGACCGTGTGTGTGTGTGTGTGTGTGTGTGTGTGTGTGTGTGTGTGTGTGTGTGTGAAATTAGGTAGAAAGTAAGGTAGAACAGTTAGCCTATGTGTATTAGTATGTAGATACAATGGGTTATCCCACCGGTCACTATTGTTGCCGATGACATGTTTGTGAGTTCTATGACCACATTAAACAAAGTTGAGTAATTGCAAATGCATATATCAATACTAGACGCCTTAAACAAGATGTGTACCAAAAATCTATGTCCTATCTTTATGTTAACATACTTTACCAGCCTTTTCTTTGGGAGCTTTCCTGCTGCCATCCTCTTCTCTTGGCACAAACAGGAAGTAAACAGCTCTGGTCATGTGACAATTTACAGTAAACATGCGACACTGCACATATTTCATTGAGACCCTTTATTATTTCAATATCTGCTGGAAATGCATTGATAGATCATTCAGTAACATTTTTATAGCCTTAGAAATGAATAAAAAATGTACGGTCACTATTGTGACCAGTGGGATTAAATGGGTTAATTCTGAAAGAAAGCCATTTAATCACATGGAAATCCTTTCCATGATTTAATTACATTAATTCAAAGAATAGCTTTTGAGTGTTCATAAATTAATACCTTTTTAACAATCTCTAATGGTGGAAACAAAACACACAGCATACCCTAACCACAAGGTCTACACTTCAGCATAATGGTAACCTCAAAAATCGACACAACATAACACAACTTTTAAATGTCAGATATAACTGTCAAATATAACATCAAACTTTAACAGGTATTTCCCTTTACTAAAAAACACATTAAACAGCACTTAATTTCAACATTTACTCTCCTGATCCATCCCTATGCAAAGCATGCTGGGAACTAGAAATACACTTGCCAGTTCAGTCAGCGCAACATAAATTATTCATGTAATCCCAACACAAAGGGTTCAGGTTATCTTAACATTTAACACATTTTATTTCATTTAACGTAATAAAATTTAGTAAAATGGCAATTAATTAAAAACCTAAAGATTTGTGTTGTTTCAGCTTATTTTATTTAAATAAACTGAACAAACAGCTAGAATAATTTTTTTTGAGTGAATAGAAATCCACCTGATGAATCGGTTCATCGTAAGCGGCCTGATCATAAAACATGGGTGATCATAGCCACATTAAATATTACACATAAAAATTTGAGTTGTCTCTTGAGCAGATAATCAGCATATTAGAATGATTTCTGAAGGATCGTGACAATGAAGACGATGCTTTACCATCACAGGAATAAATTACATTTGAAAAGATATTTAAAAAGTTATTTAAAAATGTTATAATATTTCACAGTATTACAGAGACTTCTTTCAAAGACATTTAAAAAACCTTACTGACTGAACTTTTGACCAATATGTTTTGCGACACATGAGAATCAGTGTTTTTGTTGGCAATATGTGCTCTATTCTAAATGTGCTGTTTTTTGTTCAAAATAGTTCAAATTATTATTCGAGATGAATAAGATTATCAATGAATAATAGCTTTAATTTTTGGTCTGTTCCAATTCCATTCCAATCAGTTAGCAGTCCAGCAGGCTTATATAGAATATTGTGTACAAATTGTCATCTGTAGCATTTAATGAAAGAAAATATGGGGTCAGAACAACATGGCTGTTACGGAAACACACTCGGAGACAGAGGGTGATTTATTGACAACACTCAAACTGTGCGGATGAAATCAGGTAAGTTGGCAGAGCTTTGTAAACATCGGATGTGAGGAATGGATGGTCAGTCCAATTTTCGGGATCTTACAGACTTTGGAGAGCGTGGATGAGTGAGGAATCAGTCGGATGCACACACACCTCGATCAACTTCGTTGGAGTGGAGAAACTCAGCTAACACACTGGAGACCGTAGCCTTAGGAGAATAAGGTATGCTTCACTTCATACAAACAGTTGTAAATAGTTAGTTGTGCTGATGAGGGAGAAGATGAGGTGCAGGTGTGTGATCATGAAGTGCATGCAGGTGAGAGTCAAGGGCACTGTCCCAAATAGCACACTTCGGCCCTCGCCCAAATGGCACACTTCATGTGCACTTTCGGTCTTGCGGACTTACAATGGCCGCTGCGTGCCCGTGTCCGTTAAGTCCACGAGACCGCAGGGTGTCCCGTTTGTCATTTTAGGTGCTCACAAGCAGCCCCTTTGCGGTCAATATGCGCCCTCGATGCGCACTTCTGCCGAGCCCGCACTGGTGCGGGTTACACAGCGGACTTCTTCCCGGCAGTCAAAGCGGCATTACGTCGTGAAAGTGCGGACTCCGAGGAAGACCGTGAGGGTTTAGGGTGCCATTTGGGACAGGGCCTTCATGTGCATTTTCTGTCTTATGGACTTACAATGGCCGCTGCATGCACATGTCCGTTAAGTCCACAAGACCGTAGGGTGTCCCAGTCGTCATTTAAGCTTATAGAAGGGTGCTCGTGAGCGCCCCCTTTGCGGCTGCTATGTGCCCTCGATGCGCACTTCAGCTGAGCCCGCAAGTTCACGAGCTAATGCAGAGGACTTCTACACCGCAGTCAAAGTGGCATTACGTCGTAAAAGTGCGGACTCAGAGGAAGACGTGAGGGTTTAGGGTGCCATTTGGGACCGGGCCTTCATGTGCACTTTCGGTCTTGTGGACTTACAATGGCCGTTAAGTCCACGAGACCGCAGGGTGTCACATTTGTCATTTTAAGTCTCAGAAGGGTGCTCGCGAACGCCCCCTTTGTGGTCGATATGAGCCCTCGATGCACACTTCAGCTGAGCCCGCACTGGTGCGGGTCTTCACAGCAGACTTATTCCCGCAGTCAAAGCAGCATTACGTGGTGAAAGTGCGGACTTGGAGGAAGACCGTGAGGGTTTAGGGTGCCATTTGGGACAGGGCCAAAGTCATGAAAGTGCATTCTCAGAGGAAGACCGTGAGGGTTTAGGGTGCCATTTGGGACAGGGCCTCGGAAGTGCTGGGAAGTGAAGTGCAGAAGGAACAGGTGACCATGGGTGCGTCCCAATCAGATCCCTAGTTCAGTAGCCAGGGCACAGATCGGGGAGTCAGCCCATTGACTTATGTCCTGATCAGTGCCTTGACTACTGAACTAGGGAACTGACTGACTGTAACAATGGCGAGTAAATGATGACAACATTTTCTTTTTTCTTTTTGTGAACTTTTTCTTTAAACAAGTAACCCTCTGTTCTCGCAATGGCCTTTATATTTGTTCTTTTGCAAAAATACCTCAGAAATGGAGCTCCATTCCGATGGCAGCGCTAGACACTTGAATGACAGCAGTAAGTGTTTCCAAACCTCAGCAGTGCTTCATAACATTAGCTATACCTCAAAGAGGAGGCCAGGGATTCTCTTGAACAGTTTAAAGTGCCGTTGATGGAGAGACGCAGATCAGTGGATGACTTTAGTGGATCAAAATCCTCTGTGCGTGTGTGTTTTCCCACCACCAACAGAAAAGTGCACGGCTGATTGTCATCATAGAAGCGTCTGGCTGGCTTTATCAACAGAAGAATTCTCTTTTTATCAGTGTGTGCAGAATGTTTTCTTCTGCGGTCGAGTGTGATTGCAGTCGGTCTGATGAAGAACAGAGGAAACTCGGAGAGGAAAAAATGAAAAGAGAGTAATAGTAGTGAAAAATAGCTTGTATCGTAACAACAGAGCAGTGCTTTTTTCCTCTTGGCGTCTAATTGAGTTAATTTGCCCTCTTGTTTTTGTTTTCATGTTCAGCTTTTCAAGCTTGACAACTTTGTAGACAGTAATTAGGTTAGTTACATTTGCTTGGAAGTGATAATTATTGTCACCAAGCCAGGTGTAATAGCTTGAAATTCTGTTGCTAAAACAGGACGCTCATGCACAAACTGCAGCAGCTCATTCTGCCAAAGAACTTGTTCTGAACACGAGCACTACATCCACGGGAATATCAAAAACAGCATATTTTATTAAGGCTGATCTCCAGAAATATCAAGGACTATTTTTAGTAAAAGGCATTTTACAGGATTCAAAATAGAACATAAGACATTTACATAGGACTTGACTGAAAATGCTCTCTCTGCTCTGCCCGTGCGCGGCCATGTACATATATATATATATATACATACACACACACACAGATTAGGCATAACATTATGACTACCTTCCTAATATTGTGTTGGTCCCCCTTTTGCTGCCAAAACAGCCCTGATCTGTCGAGGCATGGACTCCACTAGACCCCTGAAGGTGTGCTGTGGTATCTGCCACCAAGATGTTAGTAGCAGATCCTTTAAGTCCTGTAAGTTGTGAGGTGGGGTCTCCATGGATCGGACTTCAGCACATCCCACAGATGCTCGATTGGATTGAGATCTGGGGAATTTGGGGTCCAAGTCAACACCTCAAACTCGTTGTTGTGCTCCTCAAACCATTCCTGAACTATTTTTGCTTTGTGTCAGGGTGCATTATCCTGCTGAAAGAGGCCACAGCCACCAGGGAATACCGTTTCCATGAAAGAGTGTACATGGTCTTCAACAATGCTTAGGTAGGTGGTACGTGTCAAAGTAACATCCACATGGATAGTAGGACCCAGCAGAACATTGCCCAAAGCATCATACTGCCTCCGCCAGCTTGCCAATTTCCCATAGTTGAGGACAAAATGTTCACTTGCTGCCTAATATATCCCACCCACTAACAGGTGCCGTGATGAAGAGATAATTAGTGTTATTCACTTCACCCGGTCATAATGTTATGCCTGATATATAATCAAAATAAAAAAAGGAATTCACTAAATTGAAACTAAATGATGATGGAACCCTAAAAAGTTTCTTTCTGGAAATATAATTGTAACGTACTGAAATAGACAGTAATTTAATGTAAACATGTTCACACACATTTTTTAATTATGAAAAAAAAAAATATATATATATATATATATATTTTGACAGGGCCAGCAGAGAAGGCCCTGATGGCCCTGACAGCCCACCACTGTGTGTGTATATATATATATATATATATATATATATATATATATATATATATATATATATATATAGCACATGATACAACCCTTTAAGATTCTATATAGAACCTTATCATCTAAGGTAAGACGAATATATTTTCTATATAGGTAGAAAATCATGTGGTCACAGACGTGCAAACTGTAAAACAGCTAAAAATTCTGTGAGCCTACTCTGTTGTGATTGGTCAGATGGCTCAGGCTGTTGTGATTGGTCTACTGCTTACAGCACGTGTCATACATGAAACGCCTGTTACCATATCTGAATTTCAGCTACGGATGCTTTCTCTGCCCTTAATACACACTGATTGAATTATGTTTTCCATATCAATTCCAGCCAAGTCCTCATCATTTTGAAGTGCACGCAAAGTGGATATGCAGCGCTGAAAACAGCATCGCGAACCAAACTCTTCGACAACACGAACCAAACTCTTCCAGACCTCTGCAACAACTACAGTGTTTGAGGGTGTCAAAGTAGACATTGTTCGCGGGCAGCCAATGAAGACCATAGGTGGGCATTATGCAAATTATGTAACAGGAATGAGCATGGAATTGCTGACGACTTGTTTCAGGCAGTTCAGAATCGATTATTTCTGCTAGGAGACAATAACTATAAAAACTTTTCAGACATTTTACATTCACAAACATCAGTGTTGAATACACTCTAGAACCAGGGTTTTCAAACTGGGGTCCGGGGACCCCCTGGGGTCCTCCAGAAGGTTCTAAGGGGTCCCCAGACAATTTCAGAGAATAAAAAGACAAAGCAAAAATGGATAAAGTCTACCGACTATTCTAACGGTTTCATTTCTAAATGTTTCTCTCCTTTCTTGCTGTATACATTCCAGAATTGTATCTGTTTGCTTTGTATCTTTCTAGTGAGTTTTTCTCACTATAGTCCCCTTTATCTCGCTCACTGGGGTTGTAAGGCAGTTTTCTTAACACACTATGTAAGCTGCTTGCATACATTTATTGTGAAAGTTGCAAATTGTGAAAATATTCTTCTTATACATCCAACATTAATAGCCAATTTAAGTTGGGAAACAATATGCTGTCACACTTACTATTTATCTAACAGTTTAAATGTTTTTTCATGCATAAAAATAGATGGATTTTAGGAAGGGGGTCCCTCATAAAGGTTCATCAAATTTGGGGGTCCTTGGCATCATAAAGTTTGAAAACCCCTGGTCTAGAAGGTCAAGACCTCTGAAGATACAACTGGCCAACATCATTTTAAGGGGAATGCATTTTGCTTTTAGTTTGTTTTTTAAATAAATGTTAAATAATAGTTTATCAAACATATCTAATAGTTCCTAAAAAAATAAAAATGGGAATTGTGACTCTTGCTTTTAAAAAAAGTGCAGGGAGATCAAAGTGCTTTGTGAAAAGCATCAATAAACTGTATGTACAACAGGTAAGGGAGATCTATGATTTAGATGAAAGGCCAGAACGATAACCATAACTAATATTATTATATATTGCTATATATTTATATTATATAGCCTATTATATTATACACAGTACACAACAATATTCCTCTGTGTATTATAAGCGCTGCAGTTTTGTCGTCTGCCGCTTTAAATGTGAAAGCTATAAAGCAGGATGGATTCTGATTGGCTGTCAATGTTTTTATCACTCTTCAGCTGGAAAAAAATCGCTCTGAAAGTGATCCCAACAATATCGTTCCTCTGTGCCGTTATTGTTTTAGTTGTTGTGTGGACTGTATATCTATATCTTTATCGCTATATCTTTATAGTTATTGTTCTTGGTGTGAATGGCCTTTATCAGATGTGGTCACTATAAAGTGTTATTGAATGCAAAAGAATCATGTAAAAATTCTTCAAAAACTTTAGGAAAGAAAAGCATGTATATGTAAGGATTAGGACACACAGAATGCACATTTGCTTGGCATGGTGTACAATACAAGACAATCTAAATGATCAGTGGATCTCTGTACTGAATGAAACTCTATAGTCCTTTGAGTATTAGATGGGGGAACCTGAGAAACAGCGGTCACCACAACATCACTTTACATTCACATGAGGGTCAAGCTCCATCAGGCACGTTCAGCTAAGAATAGGTGTGTGTGAGTGAGTGAGAGAGATTTCACCAATAGTGTATGTATTGCATATATGAAATGCTTTGACCAAAGACCTATTAAGATGTCATGTCTGATGATCTTGGCACAAAAGAAGATATTTTGAAGAATGTTTGTAACCAAGCAGAGAGAGCAACCATTGACTACCATAGTATTTCCCCCCTATATGGTAGTCAATGGTTGCTCTATCTGCTTGGTTACAAACATTCTTACAAATATCTTCTTTTGTGTTCAGCAGAACAAAGAAACTCATACAGGTTTGGAACAACTTGAGGCTGAGTAAACGATGACAGAATTACAATTTTTGGGTGAACTATCCCTTTAAATAATTGTTCAGCCAAAGATAGTAAAATTAACAGTAAAAGTAGGCCTTTGAGCATCGTAAAGTCAAAACCATTCAAGACAATATAGAAAATTATTTTATATACTAAAGACTTCTGCATTAGTATATAAACGTGCATAGCTTTGTGTGTGTGTGGTTAATTTGCATGTATTTCCAGCCCTCCAAACCTCTTAATAAACTGCTTGGTTATAATTGTAAGTGGGTTTTCTTATAAGAGGTTTCTTTCAACTGCACTGCAGGTTGCAGGTCTGGAAATAATCATTTTAAAATGACTTAATATGTCCATGTGTTGCATGATAATAGGCACACTGTACAATAGGCTTCAAATAGCCTAACTTATTGATAAAGGTTACATTTTAGGCTATATGAACAAAAATGTATATTATTTAATGTTATCTAGCATATTTCTATATACAACGAATCTACTAAATACAGCGAGAAGTGTGTAGATAATTGGATTCCCGAAAATGACTGTTGTCTTTCGGTTATTTTGAGTGAATCAAAAACATAACGCACCACTAGTGTGGTCCGATTCCCAAACGAATGACTCTTATGAACCGATTCTTTTCTTTATGAATCAAAACATACGGCCCCACTGGTGTAGTCTGACTCCCGAACGAATGAATCGGTTCTTTTTAGGGAATGAAAACACTTGTGAATCATTTAGCGGTTATTGCTTTATTAATCTGACTCACTTATCGATTCAAAAGAACAGGTGTGTTCAATTCAAGCTTCGTGAAACTTAATTCAGTTATTGGTTGTTCATTTGGCAATGTGTAGGCCTAGTTAAAACTGCACAAATATGTTTTGTTGTTGTTGCTAATCAGTGGTATTTTATAAAAGTAAATAAACACACGACGTGCTTAATTTCACATATATAGGACCAATGATTCTATTGAATTTGTCACCTTTAGTAAGTCTGTGAAAAGCCTCACATGTTAAACATATTATATAAAATGTATTTCCTATTTGGTTTTTATATCTGATCTATAAGGGATAGTATACATGAACTGCATTTTTTATTTCAAATATGTGTTCATGAAAAGAATCGTTATTGGCGCTGTTAAGGAATCGGAATCGTTCAATTCTTGATTCTCATCCCATGTGAGAAACATGAAGACGCCGGGCTCGACTGATTGTGAGCGCCCGCCTCTGGAAGACATGCGCCGGGGACTCGACACGTGATCCGCTCACCACAATCCAGTATGGCGGAATCCGTCGGTGAGTGGATCCGTCGTTGGCGCGCTCTCCAGCGGGAATAAAGTCCGGAGCGTTGCGTCCGATCGCGGCGGAGCTGCGGAGAGGTGAGCAGCGACGATTCGCATGCGTTCTCCGGTGATTTTCGCCTTAAAGGCAGCGATCATTTCAGTGAGAGAAAGAAACTTGTGGGCGATCAGATGAAACAATCAAAACAGTGTGTGTGTGTGTGTGTGTGTGTTGAATCGTAACTCTCGGAGTAGTTGTGTCACGTTTCATTTTCTTCCTACCTGCAGGAGAATAATAAAGGAATATTTTTTTAAAAGTCTGACATTTTAGAGTATAACTAAGGCATATTACTCCTCTATATAATGGCTATTCCATTAAATGTGTGCTCTTTAAATTGAGTTTTTTTTTGTGTGAAAGATTTGAACATGTATAGTTGTCAGAAAACGTTTAAAAAAAGTGCTAAACTAGCGTTTCATCATGGTATTGTACTCTTATGTTGACTGTGTTTGTATGTATTCATAGCAGTGCATTGGTTTGACATAATTTTGACAGTTTTACATGTTTGACAGGGGTCAACTATGATCAATATGACAGTTGTCAGCTTTTCGTTGTCATTTTACACTCATTCATGAGAGACATTTTAGGACCTGGTAGTTTTGTGCACCTTGAATGACTTAAATTGTCCAGTATTTGATTAAAAAAAAACATTGTTTCAACTCCTAGTTAAACATTATAGATGCATGTGTTACCTGTGGAGTCCCAACCAGTAAACAGTGTTTCCTTCTGTCAATGGAAGTTCTGGCGTCATATGCATAACTGATGAATCTTGTCTCAGTTATGCATCACTTAAGCCGAGACACTGGAGGCAAAACACAGAATTTTGAGATTTTGGGCTTTTTATGAAGTGTTTTTTTTCAGACTAGTGGAAAGAAAACATCCAAAATACACTGTTTTACAGCGCTTTATCTATTTGCGTCTGTAGACTTGTAGGCCGTTTCTCTCAAAATGAGTCAGAAATCTCCACTTCAGTAGCACTTGCACCAAACTTTACATTTTTATTCCTATCTATACTCTGAGGGTTTCTACATAGGGCTTTGCTCATATATAATTTGCCTGATTTTGCACAACATTTTATTCCTAAATTGATTTTTTTTTCTGGCTTTTTATAGTATTTTCTCATTCATGTAGTGATGAAAAGAGAAAGGCCTATCCAAAGTTCTCGCTGTAAAAACCTTTGATCCTGGCTTTATCCAATGTTCAGATTTTTGTTCTAGAAATGTATGCAAATTAACATACATTCTCAACATACAAAACTAACGTGAAGATGACGTCGGACGTAGCATAAGCATTTTGAACTGCTAGAGGCGCTACACTTTCTTAGTAAGTTGTATATGGAAGCAGGTCCGCCGGAAGCGAGATATTTTACTTTATAACGTGTTAAATATTGATATTTTTCTTACAAAAACCCATCGCTTTGCTTCAGAAGTCCTTTATTAACCCCCCCCAGAGCTGTGTGGAGCACTTTTATAAACGATGAATTCACTTTTTTTTTTTTTTAGGCTTCAAATTTTGGGCTGCCATTCACTGCCATTATAAAGCTTGGAAGAGCCAGGACATTTTTAAATATAACTCCGATTGTATTCGTCTGAAAGAAGAATGTCATATATTCTCAAGATGGCTTGATGGTGAGGTAATCATTTTAATTACATAACATTTCAGAACTTGTCATACAAAAATGTTGTAATTCTTAATGTAATGGAGAATTAATACTGAAGAAGTCTATTTGTTAATTTTTTTTCTCCCTTAATGCTGCGTACACTCCAAATGTGAATAGAACGTCTGGAGCGAGTGATTTCAGTGTTAAGTCAATGGAGGTCCTGCAGCGCGATAGACACATTTCGCGCTGTGCGATGGACGCGAATCGACCGTCTAGCGCAAGTGATTTTATTTGGTGCTTTTTGTGCATTCGCGCGTTTGAAGCGAATTCGTGTCAGACGCTCGAGTTGAAAAATCTGAACTTTGGCGTCAATTTGCGCCGCGTTAACCAATCAGGAGCTTGCTTGCTGCCGACACGTGGTAAAGTGACGAGATGAGACCCTGTATAATGTAAAAATACTACTGTTGTTGTGTCACAAAATGTAGTTTTTAAGACTTTTTTTTTCAGGTGAGAATGTAGTTGTTTAAAGCTCAAATCGGTGGTTTATTTATAGAGCGCCTATATATATCTTGAGTTTTTGGAGTTGTGAGTTCCAGGCGATCACCGGGCACTCAGCGCTCATTAACCCCAGCGAGAGCAGCCTTTCCTCGGCCAGTCCTTCTGACGTTTGATGCCTCAGTAGTGGTTAAATATGAGAGAGAATTCGTCTTGTGTAGATCTAACGGGCGATCTTTGGTGTCATGAATCAATAATTTGTTGTCTGCCAAATCATTTTGACTGAGAGGGCAAAGACAAGTTTCATAACTGTATTTTTTAGGATATTTAAATATACATGCAGTGAAGATAATGTAGGTAGTGCGTTGCCTGGACCACGTTTGTGTGGCTATTAACTTTTAAAATATTTTTTTAATGAAAATGAAAAGAGGCAGAGTGGTGTTTTATGACATATTCTCTTGGAGAGCCTTGAACGTGCGAATGGATTCAAAATGTTCAAGCGTCCACCTAGATTTTGGCGCTCTATTCGTGTTTGGTGTGAACGCAGCATGTGAGTCGTTCTATGGTGCATGAATGAATGGGTGAAATAGTTTTAAAAGTGAATTTAGATGTATTTATTTTTTTAAACTCTGTATTATTCATAGATTTCCTTGTGTAGAATTTCTGTTGGTTTTTCTGAGTAGTACCGACCAGCAACCTCAATTCTATATTTGTGAATTAACATTTACTTTCCCGTTAATAGTTTTAGCAGACATTATTGATGCTTTAACCTTCTGTTGCATGGAGTGTGCGTTTAATAGTAATGCTGTTTCTGTTTGGAGTCAATAAACAGCTGGCAGGAATGTGCCATTTCCCTGTGCACCAATCAGAGAATCTCAGGAGATTAAAAGTTGCTGGGGTGTGTTATGTCAGGTTTAAAAATTGTTTTTGTGCTCTTAAAACGGTCTTGACGTAAACGACCAAACAGAACATGAGGGCTGACATGTTCCCTGGGCTGTTTTCATGTTCTGAGCTGAGTCATGGCGACCGTGTTGTCCGGTGGTGGTTATATCACGCTGTCGGTCTGGGCTGCTGTCACACGTAGCTGGTGGTTGAAGTTCTAACATGTGGCATCATGCACAGGCATATAAATCCTGGCTTTAATCACAGCCTGTAGGAAACTCGCTCGTCGTCTTTCCACATTCCGGCTCTCAAGGACCGGCGTTCAGACCTTGTAAATTCCAGGCCCCACAGGAAGAAGGTCAAAGCAGCCTTCTGAGAACTTGGCAGCAGAGAGTTCATCTAGTTTTGCTTGACCCTAGTTGTGCCCTTTCGGGTTTCTGGAAACAAACGAAAAAATAACGTGCACATGTGATTTTGTGTGGGTTTTATATTGCTTTAACACTTTTGGGTTTTTTATTTCACTTTTATTAATTTTTTTGCCCATATTTCACCCCCAAAATAAAAGAAAGTAAGGATAGATTATATATAGCTACACTATCCGTAGGATAGATTATATATAGCTACTATCCGAAAGGATAGATTATATATAGCTACACTATCCGTAGGATAGATTATATATAGCTACTATCCGAAAGGATAGATTATATATAGCTACACTATCCGTTAATCCGTAGGGTTTAATTTGGAGTTGGCCCACCCTTTGCAGCTATAACAGCTTCAACTCTTCTGGGAAGGCTTTCCACAAGTTTTGGAGTGGGTATGACCATTCTTCTAGAAGAGCATTTGTGAGGTCAGGCACTGATGTTGGATGAGAAGGCCTGGCTCGCCGTCTCTCCTCTAATTCATCCCAAAGGTGTTCTATCGGGTTGAGGTGCAGGCCAGTCAAGTTCCTCCACACCAAACTCACTCATTCATGTCTTTATGGACCTTGCTTTGTGCACTGGTGCGCAGTCATGTTGGAACAGGAAAGGGCCATCCCCAAACTGTTCCCACAAAGTTGGGAGCATGAAATTCTCCAAAATATCTTGGTATGCTGAAGCATTAAGAGTTCCTTTCACTGGATCTAAGGGGCCAATCCCAACCCCTGAAAAACAACCCCACACCATAATCCCCCCTCCACCTAACTTTGCACTTGACACAATATCAGGCAAGTACCATTCTCCTGGCAACCACCAAACCCAGACTCGTCCATCGGATTGCCAGACAGAGAAGCATGATTGGTCACTCCAGAGAACACGTCTCCACTGCTCTAGAGTCCAGTGGTGGCGTGCTTTACACCACTGCATCCGACGCTTTGCATTGCACTTGATGTAAGGCTTGGATGAGCTGCTCGTCCATGGAAACCCATTCCATGAAGCTCTCTACGCTCTGTTCTTGAGCTAATATGAAGGTCACACAAAGTTTGGTAGTCTGTAGCTGTTGACTCTGCAGACAGTTGGAGACTTCTGCTCACTGTGCGCCTCAGCATGCGCTGACCCCGCTCTGTTATATGGCCTACCACTTCACTTCTTTGTTGTTGTTGGATTTATTGTGAATGGACTTATTGCACAGGTGCCAACCTATCACGGTGTCACGCTTGAATTCACTGAGCTCCTGAGAGCGACCCATTCTTCCACAAATGTTTGTAGAAGTATCTGCATACCTAGGTGCTTGATTTTATACACCTGTGGCCATGGACGGGATTGGAACACTTGAATTCAATGAAAATGGACTTGAAAGTCCATTAAGATTTTCTGCTTTTCATTATTTTCTTGGTAATTAAATACCGTTGTCATCTCAACTCTCATGGCAAAGCAATATCATTCCATTACGGCAATGAAAAAGTAAATAAATACAAATTTAAAATCGTTTTACTGGCTTCATATTTGCTTATTTAAAGGGATAGGTCACCCAAAAATGAAAATTGTCATAATTTACTCACCTTCAAGTTTTTCCAAACCTGTAAGAGTTTCTTTGTTCTGCTGAAGATATTTTGAAGAATGATTGAAACAAAGCAGAGAGAGAAACCATTGACTACCATAGTATTTTTTTCCCCTACTATGGTAGTCAATAGTTGCTCTCTCTGCTTGGTTACAAACATTCTTCTTAATATCTTCTTTTGTGTTTAGCAGAACAAAGAAACTCTTACAGGTTTGAAACAACTTAAGGGTGAGTAAATAATTATATAATTTTCATGTTTGGGTGAACTATCCCTTTAAGTAAGCAAGTCCACTGTGAGAATCTGATGAAAATATCCTGTTGAATATAATGAGAATTAGGCCTAGAAAATAAATGCTGTTCTTTGAACTTTCTATTTATTAACAAATTCTGATAAAAATGAATTTGCACCGTTCCACAAAATATTAATCCGCACAACTGTTGATAATAATAAGAAATGTTTCTTGAGCAGCAAATCAGCATGTTAGAATGATTTCTGAAGGATCATGTGACACTGAAAATATATTCAGATAGAAAAGTTATTTTGTACTAATATTTCAAAATATTACTGTGTTTACTGTATTATTTCACTGATCAAAAAATGCAGGTTTGGTGAGGAAAAAATAAACGTATGTTTTGTTCTATGCTGACATTAATGACTTCCCATTAAGTTTGCACCTCTTTTCCTGTGCAAACAGTTTCACTGAAGACTCGCCATAATGATTGGCATTCTACTCAACTCATAGTGACTCTTCTATGATGGAATAATTATTTATACAGCACCTCTCATTGAAAAACGTTCTCCCCTTGAAACACATTGTCAGTGAATGCCCCAGCATCATTTATCCTGTCTGTGCTTCTCCCTCCACAGATCCAATCTGTGTGGCTTGGCAAAGTAGGATTCTGAGTAACGACAGCGCTTAGTGAATGTGACTAAATGGCAATGTTTAGGCCCACGCTTTATATAGTCTCAAATAACAATTTAAATCAGTTTGAGACCCTCGCTAATCAATTCTGCTCCTTAGGGTACATAATTAACAGTGCTGGATGACTCATGGAGATTGGCAGATTGCACCGTTTGCTGCATCTGTGACTGAAGAGGAAAGAGAGGGAGAATTTGGCTCCAGCCGCTCTGCGAGGAAAAGCGATAACAGGAGACGGGGCGTAACTGTAGGTGGTAAATGCGGCTGGACAGATGACAAGTGTGACTGGCGATCCGTGGAAAGGTTGTCCCCTAACTGGAAAATTGCGTGTTTGTCGCAAGCAGTGTTATTTAGAGGATTGTCTTAATGTCCCTGAGGCCTTGTGTTGTCTGCTATGTCTCTGGATACTCGTAGGATGGTGCTTAAAGAAATAGTTCACCCTAAAATGAATATTTTGAATTTGTCGTTTTATATATTCACATGTTTTTCCAAACCTCTGTGACTTTTGTGAAATGCAGAAGGAGATATTTACACAGAATGTGCAAACTGCTCTTTTCCATACAGTGAAAATGAATGAATGGAGTCTAGCAACATTTTAGTGAATATTGACTTCAGTCCATTCCTCACATAATGTTTTCATGTGACTCCATGAGACATGGAATATACCCATTCACTTTCATTTTAAAGAAATGATTTACTCAAACGACTAATCAAGATAAAAACCAAAATCTCAATATTGCGCTTTGTGCGATCATGAAAAATCAAAGGTGTTGAAACTATTATTATTATTATTATTGATATATAATTTAAAAAAATTGGCCAAATTGTACAAACAAACACAGCAAAGGCATCTTTTCTTAAATACTCTTTAGTAGTATTTCTTATTTTAATATTTTTTTTAGTAAAAATATTATTTTTATTAATTATTATTATTATAGTTATATTGATATGTAATCTCAAATTTTGGGCCAAATTGTACAAACAAGCACAGCAAAGGCATTTTAATCAAAAAAATTTAATTTTCTTAAATACTCTTTTTAGTAATATTTCTTATATAAAAATTTAGTTTAGTAAAAAAAAATATTATTAGTATTATTATTATATAATTTAATTTTTGGCCAAATTGTACAAACAAGCACAGTAAAGGCATCTTAATCACAACTTTTACATTTTCTTAAATACTCTTTTTAGTAATATTTCTTATATAAAAATTTAGTTTAGTAAAAAAAAATATTAGCAGTATTATTATTGATATATAATTACATTTTTGGCCAAATTGTACAAACAAGCACAGTAAAGGCATCTTAATCACAACTTTTTAATTTTCTTAAATACTCTTTTTTTTTTTTTTTTTTTTTTTTTTTTTTTTAGGAATATTTCTTATTTTAATATTTTGTTTAGTAAAATAAACTGTAAGTCGCTTTGGATAAAAGCGTCTGCCAAATGCATAAATATAAATATAAAATATAAATATATAAATATAAAAAAATTATTATAGTTATTTTGATATATAATCTCAAATGTTTGGCCAAGCAAGCACAGCAAAGGCATTTTAATCACAATCGCAATTTTAATTTTCTTAAATACTCTTTTTTTTTTTTAGGAATATTTCTTATTTTAATATTTTGTTTAGTAAAAATATTATTATTGATGTATAATCTCATATTTTTGGCCAAATTGTACAAACAAAGTATGATATTTATGTCATATCATTATTTATGGTGTTGCTTTATCATTTTAGAGCATTGCAGCACCCATCACAATTTAGTTTTACTATATGGAAAAGAACAATAAATTGCTCCACAGATTCATACAGGTTTGAAACGACACGAGGATGAGACTTTTTATTTTTTGGATATTCGATTCAGTGGTTTGAGTGCTGTCGCCCCAGTGTGGAATCGTTTAGTGTCCGTGTCACTTTTGGTTTTGCTTAAGCGCCCGTTTGGTTTTCCATTGTGCTCTGGCAGAACTTGGCGAGGCTTCATTTGGCAGGGTTCATTTGGCAATCCCGTGTTTGTCCTAAACCCAGGATTGCAATAATGAAAAGCTTGTCTGTTTATATGATGGGTTTAATGAAAACTAAGTGTTTGTGGGCAGTGCGTCGGTTAAGGTGGTATGAACCTCATTGTCACCTAACTGTGACCCTTGAAGCTGTTATAACGCATCGCTGGGCTGGCAGGCCTAGCGGAGGACGCAAAAGGCAGACAACAGCCGAGGGAATGTAAATGACCGCAGTGACAGTGAGTGATGATTGTTCTGCCCCTCATAAAGTCCAGACGGCTCACAGTCACAAGGCTCGTTTCCTGCTCTCTGTTGATCTGAAAACAGTCAGGCCTGTATGGAAATGGAGATGCTGAATTCTTGCTGCTCAACCGATGCTCATCGGACTATTTAAGGAATCGTTGACCCTAAAATGCAAACTCTGTCAGTATTTACGCGCCCTCATGTTTACCAACCCGTATGCTGTTGTTTTTTTCCCTCCGTTGAATGCACAAGGTGAATTTTTGAATCTCATGCATCTTTTCCAACAATTCATAGTGATCATGGCTGTCATGACGTAGACATATTAAAAACTGTTAGAAGGATGGTTCACCCATAAATGAAACTTACCTTCATTTAATTTAGATATTTTAATGCCAAATTAGTATTTTTTTTTTTTGTTTGCTTGTTTTTTGTCGTCCATGCAGTTTAAGTCCAAACCAGGGCTTGACAGTGCGAGCATTTTACTCACATTTGCCACAAAAAATAGATGTGTGCGAAATGTTAAAGGGTTAGTTCACCCAAAAATGAAAATTCTGTCATTAATTACTCACTCTCATGTCGTTCGACACCCGTAAGACCTCTGATATTTGGAACACAAATGAAGATATTTTAGTTGAAAGCTGATGGCTGAGAAAGGCTTCAGATAGGCCTCCATTGGCATTCAGTACATTTACTCTCCCAAGACCCATAAAAGGCACTTAAAACGTTGTTACAAAGTCCATCTCACCACAGTGACTCTACAATAATTGTACGATGCGACGACAATAGTTTTTGTGCGCAAAAAAAAAATCAAAATAACACCTTTATCCAACTTGTTCTCGACTTCCGTGTATGCCTCCACGACGCATGCGTGAGAATATGACGCAGATCCGGCGTTCGGATACATGACCCAGAAGCGATTTGTTTACAAGCAGAGGAAGACGCGCGTGTCTAAGCTGTTGGATTCTACATTGATCGTGCTTTAGGTCTCGGCGTAGTTCTCAAAATCAGGCTAAAGTGTGCATTTCATGGATTCCCGAACGCTGGCGCTACGTCATATATTCTTGCGCATGCGTCGTGGAGGCACACACGGAAGACAAGAACAAGTTGGATAAAGGTGTTATTTAGATTTTTTTTTTTTGCGCACAAAAACTATTGTCGTCGCATCGTAAAATTATTGTAGAGTCACTGTGGTGAGATGGACTTTGTAACAACGTTTTAAGTGCCTTTTATGGGTCTTGGGAGAGTAAATGTACTGAATGCCAATGGAGGCCTATCTGAAGCCTTTCTCAGCCATCAGCTTTCAACTAAAATATCTTCATTTGTGTTCCGAATATGAACGGAGGTCTTACGGGTGTCGAACGACATGAGGGTGAGTAATTAATGATATAATTTTCATTTTTGGGTGAACTAACCATTTAAATGTATTTAGGGCCAGATTTACTAACAGCTTGCGCCAGTGCAAACCCTCTTTTGGCGTTAAACTACTGTCAGGAGTGAAAATTGGCTGCGTCTGTGTGTTCTTTAATTTTCACTTCATAGATCACGCGCAGAACTTTCCACTCCCATTTGCGCTTTTATGGAATTGCTCTCACGCTAATTTGCCCTGTTTAGTAAATCTGGGCCAAAGTATTCAAAAATAAAACTTTAATATCTTAAATGGTATAACAAACGTCTTATCGTTTTAACCTCCTTAGCTCTGGGACAATTTTTGGAGATTTCCGCCTGGATTTTGCTTCCCCAAATTGAAAATCTTCCCATACCCACATACAGTGGTCTCTAAATACACCATTTTGGTGTCATTTTACAGGAAACCCTTTGAAGTTACATAAAACAAAAACACTGCTAAAAGTCATTCACATTTAAGTTTATGCTGTCTGAGATCCCTCCCCAAAAAAAGGAGTTGCTTTTTTGGTTAAAAATAATTTTTTGAAAGTGTATATCTCAGGCCATGTGTGCTCTAGCACCCTGCAGACAGTTTTGGTTATTACAGCTCAGAGAACATATACTTGGATGTTTATCACTTTTAGCAGTGTTTTATGTAACTGCAAAGGGTTTCCTGTAAAATGACACGCAAATAGACCACTGTATGTGGGTATGGGAAGCTTTTAAATTTGGGTAGGCCAAAGACCAAATTTTGGGATGGCGCTGATGGAACCGCAGAAATGCAGCCATTACCCCGGTAACCCCGTAAACAAAGCTGCTGTGCTACTTTCTTACTCATTTGAGAACGGGGTTTTTGAGGTTTGTTTACGAGGAAAAATGAGTTACCCCAATAAAAAGGGATAGTTCACCCAAAAATGTTAATTACCCCATGGGTTTACTTGCCCTCAAGTCATCCTAGGTATACATGACATTCTTCTTTCAGATGAATACAATCAGAGTTCTATTAAAAATGTCCAGGCTCTTCCAAGCTTTATAATGGCAGTAAATGGCAGCCCAAAATTTGAAGCTCAAAAATGTGCATCCATCCATAATAAACGTACTCCACACAGCTCCAGGGGGTTCATAAATGCCTTCTGAAGCAAATCGATGGGTTTTTGCAAGAAAAATTTCAACAACATTTAAAACTTTATAAAGTAAAATATCTAGCTTCCAGCGGGCCGCCTTCCATATTCAACTCACGCAGAAAGTGTAACGCCTCTCGCAGTTCAAAACTCTTGCGCTACGTCCGACGCCATAGTGTACGCCAATTGTGCTTTTTTCGTTGAATACAGTAGGCGAATACATGCTCCATATCTCTGAAAAATCTCATAAATGGCTTCAACTTCGATTTATTACTACGCAAAACGATCATATGATTTCATAAGACTTGGACCTGAAGGAAGCTCGTTGATGGGCGTGCTCTTGCTCTCGCTCCGGTAGAAGTGCCCATACAAGGAATTCCGCCCTTCATGACGTCATACAGGGCCATACTCGAAAAAAAACTTTCCGAAACGTTTTCAAATCCTAAAGGAGTGTATTTGGTACAGAAATACTCGTCCAACTCATTTTTTTAAACTTAAGCCATGCTTAGCATGAGTCCAACTCTTTAACAGTGTAAATAAGGCAGAATGCATGAAATGGCATTAGACCCCCCCCCCCCCCCCCCTTAACATTTTGAATTAGCTTTTATTTTTATATGCATTATATTCCGTTTATCAGTTTTCATTTGAGTTTAGTAATTTAGTTATGTGCTTTTGTAATTTTTAAAAATATTTTTAAAGCTGCTGTCCGTAACCTTTTGTTTCTTGTGTTCAAGATATACAAAAATTATATAATGAGAACGTACAACATGAATCCATTTTCCAAACCGTGTTTTTGTCTTACCCTGAATCATTGTGGTTATAATAAGTGTTTATATTGGGACTATTTCAAACCGGTCTTGTAGGAACCGCTGCGGAGGAACACAGTTCCTGCGTGACTCGCCATAGACATAAACAAAGAGAAGTAGATAACGAAATATGTTTTATTTTATTCTTCTCTAATTGTTTCTTTAATATGAGGAGTTTTATATATTATCGCGACTGGTATAGATCTATCCATGTTAGATATAGATCCGGGTCGCTAAAGACGCGAATATGTAAGAATGTTTGGCGACACAGTCATGCATTTAAGGGTTAAATATTTACTATTTAGGTGTTATTTTATTTTTATTTCTGTTTTAAATCAGGTTAAATTTGTATTAATTTCCAGTTCCAGTTTGTGCTTCAACTTAAACTTTAGTTAGTTTCCAAAGCAACATTTCTCATTTTTGTTCAGTTTTTCATCTATGTTATTTCAGCTTCATTTCAATGAACAAAAATGTTTTTTTTGTTGTGCGTAATGATAATAACCCTGATGACAGCTGGAAAAGCTGTGTTCTTCTGTAGTATACAAAAGGAAAAAAAAATAGCTTATGAATTTGGAACGCCATGAGGGTGAGTAAATGGCAGAAATTTCATTTTAAGCTGAACTAATTGCTTTAATGAACACTTACTGCATCAAATCACTGGTTAAAACACACGCAATCTGTTGCTGACCAGCCCATTTTATTTTGCATGTCTTGTACCATTTTACACTGCCAAAACAAGACGTCAGTGGTCGAACGAATTCCTTAATGAAGCATTTGGCCAATTTAATGGCACAGAACCCGCCACCACGCCAGTCCTGGAAAGGAACGTTGAAAATCACTGCCTGCCTGGTAGTAGATGTGGAGTTTCTTTGCAATAAGGTTCCCTCAAAAATTGCGCAACTTTATTGTTTTTTATGGAATGTGACACAAAGTGCTTTAACTGGGGTTTAGCTGAGGCAAAGACACTAGGGAAAAATAGATTTTTATGGTCAGCCGTGGAACTGGCTTCCCAAAAGCATTGCTTTCTTTGTTGATTCTCAGCTTAGACTCATTCAAACCTGCCAAACTGTAAATGGTCACCCCCATCAAAAGCACAGTCATTATCTTTTAAACATTCATTAGCTCTTCTAGTGCGGTGTAATGGCTAACCGGTGTTATATTTGGCCTGCTGGTGTTTCGTCCTGTAGCGTACATGAGCGAGCGCCGTTGAGTATTGTACAAACACAGGCGACATCCTGTCATATTGGATTGGGTGTCGTTTTCCTGCTGAGCTCGGTAGAGCGGCTTTTCTGTTCGGGCCTGTCAGCCTGTGTCAGGTCTGCTCCTCCGTGATGGTCACTCTAGACGGCTGACCGGCTGGCGGTGTTTGGGTTTTTTTGTCCCAGACGGGATGATGTAAGACCGAAATGCCGCAGAGGGTATGCAAGTCTCTTCCCTTTCCCTCAGGTTAAACCCACACCCCCAGACATGAGCAGTCAGGGCCAGTGGACGCTTGACCGACTTTGGCTGATTTTTGGCCTGAAGCTATCTGTTAACATTGCGCCCCGCTTCCTTGACACACTTTTGCGTAAAAGTAGGCCACCATTCCTATTCCTGTTTTTGAAAATGTCTTTGTGTTTGTCTAGTTGTTATGTTTGCAGGGTTCCTATCTTGGAAAACTTGGAATAATGTTTTTTTTTAAGGCCAAGGCTGATAGAGAGCTTGAGCACCCTAATGATAAATCAGTTTATTAATAGCAAATATGAAGTCCATTTTAATTTTTTTTTTTTTATTTGATCTATATTTATAATTATTTTTTAATATTTATTTGTATTTGATGAGTTTTTCTTCTTTCTTTGTCAACTATTACCACAATTTTCATATGAATGTTTATTAATACACTTTTTATTAAAATGTAAGTTGACAAGTCGACAATTGCGAATTAAAAAAAGTATTTTTTTTAAATAAATAATATTTGAGTTGTGCCAGGCTTGACCATGCATCTCTAGACTATTGTAGAAGGAATGATATTGTAATATTTATTTTTATATTATCTATATTTATTTTATTGATTTTTTTTGTTTGTTTGTTTAACAACTTAATGTATTTTCAATTGCCGTAGTTTAAAAAAAAAAGATTGTAGAATGATATTGTAATATTTATGTTTGTATTTATATTTTTTATATTTATTTTATGTATTTATTATAATTATTTGACAACAAAAAATTGTTGATTGCTATCATTTTTATATTTTAGTTTTGGTTGGCTTTACCATGCATCTTTAGACTGATGACAAGTGTTAACTGTATATTAATTATATTGTAGAAACAATAATATTTTGTGTGTGTGTATGTATATGTATAAATTAATAACATTTTAATGTAGTATTTTTTTTATAATCTAGTTGTGGCTGTCTTGTATGCATCTTCAGACTGTGGTACCAAATGTTAATGAAATTAAAAAAAGAAAAGAAAAAGAATCCTGTAATATTTTTATATATTATTAATGGTTTTATTAATATTTGACTTGATCTGAAATTTCCTAATCATTTCAAAGCCAGCATTTTGGTATCGAGCCAAGTCTAGTGGACTTTCAACTTGCGTCAGAAACCCCTTTTTAGACAGATATGTTTCATTTAAATCCATTGTGTGTGGTTTTTATCTTATCATTTATCAGATGTTTTTTCATCCGTCTGTCTGTGTTAGAAGACACCGCTGACACTTAGTAGGAATGACAATCATTTGGTACGTGAGCAACATGACTGAAATATCAAACGTAGCGTGATGGCTAGCGAGCGTGGAAACCAGCCGCTTGAAAAGATCAACACTTACATGCAGTTAACATGTCTTGACACACTTATACGGCCCAAAATAAATTCAAGAGAAACCCTTTTACTAAAATAGGTCTGAGCTGAGAATAGCAGTGGTACTCCGGAGGGAAACGTCTCTTTCCTTGCGGCTCTTCAAATGCCACTTTGACTTTTATATCAGGGGTTTCCCTTAAGTCAACCCTGCGTCACTGCGGTTCACACGGTCACGCTGGTCTTGCTGCCGGGGCCATTTGTGGTTTGGGACGAATGTAGTCGGTCAGCGATCTCTGAGCCGTGAGGGAGTAAGTGACTGAGCTGTAGTGTTCATTTCGGGTCAGGGAGGAAGCTCACTCCATTAAATACTCTCAGGAAAACATTACGCCTCATGTAGACGGACAGAACTGCAAATGATGTTAGAGAAGTGGGTTTCTTTGGCAGCTCTTAAAGGTGAAGTGTGTTATTTTAGTGAAATTTCTGTTTTCCACTTTTCAAACACTATTCAATAGAATTGTTCATTCACTGAATTTAAAGGTGCAGTATGTGATATTGACAGCTAGCAGTTGAAATGGCTACTGCAGTCCTAATTCAAAATAATGGAGAGACTTGTTTCCCCCTTAAGAATTTAATTGTTTTTGTTTAGTTTCCATTTGTTATTTTTTTTTAGGGGAAAAAAATACTCCTTTGAAATGGTTCTTTTTAATGAATGAAAAAGGGAAAAAAGGTGAGTTAGGGTAAACGGCAACAAACAAAGTTAAGTCTGACACCGAGAAAGGGACCGATGGCCGGCCAGCTAAGAAGAAACGACATTTGGAAAAACGTTCATTACATAGAAGTGGAAAAGAAAACGGAATGTGTTGTGGAAAACGATGGGGAGAAATGTGGCCACAAAATCACCACCAATTATCTAGCCTCCGCCAGATCGGAAAAAAACGTAACTGGTGTGCGATGTCCTCAGATGTAGCATTTAAGTTGAATACGGAAGACGATCTGGTGGAAGCTAGTTAATTTACTTTATAAAGTTTTAAAAATGGATATTGTTCTTACACAACCACTTTGCTTCGCTTCATAGGGCCTTTATTAACCCCTGGAGCAGTTATATGATGTAGGGCTGGGCGTTAAAACGATAACAATATGTATCGCGTTAGACACGTAATCAATATCAATAACAAAATGCGTTCGATAAAACGTTTGATTTTTTTTTTTTCATTCGTCGGAACAAACCAGAGGTTGCGAAGCAAGTTTGGTTGCATGAACAAACACTCTCTGGTAACCTAGCATCGTACGAAGGGACACGCTAACAGCCAATCATGTAACAGTATCATGTTTGGTTGTGCCATATTGTCTCGTGTTGGATTCTTCAGTAACAGAACCGGCGTGGAGTGATAAGTGGAAAATGAGTGCCGCAGCAAGCGAGGAAATTGTTGATAAATCAGAAAAACAAGTCCGCTCGCAGTTTTTTGGATTGTATAAGTCTGACCGTAGTCAGACCAATGTTGTCTGCAATAGTGTTGTCAAAAATATCGATATTTCGATATGTATCGATACTGAAATATCTGAAACGATACTCCTTTTCTACAGTATCGATATCAGCAGCGCTCTCCTCTCCGACCGACAGCGAGTTGACATGCACCCGCCTCCTCTCATTCAGTCCGGTTAACCCTTTGAACACGGTGCGCGCGCGTTCTGCTGGATTTTTCCTTTTGACAGCCTGTTGGTGTGACCGGTCTGAATTTCGCGCGGGATTGCACATAATTCTACTCATTCCCGCAGATTTCACGCTGGCATCTGAAGCGCACGCATACCGTGAAATAAAGATGCCTCTGACATACAAGTGCAAAAAAAGAAATACTCTGGTTAATCTTCATTGTAAAAAATTAAATACAATGTTAATTTAAATTTGCTTACTTTGTTTTTTTAATATTCAGTTTCTTATCTGAATACTGTTAGGCCTACCTGAAAAAATAAAGCAGTCTATTTCATTTGTATTTATTCTGTTGTATTTATTAGTGCTATTGTTTGTAATTTGTTTTTGTTCTTATTTTATTACTGTTTACTCGTCTTTTTAAATTCAATTTAACATTTGAAATCAAGCCTCTTTGTGCTGTATGTAAGCTATTGCAACACAATTAGTTAGCAAATATGTATAAGATAATTGTAATGGTAATTGATCAATGTTTATATATGAGAAAAAGCTTAAAAGCTTTATTATATAAAGTGATCTCTTCAGAATACCTTTTTAATTGCCTAGACTTTCAATAGACGGAAAAAAAAAGCAATTATATTAAAAATATCTATTTGACAGTGTATGCAGCGTTTTTCCCCCGTGGTATCGAAAATGGTATCGAATATTGATACTTTTTTAGGTATCGTATCGAAGTTAGAAATTCCAGTATCGTGATAACACTAGTCTGCAAATCATGCAAGACCGTCGTCCCCACCAAGACTGGTAATACCACAAACTTGTTTTACCACCTTAAAGGTCCCATGGCATGGATTTTTTTTATTATTTTATAATGTTTCCTGAGGTGTACTTATATTGTTAGTATGGTTTTTACATTATAAAAGGTCATAATTTACATTATGTTCACATTATATATGTTATATCCACATCCCTTATCCCAATAAAGTCACCAAGTTTCATATCTTTCCGATTGAAGCCGTGATTTTTAGAATTTCAAAACCGAAAATTTTCCCTTTTAGAAATGACCGAAGAGCAACAGAGGGTTAAAAGGGCTAATTTCTGCTATTGATGGCTCATTTTGTAAATATAAGCAACTGATTTAGACGCGCAAACTGGGTGCCGGTGTGATGAGACGTCATGCTTGGCCAGATTCGCCTCGAACTCGCGCATCTTCGGTTGCGGAGCCGCGCGGAAAGTTCACCGCCAAGCGAAATGCGGTCTCATGCTCTTAACGTGCACGACTGCCCACTCCGCGTTGACGTAATTTTTGCCGCGCATACCCTTGCGCTCGTGCGGACGCGTTGAGTATAAACATGTTTACATTTTAATTATTTGAGTGTTTTCCATGGTTGTGTTGACATTTAACTGAGGGGATTTTATAATCAGAGGAAGGTTAAGTTTGAAATAAAAATGTTTAAATCAATGTAATATATTTTTCTTCTGGTCCTTATTTTAAATAGTTCATAAAAAATATCAAGACCGATATGAAACGCTTGTATCGTGATACAGTTTTCAGCCATATCGCCCAGCCCTAATATGTTATGTATGGATGATGCACTTTTATGGACTTCAAAAAAGGACTGCCATTATAAAGCTCGGAGGAGCCAGGAGATTTTGAATATAACTGATTTTATTCTTCTGAAAGAAGAATGTCTCATACATCTAGGATGACTTGAGGGTGAGTAAATCATGGGCTAACCCTTTAAGAAACCTAAATCCTTAAATGGAATCAGAACCAAAATTGTTAAATTCCCATTCCTTTTTCATATATGCATTGATAAAAATATTATAATAGCTGTTTCTTCAGTTGTATACTTTACCTACAACTCAAATATGTCATTGAGGCTTGAGTCTCCTCCCATGCTTTCTCACATTTACTCGAGATCCTTATCCACTGTGTCCATGCACGTCCACTTTCGCTCTTTGTTTATTGCGCTCATGGGGCGGGAATGGCGCCATGTGAGACATGTGATGACAGCAAGTGCAAAAGCCTGCCGGAGGAACTGGAACTAAACTCCCTCCAGTACATGTAATCCACGCCACCTGGCCCCAGTGAGAAGCCATACTTACTTTGAGAGGAAAGCTGGAAAATCAGACGTCCCGTAAAGATTGTGTGTGGTTCTGCAGAGACGTGCTTCTCTAAAGCAAACAGATTTATAGAGTATTATGCTTCGCTTAATTCTGGGGCCTGTGATGCAACACCTTTTCCTGGTGTGCGCGGAAAAATTCACGTCAGCTTTGGGAGTTGCTAAGATTAAATCACATTTTCTTGGCACGTTTAATTGGGATCGAGTACATGCAGTTTGTGATTTTTGAGGGCATAGATGTGTGGTTTGGAGTCGTCTTGTGTAAATGTGAAGCAGGCATGCCCTATAGGAGGTTTCCCTCATCGCAGCAGGTTTTTTTAAATGGGTTTGACTGAATTTAGAACAGCACTAATGTAAAATGGTGTTATTTTAAAATTTTTTCCAATTATTCATGAGCTAGGATAAATTTTTTTGAATTTATGATGGTCTGTGATTTGCTGACAGATGAATTTTATGCGTCCACTTGTTTTCTTAATTTAAGTTACAATAAAATAAAAATTGGGGTGTGTCACACTTGGCATGTTTGGTTTACAGTATAAAAACAGTATAAATAACACATTTTTCTGTGCAAACATAATCAAAGTACTATCTCAATATTCAAAGTGCAAACAGAGACCAGAGCCAAGAGGTGGTTACAACTACACCGGATCCTAAGATAGCTTAATATTGGGAGACAGGCTATTGTATGTTGCCTAATTTGTGTGCATCAGGCTGCTCACATTTTACTTTCGCTTTCGCGATCACTATGTGTATAGGGAGCGGCGGAACTGAGCACACATTCTACAAGATAAGACATTTATCTGACGCTTAAAGGGTTAGTTCACCCAAAAATGAAAATTCTGTCAGTAATTACTTACCCTCATGTCGTTCGACACCCGTAAGACCTCCGTTCATCTTCGGAACAGAAATGAAGATATTTTAGTTGAAATCTGATGCCTCTGAAAGGCCTCCATTGGCACAATGGCACTTTACACTCTCAAGACCCTTAAAAGGTACTAAAGACGTCGTTACAAAGTCCATCTCACTACAGTAGTTCTAAAATAACTTTATTAATCGGTGAGAATAGTTTTTGTGCGCAAAAAAACCCTAAATAACGACTTGCATAGTGATGACGATTTCAAAACAAGGCATCATGAAGCTTCGAAGCGTTATGAATCAGTGAGCCGAATCATGATTCGGATCGCGTGTCAAACCGCCAAACTGCTGAAATTTGGCGATTCAAACCGCTGATTCATAATGCTTCGAAGCTTCAAGATGTTCGAGTTCCGGTCCCCATGCAACTCATACCATTGGCTTACCTGCTTCTGAGGGGAGGGGCTTACCGATAGGTCAATTGAAGTGACTGTTATCCAACTGAATTTAAAAAAAAAAATTCTATAAAAAAAGCAAAACGGCAGTGGAGGTGGTTCCGCGGTGGGCACCGTGATGCAATGTAAACATTTAGGTGGCATATTCTATGTTAATTTCACCCAGGGATGTACGATTAATCGAAAAATAATCGAAACCGACATTCAGAACCTCTAACCGACGTATTTTCCTCATGTCGGTTATTTCGGTTTTAGTCACGTGACTCCGCCCTGTCAGTCACATCAAGTGCAGTTTGCAGGCACACAGAGAGATGCAGGAGCAGTTATCTTTGTTTATAGATGCCCAGAATCACCATAGTAACTGCATGTTTTACACAGTTTATACAGGTAAGTTAATTGCTGTTCTTATAGCCTATGCGCGCGCTGAAGGCAGACCTCTTTCATATATTGTGACACGTGAACACTCACACAGAAGCTCGCACAAGACGCACATCACGTGAAGATCGCGCGCAGAGAGGAGCGCAGAAACGCAGTGTCAACGCCGTCCTGTGACTAAAGTAAAGTCACTAAAGTAGCTTAGAAACTCAACCGGTATAGGCATATATTTTAATACCTTTTGAAGTAAGTACAAACCACAGCTTCATAATGAATAGAGACGGTATGAGTAATTCACACACACACAATCACGCTCTCATTAATGCATTCAAATAAATGTAATCTAGGCCTACTGTGCTAATTTATCTGTATCTGATGTACAACAAACAGAAATCTGCCCCATAGACAATAACTGCTGAAAGTGAACCGTTTCCTTCAAGTATTTTAAAATCACAAAGAAATTCACCAATTGTTGCGTGATGGGATTTTCGTCCTCAAAACTCCCAAAAGAACTGTTTTGAATTGTTAAGGTCCCGAAATCAGAAATTCTCTCCGATTCCCATCCCTATTAGCCTTACCAGCCCTACTTGCCAGAAACATGGTATTCGGATAAGCCTACCCTCACAGACTGAGAGATTTTCCTTTACTCTAGGCCTCATTCCTCTTGGAACAGCTGATGTTTATGATTACATAACATGGCTAAGCTGTGAAGTCCTGCTGTGTGCTAGACTGCTCCAGATACTGTTGTTATGCTGACAGACAGGTTCCTTTGTTCCAGGTGGACATAAGGAGAAACGTACACACGCGTATTGTGGGGCGAGCTGCGTTATGTCTGCTTGACGTGATTGTTATTGTCAGTTCAGTTCAGCTTTGTGACAGCAAATATGGCAGGCTGGGAGGGAATGTGTCAGCGTTGCAGATTGGTAAAGGGTGGTTTACACCCGTCCCGCCGCGTGTCAAAAATGTGTCACGGCGTCCTTCTGCTTTGGCCTTTGTCATGCTTTTGTAGAGGAAAAGCCCACTTGAGTGACGTGCACTTCATCTCTGGCTCTGTTGCAAAAACTAGTGTGGTCCCGTTGACCAAGCGCTAAGGTAACATTGCACGTGAAGGTAATCCCAAAATGTGCTTTTCATATGTTGTGCTAATTGTACGTATAGAGCATTCAAAATCACTGTCAAGGTTATATTTCAGTTCAAGATGTCAGCAAAGCAGCTCATTAGGTATTGAAACACAGCCATTACATCATTTCTTCTTTTGCTTTTTTGACAGTTCAAGCCTAGTGAAGAGGAACCTACACACAGAGCTGGATTACGACCAGAGGGGGCGCTATGAGTTTCTGAGATTGTCCTTTTTACCCGTCCCGCGTCTCTTTTGACTCGTCTTTCCATTCAACATTGGATGGTGACCAGCCAACGAGTCCCAGAGGAGCCGTGAGGTGTTTCTCACATCCTCATCTGCCAGGACACACTCCTCCTATTATCAACCCAGTCACTTCAGAAAGAGCCGTCGCTGCCACAATGAGTTCCCACAGCCGCCCAGGTAAGAGCTCTTTGTGGCCCTTCAGTGCTTTTCATCTAAGGTTACCCCGCTCAGAACAAGATAAACACTATGGAATCAGCTCTGCTCCGGTTTCAATTACATCTGTCTGTAAATAAACCTTTTGTGATCCAGATATGTGCCATTGCAAACCCGTTTTTCTCGGTAAAGGAGGATAGTGTTTCTCTGCTACAGGAATAGCACGTGATTGGGCTTTGAGGGTTGAGAATCAGCCTTGAGATGCCAGAAAAGGCTTTTGAGCAGCTTTTTGATTCGCACTCAAATATCTGTCCTCTCGACTTTGCCAAGGCCGCCTTGTCCAACTGTCAGCTCGAGGAGGAGTTTGATTATTCTTGGAAAAAATTGTAAGCTGTGCTTTCTCCCTGGCTTCCTCTCGTCCTTTATCTTTCCTCTTCTCTCTTTCTGCATATACTTTCCTTTTTGTGTTCGCAGAGGAAAAGGTCAAAGAGTTTTAGATGGTTTCTTTTCAGTGAATCACCCGCTAGACAGATGAGCACTCAGTAGTCATACTGCTTCATCCTGTAAGCCATTGGGTTAGTAAAGCAACGCAAGGTCAGTTATAGGGATTTTGCAACGATTAATGATGTGGTTGAAATCCAGGCAATTCAATAGGAATCTTCGCGATTGTGAATTTTGTGTGAGGGTGAAAGATTTCAACACGCAGATTTCGGGTTTAAGGGGTTCAACGGGTTCAAGTTGAACGCAGCTTGGTTTGAACGTGACTTCTGTTTGAGCTGTGCTTCATACATTGATACACTATTGACGATAGACAATTTCAACCTTTTTGCATGCAAAATTTGGCTAACGTTACGCGATTGTGGTGTTCTTAGCCTAAACCTGCCTTAACTGTGGCAAAATCACTGTGACGCTGATGGGTTATTGCTTTTAAAAAATGAAAAGATGGGTCTCGGTCCACTTTCAAATGAACTCAGGTGAGGTTCGACCATAAACTGTAAAAAAAAGTATGGCCGTAGTGTCTGTGACGTCACCCAGAGGGTTCTGAAGAGCAGTTTTGAAGCCTCAAAGTCGGCCGTTGCCATCTTGGCAGCGCGTCATCGCGCGTCACTTCCGGATAACTGAAAATGGCTAAAGAGGCGGGAAGTGGGTGGAGCTGAGGTGACGTGATGACTAACAGACAGCAGACAAACAACAATCCCCCTATCACTCAAAGTGGCCTCACACTTAATTATGCAGAACTTTAATGGTGCGTTCACACCAGACGCGAATGACGTGATTCGTGCGAGTGATTTATATGTTAAGTCAATGCAAAGGCGCGAATGGACATTCTGCGGTGCGATTCGCGCGAATGACATGGCGCAAATTGAGTGAATCGCCCGAGTTGAAAGATCTAAACTTTTGGCGGATATTCGCGCCACGTTAACCAATCAGGAGCTTGCTCTAGTAGTGACAACAATGAGGAGAAAATCTGAATTAATATATGGTTCAGACAATATGATTATCACTGTGATAACATTAAATGACATGAAACACAGCCCAGTCTCTTTTTGTTAAATGCAAGTTTATGTATGATCATTAATACAAAAGTATAAGTAAAAGGTATAATAAGCTATACATGAATTAAAGCAAACAATTCAGTCAAACATTCAAAGTCAGTGCTAGTCTGCTACAACGGTAACGTAAAGTTATAGCCTAAAAATAAAAAAGTAATGGAACTTCACTTTGCCCTCAGCCTAAACGATTTGCCAGGGAACAAATCATAGATCCATGAGACCAAAGATCGCCCGTTACATATACACAAGACGAAATATTATAGCTCAAGACACCACAGAGACATCAGAGCCAGGGGCAAATGTCTGAAGGACTAGCTGAGGAAAGGCTGCTCTCGCTGGGGTTAACGAGCGCCGCTGATCCACTGGAGCTCACAACTCCGAAAATGCCATATAAAATGTTCAAATAGGCACTCTTTTTATAAATAAATCACAGATTTGGGCCTTTAAACAACTACAAGTCATTATCGCCTGAAAAAGTCTTAAAACTACGTTTTGTCACACATTAACAGTAGATTTTAACAAAAAAGACGTGTAAACACAGCCCTTGTCAGCCATTTCTCAACGAGACGAGCCGGCTGGCAGAAGCCCCTCCCATGACGCGAATTCGCGTCTGTTGTGAAGTGAATGTCACGCGCGAATGAAGCGAATTTCACGCGCGAATGAAGCGAGTAAACTCATAATGTTCAAGCGGCCAACTTCGCGCAAATAGCGCAAATTATTTGCGTCATTCACGTCCGGTGTGAACGCTACATAAGGCTTTATATAATGTAAACAAATGAGTTATAAAAAAAATCCACCCTTCTCACAGTTTTCATGAAGGGCAAAATTTGCCGTATAGACCAAACCTACAATTTGTACCAGGCTTTAAACATGTTTTTTCTGCTGTAAAGTTGGGCATTTTAAAATGGGGCTCAATGAGATTCTGCTCCTTTCTGGAGCCTGTCCCTAGCGGCCAGTTGATGAATTGCAGTTTAAGTCACTTCCGTATTGTCTTCAAGAGAAACTGCGGGAGGTTGCCGCTTGGGTTCGACTGAAATATGAACGCAACACGGACCAAAGACACGTAAACAACCCCAAAAAAGGACATGATGTCACAAGATGCAAACCAAAAATGGGCAGAATGCTTAAGCATACCTGTTTTTTCTTGTCATAGTCGTGATGTTGCCCATCACAGTTCGGTACAGGCATCAGAACCATGTCTCCTTGCAGCAGATCTTGGTTTGTGTGTGTGACGAGTTATTCTTACCGATGTTTTGACTCTTTTACACATTTCTTAAGCTCTTCACGAGTTATCAGCTGGTTAAATACCACCATATGCAGGCTATGCATGTTCAACAAATGCATTTAGCTTAGCACATAGTTTTGGATGTTCCGTCACAAAATATACGTCCTAAAAACTTTTTTTGTTTCTTTTAGCTTCAGTGTTAAAAAAGACAGTGTGAACGCTTAGAGAACCAGGACTGAATATATAATTTTCTTTTTTGGTCTGGACCAAAATAACTAAGGACGTTTTCACACTTACCTTGTTTGGTCCAGATTTTCGGACTTTTCAGTTTGGTCCGAATCAAAATTGCAGGTGTGAAACCTCCCCCGTACCACGGGCCGGACCAAACAGACGAAATTTGGTCAGACGAAAAGAGGTAGTCTCGGTCCGGATCAAACTGAACAAAGGTTCGGTTCGTTTCTAGTGTGAAAGCATTTTCTGTATGGTTCGGACTTTCAGACCATTTACAGGAAGTTCCTGTTTATGTTTAAATATTATGTTATTTTTAAATTCAATCTAGGCTACATTGATTATGAAAAGTGAAAATATGCGCAAAATGTCAGAAGACAGAAAGTCAGAAATAATTTTGAACAAAATTTTGTATGATTTTGCTTAGAAAGCATTTCTTTAATGGGAGTTTCGTTTTGTATAAATTGTATCTTAATTTTAATCAACGTTTAATCAGATAATTGCCTGGATTTAATAAATAAGAAGCAAATAGTCTATAGCAGACAATAATCGCGGGAGCGATCACATGTTTTACACATGAACTGGAGCCGGTCTCAAATAAACCGAAACTCAGCTGGCTACTTGCCTCACAAACATGAGAAATATGTGTATATAAAGCTTGAAATGTCCACTTTTAAACGTAACAAATAAAAAATAGTCAAGCAATGCGCACTGTTCAATAGTGGCAACGATATGCGTCTGTTCATTCATTCTTGTCAAAGACGCTGACATCAGACGCACGTCCATTTACAAACCAATCAATGTCCAGATGCCGCCCACATAGATGATGACGAGTGGACGCAAGTGCGTCATGTAAAGTTCTTTAGTCCGCTCGCATAACTGCAATGTAAAACCAAACCAAACTAACCGAATGTATCAAAACATGAACTTCGATTCGGACCGTGGTGCAGACTTTCAGGTGTGAAAACGCCCTAAGAGAACCGAACTAGAAGTGTGAACACACCCTTTTTTTTTCTTCTTTTTTTTTTAAATCATACTGACCCCAGACTTTTGAACAGCAGTTTATGAATGTGTATATTGAAATATTTACATGCAATATGGTTTTCATCAAAATATTGTTTTATGTGGTGTTGAGAGCAGTGTTTTGTTCCACATGAGTAGATTACAGAAACAACACACATTAGCCAATCATCTCACTCCTGATCTTCTCAAAGGGTTAAAGACTTGGCCGTTGGTGGTCTGTGTTGCTAATCCAGGGTTGATGTAATAGTTTTGTACTCTCCAAGCTGGATTGGAGATTTGGAGGCCTGATGTAACCTCTCACACATCCCGTCCACTAATCCGCTTTTGGTCCGAAAGAGCAATTTCACCCGGGGATCGCCAGCATCAGTCTAATCTGGTGTTTCTCATCAGAGGAGGTCATTCCCTGATCTCTCCCTCACTGCATTTTCTTCCACAACACATTCCTCCAGCATCTGTTGACATTACCCAGTGTGCCTCAATGTGAACTTTCTTCTCGAGACCCCTCCTTCTGCACAGATAAGTCAGAAATTATAGATTATAATAATATGGATATTTTTCTTACAAAAACACATTGCGTTGCTTCAGAAGGCCTTTATTAACCCCCTGGAGTCGTATGAATTACTTTTATGATGGATGTGCTTTTTTTTGGGGGCTTCCAAAAAATAGTACCATTCACTCCCATTATAAATCTTGGAAGAGCCAGGATATTTTTTAATATATAACTATAATATAATCTAACTCCAATTGTGTTTGGTTGAATGAAGAACGTCATATACACCTAGGATGGCTTGACGGTGAATAAATCATGGGATAATTTTCATTTTTGGGTGAACGAACCCTATAAAGTTTTTGTGTCTGCATACTAAGCTGGTATGGAATTACGATGACATTAAGGAAAAATAAAATGCACACGTTAGCTTTTAAATAAATGATTTAGTGTACAAAGATTTTGTTTATGTTCTCTAGTTCATTCAGGTGCTTCACACAAACCCTTGGCCTCATTTGGTACAGCAGGGTGTTTCTTCACTCATTCATCCCTTTACTCCCAGCTCTCCTATTCCACAGCATTTGCAAACGCTTGCGCTCAGTCCCGGAGCTTAGGCCATTGAAAGCTGCTGTTTGATTGTCAGCTTGCCGCCATCGTCCCAGGAGCCACATGAAAAGCAATGGCTGATTTGCCAGTAACGATGAATATCGCTCTAGCGCTCTGGGCTCGCATTTATTTCAGTACCTCAGAAGCTTTTGCCTGAGGCTCTGCGATCTCATTGGCCCTTCATGCATTTGAAGGTGGACAGCTTGATGTACTTTCATTTCTCTCCAGACCTTCTGGATTGGCAAACAGGGTTTTGATCCGGCTGTATCAAAGTCCAGACTTCCTTTGGGAATATCAGGCCGTTCCGTTCTGTTGAGTTACTGGGCGATGGAGCCCATTGTTTGACACTTTTTGTTTTTGTTTTGTGTACCCAGTTGCATGAACTACCCAGTTTAGCCCAGCAGGCTGACATCATGGCTGCTATTCTGCAGGCTTTACTGCTCCAAACAACTGGCACTAATGGTGTATTTTCCCCAGGGCAGCCACTTGATCCAGATGTAGACGCCAGTGTACCGAGCTCCCCTACAGCAGACTTGTAATCGCAGTCTGTCACTGTTTTTAGTCGGGCTGTGCAGCTGCAAACCTGCCTGCTCCTTAGTCAATCTCTGTTTATGCTGTTTTACTGCCACCATTGAGTCTAAGAATAGTTCTTGATAAGTCGTAACCCATAATCCTCTTGTGTGAAAGAACCTAGTGCTGTACAGTCAGATTGGTGCATTGTAGTAATCCTTGAATAATCTGATTCGGCATTAATTGTTGGTTAAAGTATCAAATTGGGAAACCACTTTTTATGTGTCTATATTTTTATATTAGAAATGTTAGAAGGAGAAAAATAACTTATACCGAATCGTCTTTGTAAGTGAACTGAATCGGTCATTTTCTCTTACAGGATTCACAAGCTCTCACACTGTGGTAATTTTTTTACATGCGCTACACTTCAAAAGTTTAGGATCTACAAGATTTTGTAATATTTTGTAGGGATGCACTGGAATGAACATTCTGGGCTGATCCCGAAAATTCTGAATGTATCGAATGCTTTTTAGAAATTATTTATTTATTATTATTTTAAATGTGCTTTTTTTGTATAATAGTATTGATATTAGACTGAAATTCAGTCATTTTAATGATACAAGCCAATACAATAAAATAATCACACTTTTATTGAAAGTAACACACTAATATTGGACACAAAACATATCGATGTATTATTATTCAATCAGTTCTATGCAACAAAAAAAATATTTAAATGATCTAAATAATGTATAATTTTCGGCCGCCGAAAATTTGGTGTATTCCTAATATTTTTAAATTATATTATGCTCACCAAGGCTTTAAATTACATTAAAAACAGTAGGATTGTGAAATATCATTACAATTTAAAATAACTGCCTTCTATTGTAATATATTTTTAAATGTAATTTATTCCTGTGATGCGAAGCTTAATTTTCAGCATCATTGCTCCAGTCTTCAGTGTCACACGATCCTTCAGAAATCATTATATGCTGGAAATATTTCTTGTTATTATCTGTCTTAAAAACAGTTGTGCTGCTTAATATTTTGGTGGAAACTGTTTTTTTTTTTTCAGGGTTATTTGATGAGCATTTAAGTAAAATTATAATTGTCCTAACTCTCTTTGTTGATCAGATTAATGTGTCCTTGTTATATAAATGTATTCATTAAAAATATCTTATTGATCCTGAACTATTGAACAGTATGTATAAACTGCGGTCGGATTAAAGTGATACGGATTGACTGAAATCCGTGCCTGTAAACTTTCGTCAAAGATTTTTTTCTTTCTTGTTTTCTTTGCTTTCTTGCTTGCTTGCAAGTTTGAGATTTAAAACGAGAAGGTGGAAAATATGTCCTGCTGTTTATGAGGGGCGGACAGATTTAGATGGTTGAAATGTGAATCATAATGTGTTTTTTGTAAAATGCGAGTACACGGTACAGTGATAGATTCATGCTTTCCTTGAAGTTTTATGTGGCATCACTAATTCCTACTATTTTGAATTGCACTGGCCTGATGGGATGCTTATGTGTTTTTATTTAGTAGGACTACACACATTACCACTTTGTGCAATACTAAAATAATGGGCAAACTTGTGTTTATTTTATTATTTTGAGCTGACATTTTGTTGGGTTGCTTCATTTGGTCTAGTCCTATGGCCATTGTTTGAACTATTAAACCAATTAGTGTTCCTATCTTGTTTCACAGAGTTTAATCATGATATTTGAGTGTTTTTTGTGTCTCATTATGTGTAATTATCTCCTTCTCGGCATTCCGAGGGCAGGTTTTTCAGGGAAATTTTCTTTCCGCCATAAAACCCAAACTATGTCTCCATGACTTCCAGTCAGTTTGTCCATTCATTAAATAACCTCGTGCTAGGAGTTTTGCTTTTTTGCCAGATTTAAGGCTGGTTAAGTTGTTGGGAGTAAGAGAAAATTGCCATGTTGCCAAAAGGCCATGACGGTGTGAGGTAATTTGAGTGTTGTTAAAGGTAGCAGACATGAAGTTCTGGCTATTAGTTCTGTTTAAATAGTGATATGCCTTTTTTGTGTGTGTGTGTGTTAGAGATCAAACAATATTAAATTAGTAATTTACTAGTTATTGTTGTTTGTTAACTATGGATGCACGATATATCCGCCACCATATCGGTATCGGTTGATATATGTTCATTTTTAATGTAGGGCTGCCACTAATGACTATTTTTATAATGATTAATCGATTAATCTATCGACTAATTTATCACAATAATCTTCAACAATTTTACTTAAAAACATTTAATTTAATTTGCAGTAGTGTACACTTCAGTAGTGTACTATAAAAAAGTATAAATGTAAACAAGCCCTTGACAAAATGTAAAACTAAAAGAGTAAAAATTAAAAAAGGTACAAATTTGTAAACCAACAAAATTTTGGAAAAAAAAGAGAATATCAGCAAATACTTTTTATATAGAATAGTGTTGTGACGATACCAAAATTATGACTTCGATACGATACCAGACTAAAATACCTCAATACCAATACTGAATCGATAATATGACATAATTTACTGTTCATTGTTTTAGGGTTAAAAAACCCTAAAAACTCACTTGGCCGGCATGTTTCTGCCCTGCTTCACACAGAATATTAGGTCCGGCCCTTTAAGAGCTGCACGGACCAAATTCATTGTAACACCCGATTTCTCATTCAACTCTGTATATGTTCACTAAAGACATATCCGACTGCGTTTACCCGAATACTCGCCAGGATGTGCATTTTTACATATTTTTTACCATTCTAACCCAATAATCCACAAAACTAATCGGACAGAACAATATCCAATAATCTTTAATTCAAGCACGTAAAATAATATCACTATTTAGTATTAGTATTATTATTTGCAAATACATGCATGCATGCATATGGTTCACAGAATAATTATCATACATTAAGAAAAGGGGAAAATGTAAATATATATTCAGTTCAATTTATCAGAACCAGTAATGTTTTTCATGGCCTAGATTGCATTTGTGATTTAAATATCTAAAAGACGTTTATTTGACCTTTCTTTACCTTGTTTTTTTTTATAATTTTTTTACAATGAGCAGTACATCTGCTCAAAATATCAGTCAAAAATATTGATAAACTCAATTATTGGTTGACCTCTAGTGTGCATTTAATGGGTTTGCAGTGGCCAATATTTACACATTGGAATGACTGATATAGGCCTGCAGATATTAATAGTATATGAAACATACACAATATTGGCCCATATATCTGTCTGTCTCTAGAGTGCATCTCCAAGTATGGTTGTGCAATTGTAATATAGATCAGCATTATGCAAGTTGTTTTCCTTTTTCATGTTTGTTCAGTTGTAGTTTTGCGTCATACCTTGAGGTTTGCGGAGAGTCTTCAGATCTTAAATCTTAATCTTCCCTGTTTATGAATTGGATGTCGTGTGAAGCTTGTTTGTACATTACATCCACTTCTCATGTAGGGATCCCATGCTCTGGGAACCTCTGTTGATAGAAAAGTAAATGATATAGGAGTGGTCTTTCATCACGAAACCTATTTTTATCCGGTTTCTCAGGGCCCTTTCCCTCAGAAACACGAACGCTTGCCATGTCACATGCTCATGAAGGAACATGTCAGTTGTGTAAACATCATTTCTGTCATGAAGCTCAATTATTTTCCAGCAAGAGGAGCTGTTGTTTGGTGTTGAAGGATGGCAGATCATATATTCTTTGCTGGTAACAAATTTTGGGTGGTAGCTTGTTCCATTGATCAAGCGTTGGTTAGTCTCCTGGCTCAGGTTGTGGGGAGATCGCTCTCACAGGCCCGAACAAGCCCCGTGATTAATTGCTGGCAGTCTGAACTGTGGGGATCTTGCGTCAATAAATCGTCATGAAGGCAACTCTCCTGCTTCAAACATAAACACAAAGACAGGCCGGGTTGTGACTGAAGCCTGGCCAGTGCTAGTTAGGGCTCTACAGGTCCTTGGAGGCGCTAGTGCCGTTTATTTAACACCCAAATTTTATTAGAGGAGATCTAGCCACAGGTCTCTCTGGGCTCTTTAATCTGCCGAAAGCCAAGGCCTGGATTTGTAAAGTCTAAGAGTCGTCCTTCTCTCAAACAAATGAGGGCGAATTTATTTAATTCAAACCCAGCAGCTTTTTTTGCCTTTTTTTTTTTTTCTTGTTTTCTTTCCAGAACCGTTACATTCTCAGTTATTATCCAGCATAGGGGTTGCTATTGGTGTGGTCTCCTCATTTCACACTTTTTTTTTAAGATATTGTTTACAGACAGATATGAGGCTGTGAACACTGGTGCTAATAGAAACACATTTATTCAAGTTCTTATCACACAGATGCTTGTGTGAAGTGGTCAGTTGCACTGTAAATAAGTTGGGCTAACTCAAAAAATTTGAGGTCAGTTACATTTTTGTAGTAGTCATGAATGTTAATTGCTCCTAACTTGATGTACGGAGTTAGCTAACTCATATATTTTGATAGCAATAGACATAAAATATTGAGTTAATTAACTTTTATTTTGAGTTCTTGCAAATCAAATGTTATTTACTAAAACACGAAGTTGTCTGAACTCAAAAAGTTAAGAAATATTTTGCTAGCTATAACAAACTAATTCCGAAAATGCCAACTTGCTAATTTGCTAGCATGTTATCAACAGCATGGTAATAACACTTACTGAATGAGTAATGAGTACAGCATCTTAAAACACCTAACTTACCAGCTCTCAAACCAAGCAGCATGCGCCACTTGTCACTATGATGGTAACTCTCCAAAAACCCACATTAACAGAAACACTTCTAAATTAGCATAACACAACATTAATCACTGCTAAATCTCCCTTACCATTAATCTTGCACTGAAACATTATATAACACTTAATTTTTGCATTTACTCTCCCTTTCGAGTGCCATGGGCAAAGCATGCTGGGAAATAAAAGTTAGTCTTAACCCTTTAAGACCTAAGGGTATTTTTACAATTAATTTTCCGCCTGGTTTTATTTACTAAAAAAGCTTGTTAAACATCAACCCTGTTGTGCACAGACAATTGACACACCTCTTTTTTTTTCAAGACAAGTTGCACTATCAGTATATGTGTGTTGCATTGATGTCACCTGAATGTAAAATAAGTTATGGGACCATAAAGACAAATGAAAACATAAAACGGAAATTGAATCACTCAAATATTTATTGAAAACACACACAAATAAATTAAAGCTAAGCATATTTCCTCTGGAAAACAGTTTGTTCAAGTCTTTGGAGTCCTGGAACTCCGGAATAAACATGAGAACTTGTACAGAACCAAAACTATTCACATTTTTCCAAAAAAAGTCCAGGTGTTTTTGGCCTCTTTGGATTTTGGATATTTACTGGTGCCAAGCCTCAAAACAGTTCCTATCAGGAACTTCTCCTCAAACCTTCTCCTCAAACTTTTTCCCTCAAACTTTCTCCACAAAACTGCAGCGCGTCTCTCTCTCTATCTCCTCAATACTAGCCGTGCGTCTCTCTCTCTCCACAATAACAGAGCTGTGGTTCATGCGTAATGACGCACACCAACGTGGATGACGGATCAGCCTGTCATTGGTCAAACCCTCATCCAAAATGGCAGCTAGCATCGCGCTAGCGGCAAAAATGACGTAAAATTGATAAATTATGGACATCAAGTGGATAAATCTTGGATGTAAGCGTTTTGATTTATTGCTGAACAACTCCAAAAAGATGCACATGTTCCAGGCTGGATAGAAAACCTTCTGTAAAGGCTACAAAGACACCAAAGACACCCCCGTGATGGCTAGCTCGTTAGCTTTCTGCTGGAAAAAACGGTAAGAAAATCGATAAAAGTTTCATGAAATAATATAGATATTTATCGGAGGTGCCGTGTGACGTCGTGGGCGATGCCGTCGGGCTCTGAGGGTTAATTTAGTGGAAATGAGTTCATATAACTCAAAACAATGAAACTGTTCAGTTTACTTGAAATATGTCAGTGCTGTGAACTCAAAAGAAAAAAGTTCAAAATACTCAAAACAGTTAATTTAACTGAACTAATTTGTTTGTCCTACTCAAACCAATTAAGTATTTTGATCGTTAGGGTTTACAGTGTGTAGTTGATGTAGGCCTTGTCCACTCCACACTAATATGTTTTTGCTTAAACTCATCTTTTTCTCTCTCCGGCCTTCTGTCCACACGTGAGACGGTGTGTTTTTTTTGTCCTTTTTGAAAACACATTTCCAAGTGGATACATTTGAAAACGATGGCGCATGTGACGCATATTGAACCGATAGATATGTATACCGGTATTGGGCCTGTTGTGTGCTATTCACTTATTTTACACTGATGCTAAAGATGTTACTTGTTTGTACACTATTCATATCGCAGTCCTGCAAAGATGACAGAAAATGTACTTGCAATTGCTGTCTTGCAGCAAAACATGAGAGCAGTTGCGTTTTAGACCAAACATATAATGGTGGCTGAGTGCGACCTGGATGCACGATCATGTACCATTTTTACGGTCTATGATCGTGATGAACAGTCCGTTTTTACACCCCTGGTGCCGACTAGCAGCGGGAACGCATCAAACCTGTTCCACCATCTGAAGCCGTTCCACCCGATAGAATATTCTGAGAGTCAGAAAATGAAGATTCTGTTTTCAGCAAATCTGAGCACTTTTCATATTCTTTATCCTGGCTGAAGGACTTTTGCTTTAATCAATATTAAGAATAATATAATCAGCCTATGTTATAGTTTAAAGTTAAAGATATTAATATTAATAAAGTGAGCGAGAGTCTTCTGTTTATTTGATGGTGATTTCACATTTCTTGTTTGTATGAAAGCTAAATACAAATAAAAGGTGAACATTAATATACATACATTAATATGTTTTATTTCTAAAACATGATATAGTTTTATAGGAGGAGGTTTCATAGACTTGGCAAATTCATTTTTCAGAAGTTTGTAGGTACAGACTTTTATATAGTTCATATCGATATGGGAATTATATCATATCGACCGAAATGTAAGAAATATATTGTGATATGAATTTTGGCCATATCGTCCAGCCCTAGAATGTAGCGTGATAACTTTATGATGTCGGTTTCATCTCAGTGAGCTTTTATTATGTTTTACACATGGTGAATTTAGTGTTTTCAGACATTTCAGTGTGGATGAGAAACTTTTGGTAAACTCTAGTGTGGACGGAGAACGTTTTGAAACAAAAGCGTCGTTTTCAAATGTATCCGGATTAATGTAGGCGACGTTGCTGTAGATGGATCTCATAGACATTCAAATGCTGATTGACTGATGTCAATGAACATTGCTTGAGTGTTAAGGGGATTTTTATTTATTTTTAATATTTATTATCTGCACCTACCAACAGTTTAAGGTCAGTAAGAATGTTTTTTTTTTTTACAGAAATTATTCAGCTTACTTTTATTCAGCAAGGATGCATTAAATTGATCAAAAGTGACTAAAGACATTTACAATGTCACAAAAACATTTCAAATAAATGCTGTTGTTTTGAACTTTTTACTGGATAAATTATGCTGAAAATTCCGATTTGCCCATCACAGGAATAAATTACATTTTAAAATGTATTCAAATAGAAATAATTTATTTTTAATCGTAATAATACTTCACACAATTACTGTTTTTGCTGTATTTTTGATCAAATCAGTGCAGCATTGGTGAACATACCTACCCAAAACTTTTAAATGGTATAGTGCAAGTTTCCTTCATCACTTAAAAATGTCTTGCATTTTTCATATATTAAAACATTTTAGTAAATCGTTATGTTGGTAAATATTGTATTGTTCTGTATTCTATATGTACTTGCATGAAAACTTAATTTTTAACTAGATTGTTATTGTTTTAGTTCTTAGCTACCGGAACTTGATGGCTGATTGAAATTATGGTTTGTTTTGTTAGCTATTTTGCATAGTCCTTACATAAGAACATATAAAATACAGTGCAAAAACATAAATTAGAATAGGTTCCTAATATTTTCTCCTGTTGATTTGAGCTCACTTCTCGTAGCTAACCTACCCGAGAGCTCTACACTCCTACATTCCTTTCCTTTTGGAGATGTAATGCTTGCTGGAGGTGAATGCTACAGTACATTCATGCAGAAGGATCTTGAAGGAAAGGGAATTAGACCCTATTGCACGCACAGATGCATTGAAACCCAAAATATCCCTCGATCCTTTTTCAGCTACAGTTCGGTAGCAGATGGTTTTGAATAATTCATGACGAGTTTGTGGGTAGCGTTCAGCATCACATTTATCCCAAGGACTGTTAGATTTCAGAATTTTCTCGAAAAACTCCTCTTCTCAAAAACTACACAAGTGCGGTGTGATGTTCGTAAGTGCGGCAATTTCACCAGAACTGTAGGGTGCATCTTACAAGATTTTTTTGTAACATGGAAATCTGCTGAGCTTTTTGCATAAAATTGTCTTAAAGGGGACATATTATGCCCCATTTTACAAGATGTAAAAGTCTCTGATGGTCCCAGAGTGTGTATGTGAAGCTTTAGCTCAAAATACCCCACGATCATGTTTATAGCTTTTTTGGGGTGAGCAAAAACACACAGTTTGTGTATGTCCCTTTAAATGCAAATGAGCTTCTGCCTGTTCTTTCAAGAAGAGGGCAGCGCTTCAATAGCTCGTGCAAAAACAACAGAACATGTCAGAAACAGTGTTCAGTTCGAACTGGACTCGGACAATAATGCCTACAGAGCCAGAGAATATGCTGCATGGAGATAGAACATGTATAGTTTAGTTTAATTCCGGTTTTAACTTATGTTGCCATCTTGCTTTTATCCACTATTAGTACAAGCCTGTTGTAGTGAACCCTGTCTGAATGATGGCCAAAACTTTACTGATGAATTTGATGAAGTTTATTGTTCATCACTCAAAAGCACTGTAAGAGCTGAATAAAACACAGTACAAGAAGTGCGCATTAAAGTCTTATCCATAAAAACTCTCACTCTTGAATTAGCATCAGCATACACAGCGAATTACACAAAAACACTCCTTACAACTAACAGTAAACAAATATATACAGACCTTATGTCTTTTCAGGGGGTGCTTAATAAACTGGTAAACTTTATATCCTTCAGAATTCTTATAATAGATCCCCTTCCCACGTCAGAAGGGGAGAGAAATCTGAGCGGCTCGCTTTTTCACATGATTGTAGAAAAAGGCTTACCAAAACAAAGATACTGGGTTGTCCTTTTTCATGTTTTTTTGGGTTGGTAGATGCACCGGGGACCCGATTAAAGCACTTAAACACAGGAAAAGTCAGATTTTCATGATGTTCCCCCTTTAATTGTCTATTATTCTTACTTTTACTTGGAAATCAACACAATAAATGCAGATATTACATAGGTTTCAATGAAAAAAAAAAAAAGAATATATATGTTATATATTATATGTTCCATCAAATATGGAGGAGAATGGAAACTTGGGAACAAGGTGTATTTGAGAATACAAGTCTGAGACTGAACTACTTAATTTAGCATTAGGTTACACTTTATTTTAAGGTGACGTAGTTACACATTACTACATGTACTTACTATAGTAATAACAGTAAATTATGCATAATTACAAGTAACTAATCCTAAACCTAACCATAACTCTATAGTAATTACACGTAGTTAATTACTATTACTCAGTACTTATTTGAATAAGTGCAATGTATGAAATAAAGTGTAACCTAGCATTTTTATTGATTTATTTTTTATACACTTAGACTAAAAGTTCGATTGGAAAAAGGGGTAGCACTTTATTTTACAGTCCTGTTCTCCACGTACATACGATGTACTTATTATAGCTATTACTATAACTGTGAGTAATAGCATGGTACTAACCCTGAACCTACCATTCAACCTTACCCCATGTAGTTAACTTATATTAACCAGTACTTTCTTAAGTAAGTAAACATAAGTGAACAATATAGCAGGATAACCTAGCATCTCTTGAGACCGCTTCAGAGAATAGTTAATGATATGCCAAAGCCCGCCCACAGAGTTGACGTGATTGCATAAAATAGTTTATGGCATCAGAAACACCAGCGATTTCATGAGACTGTCTTTGGTTCACTGCAGTTTTAAAGAGAAAATACTCAGCAATGGTGTTGCCTTGTGAATTTGCACATTGTCTTAAAGCATATTAAAAACACCACATAGACATATAAACAACATTTAAAAACTTGATTTTCACCACAGGGGGACTTTAAAACTGCTTATTTACCAAGGAAACCAACAACCAGGACCAACAAAAAGAAGTCTTTCAGGGCCAGAGTCAAGGCTTTAGAGGAAGTTAATTACCCAAGCAGTGATATTGGAGGCCAGTGTGTTTGTTTAAAGTGTGCAGTGGCCTGTGTTACTTGCGTAAAACTGTAATCAGGAGGTGATTTTCAGGGGGTTTTGTGGGTAAATCAGTGTGAATATTAGTCTGTGGTCTATGAAGTGTAGAATTAGTGTTGTAAGGTCAGCAAAATGTCATTGCTATTACCGAACAAGTGCTCTGGAAAATTCGCCACTGTGGAAAGATAGATGTGTTGGCGGAAGCCAGAGAGGGGAGGACTAGTTTAAACAAAACCTCCTCAGAACAATGGAAATGATGAGAGAGTAATGAGATTTATATGCTGTCATTGTCTCATTTTTATGTTTTCCATAATATCCAATTCGGCTAATCCAATTCGGAGTGAAATATACCCGCGTTCTGCCTTTGTATTAAGAAATGCTACAGGCTCTGCTTTGCCAAAAGGGAAGTTTATCGTTCATTTATGATTTTGCAAAATGCAATATGACATTGTTATGAATAGGCACTCAAAGCTTATCCCGTGTTTATGGATGTCTCATCTACAGATGGCATGCTTGTCTTTTTTTCCCCATTGTGAGGCATTATCACATTCCTCTCATTTTTTCAGATGGCATCACACACTATTACGTAGACCTATTTGTAAACCCACAGTCTGGCCCTCATGTGCCACATGAATGTGGCCGGAAAGACCGGCTAATTGCAAAGTTTTGACGTAGCCCGGCACTTGCTGTGCACGCCATTTAAAACGTGTTTTATAGCCGCATCGAACACACATCAAGGCGCACGTATGCTAGTTTGTCTCCCAGATGAGTTCGATTACCGCTTCAGAGACCAGAGCGAGTAGCCAATCTTGATGAGGCACGCCGCACCATTACGAGGCAGACGGCTGGCCAAACCGACCAGCCCGCCACTGTTAGGACCGTGTAGTTTAACCAGCGCTTGTGGGAAAGGCACCAGCTTCAAAGCCCCGGAGCCAGATGCGACGAGATGTTTTCTTTAAATAATCCTCAACATCTCTTGTTTTTTTACAAGCAGGGTTGTTTCACAGGCCACCACAGTTTGTTTCCATTTCCTCTGTGAATTGTGCGAGCTTGTGTTAGTGTGCTTTGTGTTCAGGAAGGCCATGATTCAGTTGTGTCAGTGAGGATGTTTACAATGATTTGTTTTAAGGGGTCATATCATGACAAATGAAATCTTGTTCTATGTGTTTTAAAGACATATTGAAGCTTCTAGAATTCGCTCGTCAATTTACTGATGTTTGCACCATTATTTACTGCCCCAAAAAGGCATGTTTAAACCAGACACTAACTGGTAGATTACGTTGGTCATTGTGGAAACTTTGCACTCCCATCTGCACTTTTTTGGAATTGCGCTCTCACGCTAATTTGCCCTGTTTAGTACATTTGGCCCTTTAAATGTGAAACTAAAATCACCAGTAGGTAGCGGCACGTCACTGTTAATGAGCGAATTATTGAATCATTCAACCGATTTGTCATTCAGTAACAAAACGCCTCTCTGTGTTTGCTCAGACGCAAAACGCCGTTCTAAAGTGTCACTTAATGTAACTTATTGTTTATTGAATTGTTGTATTAAACCAATATCGCATTTGCAATTGTGGTGATATTAGGCACTCTTTGTGTGATTTGCTAACTATATCATGATATAAATATAGCCTAAAAGACACATACTCTACACAGGGGCATTTTTACTGCATTTTAATAGAGTAAAGGCCTGTACACACCGGGACGAATATTGCGCGCTTATCGCCAGCGTTTTTCGTGACGTTTTTCGGCAGATCTTGAGTGTTCACACCCAAGCAATTTTCACTGGCGATGCGCCGAGTGAACGTGCACATTCATGGCGCTCCCGGTACATAAGGTGGTGCTGAGGCACTTTACGCTTCTGACACTCGCTTTTCACACCGAAAAAGAAGAGAGACAGTATTAACGTGCTTGCCAAAACCACAGATATATTATGTCTATGGCAAAACCATTCACACACTTTTTGCTAACTGGCAGGCAGCATTATCAGCCCATCTTCTTCTTTGTCTACTTACTACTTCTTCGTCGTATCAATGTGTGCTCGGTAGGGATGGGCGATACTACTTATTTTGTTTTCGATACGATACCGATACTTTCAAGGCCAGTATGAACGATATCGATGCCGATACTATACTTCTAAACGGATCTTTTTTAATTAATGTATTAAATTATTCTATTTTCTATTTGTTTATTGGGAAATAACTCAAACATATGTTTTTTGTCTTCGGGTGAGCATTGTTCTGGGCTGCGTTCTGGGCCATCAATGGTTTCTTAAGATTGTATGTTTAAATACAGTGTCATCAGTGACCGAACGCTCTCTCTGTGATTGACTGGTTCTGTCTTGCAACATTTGCATGCTTTCAGATGAGCAGGAAAATAGTCCTATACTACACAACTGTTCATTAACATAGGTTATTTGTATTGTATGCATAAACTAATCTATTTAAATAAACAAAATTACCAAGAAAAAAAACACCTTTAATATCGATATTTTTATTTGAGTATCGATTCTTTTCGATGCTCACAGCAGTATCGATACTTCATATCGATACGCCCATCTCTAGTGCTCGGCAAGATCGTTTTGTGCTTGAGCGCCACCAAGTCGTATTTTACTGTAACTTCAGAAGCTCCAGGCACGTGAACAAAAGCACTGATCTCATTGGTCGGCCAGTTTTTAATGCGCCGCGTCAAAATAAAAAAACTAACCCGAGTAACTAACCGTTTTTAAAAAAATGCCGCTTTTACGCCTGGCGTTTTGCGCGTCGGTGTGCACACTCACATTGGCGCCCTTTGTTTAGTCGAGGCGTTAAACGCCTGCGATAATCGTCCCGGTGTGAACAGGCTTTAAATCACATAGTGAGAGCATTCACTCTAAATGCGTAAATGCAGTGTAACCTAAATCGAAAAGGCTACATCATGCAGTGAATGCGTTGACTTTCAGTGCATGTTTTTGTTTGCTCTTTGCAAAGTGAGGGGCATACTCGATAACGCCAGATTGCACATTGTTAAAACAACAATTGATATTTTCACAGACTATATATATATATATATTTATATAATATATCGTTAACTCCTAGGATTACAAAAAACTAAAATGAAAATTCTAATTGGATCCCAGAGAGAAAAAAAAACCTAAATGTTTAAAAAAAAAATTATTTAATGAACCCCTTTAAAGAAAATTCAGGTTAAAGTGTATAAACACTTATCTAACACCAATTACTCCTTTACTCTTTATCTATCCTGAGGTTTGTTTTGTTTCTTTTGCATAATGCCAGTAACACGTAATATTATTCCGTTTGTTTATGCTGTGTTTATTTGTGCAGATGACTCAACGAATAAAGACAATTAAGGGTTGAAGTTAGGTGAAGTCCCTTGCTACCTTCAACAAACGTTAGGTCAATTTTATTTGTGTAGCGCTTTTCACAATATGTTTTGTTTCAAAGCAGCTTTACAGAATGTAGTGCCTCAATACTTCCAGTGAGCAAGACAAATGAGACTGTGGCTTAGATGTTTAGGCAGAAGAGGAAAAAAGCCTTGGGAACCAGCCTTTATCAGCAGCCTTTGTTTTGGAAGTAGTTTTCACCTGCTCTCCACTGAGATTTCAGACATGACATCTCATTTCAGACATCCCAGAGACAGACATGCTCAGCAATTGTCACATCACAACTATTCAGTGTTTTCAACCAGATAATGTTTATTTTAGGTTTCAAACATTTAAATATACATAAGTACTGGCAAAAAATACATTTATGGTTTGTTAAATACACACTGATGAATATGGAAGCGGCAATAACAATCCTTTCAGTTACTACGTGTCTTATATCAGATACACATTAAATAGTTAATTAGTTTACTCTATTCTTAGTTCACTGATGACATGGATGAATTTATGTGTTGTAAATCTGACCGATCCGATTCTTCTGAACTGTGGCGTTAACTAACATGGCGTAACAATTTGGAAAATATTGATTTTATAACGTATTTGTCAAGAATGCTTACGATCTGTTGCTCACCAAATCCTCAAACGTCGTCCTGTCAGTCATCGCTGATTTGGGCACATCCCTACATGAAACATTGCAAATGATGTGATTGAATCAGAATTTACAATAAAATGCTGTAGGGCTGCAACAACTAGTTGATCAAATCGATAATGAAAATCATCGACAACGATTCTCATTATCGATTAGTCGGGTCTGCCCTTTTGTGTATGGTAAGCTTCCACCAGTCTCGCCAAATTACAGCACTGAATAACGCATTTCTTTGGACAAAATGCATCTAAAAATAGCGGAGGAAACCGAGTGAGCTGCTGCTCAAAATATGAGAATTCTTTATTTTAAGCTTCAAGTGAATGCTTTAGTGTTTAACATACCCTGCCATGTGTTTTGACAGATGCGTGTGCGTCCTCAGTGTAAAATGTTCATTTCATAGGTTCTATCCTCGTCTGTAAATGCTACCAATTGATGTGAGTATTTTCATTTTGCATGTAAGCGTGTCCTGACAGTCTGCATTTTAAGGTTCAAACTTCACTGAACGAGCACCGGTCAAACAGACAGAACGCTGTCGAGAGGTAGACAATTAATATTCAGTGCAAAAACATTCATTTAGCTGAAATATGAGCTTTAGGACGCTAACTCTAGGTTTAAAAGTCATGTAATTCAAGTATTTTATGAGAGTAGTAACTGTAAAGGAATAACAGCGTGAAACTGAATATAAATGTAAGATGTTTCCTATAGCCAATTTAATGGATAAAGAAATGACAGCAACAGGTCACTGTGTCCATAGTGAATGTGTGTGTTCCTGGAGAACATTCCTCTTATCTGCTTACACCGGGTTTTTTTTTTTGTTTTGTTAAAAATCATTTTAATGTAGGGATTTAAACTGTCCGTTTGCTTAGTAACTTTTTTGCACATAATGGATAGCACAAACATACCCTTACGGAAATTAACCATGGTTTTATTATAGTAAAACCATGTTTTTGACGTATTTATTACCATTTGTGGTTATCATTGAATAACTAATAATAATAATAATAATACATTTTATTTGTACTGCACTTTACATTTGGAACAAATCTCAAAGTGCTACAGTTAAGATCATTACTTAATAACTACAATAACCCTGTTGTTTATTTATTTTATTATTATTATTTATTATTATTATTTTTAATTCAATGTAAAACCAGGGCTCGACATTAAGCTTGTTCACGTGCTTGTCCCTCGGACAAGTAAATCTGTCCTTTTTTTCTTTTGTAAATATAATCTATTATAGTTCAATCAGCTTTGACATATTTAAATCTGCATATTTTTGATATTTTTACCTTTTATAAAGGGCATTTTCCCCTAATCTTATTAAATATAGGCTATGCTTCAGCTTTCCTTTTAGATTCTTAAATTTGATCAATAAATTAAATTAGAATAAGCCACTTTAGGGCTGTTACCAATCAAATTAAATAATTTACACTGAAAAATGACAACTGCATTAAATAATGTTATGAGATTGTTTTAAATATTTTTTGAATATACAAGTAAGAAAAGTTGGAAGGAATGTTTAAACATGAAACTGAAACGCCAGTAGGTGGCGCAGGTGACCGTCTGAATGAGTGAGTCATTGAGTCGATTCGTTCAAACGGCTGATTTGTTCAGTAATGAGGCAGTCATTTACGAACAGGTCATTGAATCTTTGATTCAACCGATTCATTCAAAACGCTGAATCACTAACACGCTGTTGTGCCGACACGCGTTCTGCTGTGATCTTTGTTTGGAACTATTTTCGCTGCTGAAATAGAACAAAAACCCTCAATATTGCATCTAAAATGTAAGTGACTTAATGGTAATAATTGTTTATGGAACTGTCATATGAAATCAAGTGTCATTTTCAGTCGGGATGTTATTCAGGACAACAGCACTCTTGGTAATGTGACGTTGCAACTGTATCATATGTTATAAATAAACTCCACATTTCTACATGTTTACGGCAGTGTGTTAACGGAGTTTCTCTGTGTGAGTGGTGTACATTTGTTTAGATTTCTCCTCGAGAGGCTGCGCGAGCGTCAACAGCGCAACATTATAGACCATTTCAAGGACGTAAACGTCAGTTCATTATACATTATATGTTATTATCCACTATCGATCGCCACTTACACTAAATGAATGCAGAATCATTCTTGCATTTTGATGATTCCCTAGTTCTTTTTTGTTAATAACGTTTTATCAAGCTACTTGTCCGGTCGGGCAAGTGAAATTCTCTTTCACTTGCCCCTTCAAAAAATCCACTTGTCCCGGACAAGCGTTAATGTCGAGCCCTGGTAAAATCATGGTTAATTTTTGTAAGGGTAGATATATTCATTAGTCAAGTCAAGTCAACTTTATTTATATAGCGCTTTTAACAATGCAGATTGTTTCAAAGCAGCTTTACAGTGTTAAACAGGAAAATAATGCAGCATAATTTTATTCAGCCGTATAGCCATTCTGGAGAAAACGGTGATGTCATCAGTTGTGGGCTTTAGATCAGTAATTAGATCAGTAATTTAGTTTATATGGTTAATTTAGTTTAATAATTAGATTTATTTCGATATTTAGTTGAAAAAATGTAGTGTATTATGTATTATTATCATTATGTATGTTTTCATAGCACTCAGCTGACATGTTTGTTTTGAAGAACAGTTTTGGGCGGGGTGTGGAATAGTGTTTTGTCAACAACAAAAAAAAGGGATTTTAATGTGATTAATCGATTAAACAGATAAACAATAGGCCAACTCCTCGATTATCAAAATAATCGTTAGTTGCAGCCCTAAAATACGGTATAAAAACTAGCGGGTAGCTTGTAAGAAATAAAATATATTTTATCTTTGTTGTACAATATCCAAATATATTAAAATATTAGGAGTTTAGGAGTGAAGGAAGGCGCAGAGACATCATTCACGACGGGACGGCTTCTGTTGTGCTCTTTTGGCCAAATAGGGAATGCAAACAACACTGGTTCCGTGATGGAACTGAAACTTTCCAGGCGCTAATCCACAGATTAGCTAGCAAAGAAAATCCTTCCAAACTTGGCCTGGCCGACAGTCTTGCAACTGTTCTACCTCATCTACTGCTTTATCATTCGGTAGGAATCATTTACTTTACTGTCAGTATTAAGCTAATGTTGTGAATGTCGGGTCATGTGGAGATGTGTTCAACAAACGTAGCTTTTGATAATGTATCGTTTGCTCTAAGCATGTTTAAAGTTTGTGAGTTATTGTATTTATTGAGAGTTGTGTTTGTTGAACACCTTTGGGAGGAATTGGAACGCTGACTGCGGGCCAGGCCTGTCGCACAACCCCGCTGCCTGACCTCACTGGTATTTTTGTGTCTGAGTCGGATCAAATCCCTGCTTCATGTTCCAACATTACAGGCCTTCCCAGAAGAGTGGAAGCTGTTAGAGCAGCAAAGGGAGGGATTCATGCTTTTTGTCATTCTTTTTAAATGTTCAACAATATACGTGCGCAGTCAGTGCTCTAACTGGCTTTAATAATAAATGTATCACCGCTTCCACAAAAATATTAAGCATAAGCAGCAAAAACATTGATCATAAGATATGTTACTTCAGCAACAAATCAGCATATTAGAAAGATTTCTGAAGGATCATGTGACACCGAAGACTGCATTCCTTGACACAACAACATAGTATTTCGAAATTAATATTGGGTTTCTCTTCCGCTTTTGCTTCTCGCTGGGAAAAAAAAGCCTGTCTAGAACGTGCAGAGACAAGCGGAGTGATACAGATGGTAAACAGACCCTGTGGAGCACTCCTGGAAGGCTTCTCAGCCAATCAGACTCGAGGACCAGAACTTACTGTTGTATAGCTTTATATTTTCCACCTGACTGAATTAAAACAGAAGCAGGCAACTCTTGTAAAATTCATGAGTGCTTGGTCAGTGGTTCATCTATCGAATGCCAAAAAGCGAGTGCTGGTTTGGTAAAGTTTGAGTAATGGGCTGTTTTAAACAAGTCGGTGATGTATCGTAAGTGTACCAGGTCTTAGCTTGAGTAATGATGGCGGGAGGCAGACCCTGTATTTCAAAATGAGCACTATTTAAACCTCGGAAAAGAACTAATCGAGTTGCTGACATTCCTCCATCAGCGTTTCATTCTGACACGAGCCCAAATCACTGTTCCTAAACCAAAATTAGGAGCACATTCCTTTTTCCTAACATGCCGACAATATGTAATATTTTCCTGTGCCCTGAAATCATACGTGACGCTTGCAATGTCTTTGGTTGAGCAGCAAGACCTGCAAATGTACACGTGTCTGATTTCTCCCCTGTGTTTTCCAGCATCTCAGTCTTTTCCTATACGGAGTTCTGATTGGTGTGACCTTTCCAAATCATTATCCCGGCCGTGCATCAGACAGATGAAAGCACTTGCGACCTTCATTGAGCCGTACAAATAGAAATATGCCATTAGAGACTTATTTAATTTCGTAAATTATGCTCTTGCTGTCTTTGTTCATCAGAACAAGGGACTTTTTTTGGTCTAGCACTATGAAATTTTGCATAATGCTTGTTGTACAAGGCTGGTGTTAATTCACAGATATTTACTTTGATAGCTCAAACTTAGAAGGCAAAGTAATTATTTTGCCTTCTAAGATAACTTCTTTTCCCCCAATTTTAAGGCAGGCATTTGACTCGTTTCACCCACCATTTGTGTGTGTTCTTTTATTCTGTCATTGAGTATTTGAGTATTTTTATAGTTGATTTTTTTTTTTAATACTTGATTATTTGATCATTTTAATATTTAAATTTAATATTTTATTACTTCACCATTCAAGTTATTTAATTCTCTATTATTTGATTATTTAATATTTCATTATTTGATTGAGATTATTTGCTATATACATATATATATATATCTATATCTCGAATCGAATCGAATAGAATATATTAGTCCTGTGCCCTTTGCAGAAAAGCATCCCCAAAGAATGATGTTTCCACCTCTATGCTTCACGGTTGGGATGGTGTTCTTGGGGTTGTACTCATCCTTCTTCTTCCTCCAAACACGACGACTGGAGTTTAGACCATAAAGCTCTATTTTTGTCTCATCAGACCACATGACCTTCTCTCATTCCTCCTCTGGATCATCCAGATGGTCATTGGCAAACTTCAGACGGGCCTGGACATGCGCTGGCTTGAGCAGGGGGACCTTGCGTGCGCTGCAGGATTTTAATCCATGACGGCGTAGTGTGTTACTAATAGTTTTCTTTGAGACTGGTCCCAGCTCTCTTCAGGTCATTGACCAGGTCCTGCCATGTAGTTCTGGGCTCATCCCTCACCTTCCTCATGATCATTGATGCCTCGCGAGGTGAGATCTTGCATGGTGCCCCAGACCGAGGGAGATTCACCGTCATCTTGAACTTCTTCCATTTTCTAATACTGCACCAAAAGTTGTTGCCTTCTCACCAAGCTGCTTGCCTATTGTCCTGTAGCCCATCCCAGCCTTGTGCAGGTCTACAATTTTATCCCTGATGTCCTTACACAGCTCTCTGGTCTTGGCCATTGTGGAGAGGTTGGAGTCTGTTTGATTGAGTGTGTGGACAGGTGTCTTTTTTATATATATATATATATGTGTGTGTATATGTGTATATATATGTATATATGTATATATTTATATTATATAATTCACATATACATATATGATGTATTTGTGTATATGTCTGATATTAACATTTCATTATTTCGGTGTTTGAGTAATTTAATTATTTATTATTTATTTTTAAATATTTAATTATTTGAGTGTTAGGTTATTTTTTTTTTTATCATTTCTTCTTGGTTTCTTTGTTTTTTTTTTTAGTTAAGATGCTGCCTTTTGTAGGGAGTTGCTCACTAGGTTTTGGGTCAGAGCAATGGATTTTACTTGCATTGTTATCCCTAGATTTCATGGCATGTCACAGTGTCCGAAAGAGGTCTTCCTCTTCCGACATGGATGTCAAAACTGACCCATCCATCCATGTTTTAAGAGGGAAAGTGCTGTGTGTTCCTGCTCTGTTGTGGGGGCTGAAAAGACTTGTCTGTAGCCTGATAGTGTGCAGTCCTCCTTCATTTTTTTTGCTTTAGATAAGACCACAGGAACTCAAAATCACAGCTCTTATCTGTTTCAAGCTCCTTAGTGCGGTCCAGGAAGGGGAGAGCTACACCTCACATCAATCAGCGGATTAAAATAGCAGCGTATACTGCAGTACATATACCTGTGATTACTCAAGCTGCATCCAGCTTCTCAAGTGCACTAACACAAAAGTCCCTCGGCTAGTGTTTATCATTCTAAACCTGCCATTAAAGACCTGGCCATGCAGATTGTGGCTTGTCCCTCTCAGCAACCAATGTTTTGCGTATCGGTTTCTCTTGGAAGGTTTCTAGCGTAGTTTCTGGCTGTGTCCATAAACTGAAAAATGCTTCTTTTGGAGGGTAGAAAGGCAACAAGGCAAGTCCAAAATGTGCATAAGAACTTGTCTACTATGATGTAGATTAGAGATGCTATTCTGACTACCAATTTTGTGTCATTATGATCAGCCGATCCCGATTATTCAAGCTTTACATAAGTGACATATAAGGCCTCTGTTGACTGTCACTGTTAACCCCTTACACCCTGAAGTGTTATATTTCAAGTGTCATACTTAAAAGTCATGGCTGATAATATCGACCAGGGGTGTCCAATCCTGCTCCTGAAGGGGCACTGTCCTGCAGAGTTCAGCTCTAAATCCAAATAAACACAAATGAACCAGCTAATCAAGGTCTTACCCCCCGCATACTAGACTTCCAGGCAAGTGTGTTGAGGCAAGTTGGAGCTAAACTCTGCGCTTCAGGACCGAGTTTGGACACCCCTGATTTTGACTAAAGAACCAATGGATGTGTAGGACTTTGTTGAGTGATGGATTTACAAATTCTGTAGTTTTTACAGGTGCAGTGGTGCAGATTTTGCGTGGGCCTGGTCATTAGACAAGACGTTCTAGTGCTTTGGAAGTCTGCCTGAAACTAGTTTCCTTAGGAGGTGCCTTCAAACCCACCGGCTGTATGTCATTGACTGTTAAAGCATTATAAAGAAGATCCGATGAGGATGTCGAGGAAGGCATAAGTAAACAGAGGCAGGGGAAATGGCGAGGCAGACAATGCTGCTGATAGAGCGGTTTCCTGCTGCAGAGGGAACAGCAGTACGGGCGGCTGGAGTGGAAGAACAGGCTCATTAGTGCTACAGGTCTGCGGTAGCTTCACCAGCCGTCGTCTTTTCTCACGCTGTGGAGTTCACTCACAGGGTTTCAACCCAGCAGATTCAGTAGTAAGTAAACTGCACATATAACACTCATTTTAGCTGCTGACTTGTGTTTGTTTCTTGGTGTTTTGATTCTTTGCCTTTGGATTGGGAGATTTTGATATGATGATGATCATTTACTGTACAGTAAGCCGGTACGATTCAGTTGATTCAGGAGCTGCTCTGATTGATTCAGTGAGTTTATTCAGTTGAAGGATTTGTCAGACTGATTAGATCCTGAGTTTGAATGATTCATCAAAAGAACAGACTCTTTAGAGTCATTTGCTCGTGAATCGGACTACACTGATCATGCAGTGTATTTGTTTTTGCGTGCCTCCCATTTCAACAACCAGAAATGTTTCACTCACATTCCGATGTAAAACTCCCATTCATAACCACAAACTCAAGACAAATATAATTGTTGCCGTATCACTGTAGATTCGTTGAAGTATTTTATCTGTTGCTGTAGTTGATTTTTGTGTGTTTTTAATTTTTTTTGCATCTTTTACTTCCATAATCTGATGTAGCTCCAAATATTTTAAATATTTGATTATTTGAATATCTGAAAACGTAAATATTTTATTGACAAATGTCAATGATCATGGAATCTACAGACTTTTTCTACACTGTTTTTCTGGGAAATCTCTGGAATTCTGGATTTGAATTAGCCTGGATATCACCCGAATTTATCCCCGCCCACAACATTTGAGGTCGGGAAGTTCGGTCTGGACTTGATCCGTTGTGGAGCAACTATGCTCGAACCAGAGCTGCTTGGACCAATCAAATTGCCTTTTGCTTTATACGATGATGGACAGATGATCAACAGTAACGTAATCATCCACATCACCCAAGCGTTTACAAGAAAGATGCTTTCGTTTCTGCTCTGACAGTGTGTGTGTTAAGCCCCGGGTATATTTCAATTTCCGCATCCGGACGTGTCTCGCATGCAGTCGCGTCGGCACAGCTTTCAAAGTATACTCAACCACGGATGGCCGAGTTCGACACAATGCGCAGTACAATTTTTTTTATACACTATCAGACATCGGAGGGCAGCTCTGTGTCCCGTCATCAACAGGACATTCGGTCAGCAGGATTCACCATTGTCCACCATCTCTTCGCAGTTCGCACAAACACTCGACAAGTTCGCAGTTGAGTTTTGTTGACAACTATGCGTCGCTCAACATGCGTCACTTACTCTGTTGCTCTGATTGGTTGTAGGTCTATCCTACGGAGTGCAGAGGCATTTTCTTTCCAGGTTCGTGTGAAACACGCCCCATAATCACAGCCCAATGGAGCAGTATCAGACTCATATTCTGACTAGAATCTGAGTATGACGACGTCAGGCTTGATTTGAATAAAAACTGATTTAATATAATGATGGAATAATGGATTAAATGGTCAAATGTTTTAAAGGAGGAGAGTACTATTTTATTGGCGGCTGAAAGCATAATTAAATGTAGCCATCATTTTTAGGCTAATAATTGTAATACATTTTCCTAATAAAACAGGATATTCCGTGATTTCAGACTTAATTTTTAATTTTAACCATCAGTAATTGATTAGATTGTGAAAAGTTGCAGGTGCTTCGAGTTAAGGAGAAAATAACTGGATCAAAATATTAAAATTAAATTCAAACGTTTATTTTTTTATTTAAACAAACAAACAAAACAACAATGCACAGATGAATCATTATTGTATTATGGCTTTTGTTCCAGGAAAAGATTGTGTTTTTCTATTTCTGTGGCCATAATCCTGAGTAGGGCGTTTATGGAGCTGTCCAATAAAGATAAAATACATGCATTTATAGACACTCAAACTAGAAAATGTTTTTCCCAGTAACGCCTGAGGGAATCTTCTGGATTACATCACATACGGCTTTGGTTTGTAATTAGCTCTGTTGCATGGAGTTGCATCCACATGTTTTCTTCATGTATACCGTTTGAGAATCTCCTGTCTAGTTCAGCACGGTTCATGTATTGTGTTCAATGGTGTAAGTAAATGTGGGCGGGCGGACACAGTTTTGTTTCCGTGTGTAGCTACAAATGCCCATGTATATAGAATATCATCCACCTCCGTTCCCCGAGGGCCCCTGGGCCATCTCTCTCCGTGCATGGCGTCACGGGCGGGCTCTGTGCTGGAGAACAGCTGTGGGCCGTATGGCAGCGCAACACCCCCGCATTCCTCCCCTCTAAGCGAGTTTTCATTTGTAGCTGACAGCTTCATTGGGCTTCTTTGTCCCCGGGAGGCCCCCGGGTGGATGACTGTTGTTGTCTTTACCCAGGGAGCTCCGTTTCTGTGGCTTTGCAGGCCTCTCCACAAAGTTCTTATTTTGAACTGCTTCCATATTATTATTTTTATAAGTACTGAAACTGATGATTTCCATGACGTTCGGTTTCGTTAATAGTCCTTAATACATCTCTACACAAAATGTGTGTGCATAAAATACATGTATGTATGCATGTACATGTATGTGTGTGTATATTCTGTCTGAATACTCTTCTGATTGGCTGGAAGGTATGCATTAAAACCCTTTAATGCACAGGTAGGTCCAGTCAATTGAATCACTGTTCATATTAATACCCTCCTCCTTTCATTGAAGTGCACACGCATGTGCTTCACCGGACCACGGGCTGCCCACATGCAAAGTGCGTTTCATTCTGAAACCGGCAGCGCATATGTCCATTTGCCTGCAACCCGTCAAAATAGAAACTTGATGGTTTAACATTGAAAAAAAATTAAGACATAAATATTAGTACTGGAATTTTAAATGCCCAATTTCTTATTTTTACAGTGCAAAAGTTACAATATTATGATATATTTCTATTTTATATTATTTAATAATAATCACAATAAAAATCATTATTATTATTTTATACTGAATGATTAGAAAGAAAAAAAAATCAGTAAAAAGGAGTAAAAAAAAAAAAAATCATCTTGCAGCTTTTAAAATTATTTTTTGTCTAAATTCCGCAACAAAATCACCCACTCATTCTAGAATGAATAATTATTTCCAAATATAGCTATTTAAGTCATCTGGTGAACATTTCCAATATATATTGCAGAATGTTTTTCACACACACACACACACACACACACACACACACACACACACACACACACACACACACACACACACACACACACACACACACACACACACACACACACACCACACACCACACACCACACACCACACACCACACACACACACACACACACACGCGCGCCGTCTTTAATGTGACGTGACAGATCACTGTATAGGCGATTATCTCTTCCTAGTCAAAGAATAAACATAAATCAAACCTAAAGGTGTGTTGAGGATACATTACAACTTACTGAAATGTAGGGATGCACCGATCTGATACTCAGTACCGGTATCGGCTCCGCTCCGCCTTTATTTGCCGGATCGGGTATCGATCAGAAAGGACCGATCCAAATTCAATACTGAGCGTATAATACTCTGTGTTATTGTCAAGCCCCAGTGCCCCACAAAAGGCACAAAAACATTATAAAGCCTCATCAACTCTTCTTCGTGCACCATATAAAGTGTTCTGAAGCCATTCCATTGTTTAATGTGAGGTACAGATGAATATTTAATCATTAAATTCAAGTTCACGTGAATGCTTCCCTCCGCTGCGTCTGTCAGCCATTCTCCATTCAGCTTTAAACTGTGTGTCGCGTTCCGTTACGGCAGTCAACACGATGAAACTCTCTCCAAGATGATTCAGTGTTCCTGTTATTACGCTTGATCTGTATATAACACTCTATGATTTTGCATAACTTGACTTTGTCTTGCTGGAGTTTAATGTTGTAAATCGTGTTAACATTACTTTCTACCGGGTGTCTGTTAGATCACAACACTGGACTAGAGATTGTGTTGTTCTTCAGGCACGGTAACTGAAGTGTTAAACTGTTTAACCCTTTAAGACCTAAGGGTATTTTTACAATTAATTTTCCGCCTGGTGTTATTTACTAAAAAAGCTTGTAAAACATCAACCCTGTTGTGCACAGACAATTGACACACCTCTTTTTTTTCAAGACAAGCTGCACTGTCAGTATATTTGTGTTGCATTGATGTCACCTGAATTTAAAATAAGTTATGGGACCATAAAGACAAATGAAAACATAAAACGGAAATTGAATCACTCAAATATTTATTGAAAACACACACAAATAAATAAAAGCTAAGCATATTTCCTCTGGAAAACAGTTTGTTCAAGTCTTTGGAGTCCTGGAACTCAGGAATAAACATGATAACTTATACAGAACCAAAACTATTTACATTTTTCCAAAAAAAGTCCAGGCGCTTTTGGCCTCTTTGGATTTTGGATATTTACTGGTGCCAAGCCTCAAAACAGTTCCTATCAGGAACTTCTCCTCAAACTTTTTCCTCAAACTTTCTCCACAAAACTACTAAAAACTGCAGCGCCTCTCTCTCTCTCTCTCTCTCTCCTCAGCACTAGCCGTGCGTCTCTCTCTCTCCACAATAATAGAGCTGTGGTTCATGTGTAATGACGCACACCAACGTGGATGACGGATCAGCCTGTCATTGGTCAAACCCTCATCCAAAATGGCAGCTAGCATCGCGCTAGCGGCAAAAATGACGGAAAATGTATAAATTATGGACATCAAGTGGATATATCTTGGATGTAAGCGTTTTGATTTATTGCTGAACAACTCCAAAAAGATGCACATGTTCCAGGCTGGATAGAAAACCTTCTGTAAAGGCTACAAAGACACCAAAGACACCCCCGTGATGGCTAGCTCGTTAGCTTTCTGCTGGAAAAAACAGTAAGAAAATCGATAAAAGTTTCATGAAATAATATAGATATTTATCGGAGGTGCCGTGTGACGTCGTGGGCGATGCCGTCAGGCTCTGAGGGTTAAAGAAACGCCTCAGTAAAATATTGCATAGATAGATACACTACGCATAGATATATCTTCTCTTTGTGTTTTAAAGTTGAACTTTTCAATGTGGACGGAGCGGCGCGCTGTCACTCTGTTGCTTTTTATTTTAACATTTTATTTTTGCATCTTTTTATTATTTGAATATGTTGCATTTGAATGTGTTATGAGCATGTGTGCAATCTTCTGTGCCATGGCTCTAATTAATTAAATATGAAATTTAAACAGTTTATTGACACTGTTTATTTTGGCTGTTGTGCTGTTGTGCCATTCTCTGGTGATTTATGCCCCTCAGGAACAGGAATGTCCAGGAATGTTCCACACCCAGACTTTACCACAGTCTCCACCACAAGCAATATTAAATCTGGACAGTTATAGGAATCAGAAAGTGCAGTCTGGTTCTGATTAAGGCTGGATTTTCTCTGGGGAGGGAGGGAGGGAGGGAGGGAGGGAGGGAGGACAATAAGGACAAGGTCAATGCACAGTCCCACTTCCTCAGATTAAAAATATATACTTTTTTTTGCTCTCATCCTAATTAAAATATCAGCTCTGTAACGTAACAAAATCTATTGGAATCAGTAGTGAATAGAGATGCGGTCTGTGATGAGCATTTAAATCAATCAATCAAGTCTCGTTTTAGATGCAACCTAAAAAGTCAGCTGCCCATCTAGGCCTCTATGTTTTGGAACAGTATTCTATGCTGGTTTACTAACCGTGTGTATTTGATCATCAGCAGGCTGAGGTGAAAGCAAACAAAATCTTGGTCCAGCTTTAATGAGCTCTGCAAATCCCCCTGGAAGAGGTGAGGTGGCACGGCTGTAAGATGTGGCTTACTTATATAGGATTGAAGTAAACAGTGAGTCATTAGGCGAAGAGCCAAAGATCAGTGCCATCGTGTCACTTACAGCTTATACTAAAGTGGGCTATATTTGAAGAGATTACCACCTCTGTCAGGGAGATGAGGGTCTAGGCCCTCAGAATGTGGCCCTGCAACACCGGTAACAAGAATAAAGTTTCTAATCCCATGATCCTACCAGAGGCATCGAGAGCCAAAGGGCAAAGTTCAGCTTTGAATGCAGAGTTGTAGGCCTATGCGAAGACCAGCCGTTGGACTTAATCACATGTTGAAGAATTTCAGTTCTGGGATGGTCACACTTTATATGAGGGTTAACTGTTAACTATGACTTTTGCCTCAATAAACTCCTAATTACTAGCCTGACAAGCCAAACCCACATCAAGATGTTGGGTCTGGAAACTCACCATTGACAGGGCTCAATCCGAGGGGCGGGATAAACGGTTGTCTTTCAAATTCCCTCTGTGCGCAATTGGATAGCGCCATGACCGCCACAACCAACCAGAGCAAAGAAGAAGGTGAAGCCGAGCTAACGTTAGTTGATAGACTTTCGCCGTATCCGGTAGGCAAAACTTTGAACATATCTTCTTTTTCTTAAGAATGACTTCAGTGCCGTTCTTTGTTCTTTTCTCAAATAAAAGCTTAACTCCAAGTCTTCCACAGTCACGGCCAAAGCCAATTCAAAAGACCGCTGTTCGTCAGGTTTGTTTACGAGTAGCACGCAGAACCTCCGCAACTCTGCTGTGACGTGCCGTCATTATGTTAAGCCCGCCCACCGACTCTACACACGCTGTGATTGGCCTGACCAGGGTTTGGTTTTTCCAGCTCGCAGGTCTACCGAGAGTTGCTTGACTACACTCGAGGCAAAATAAATTCTGCCGCTAGGGTGCGTCTAGATTTCTAGGCTACCTAATTACTGCTTATTAATAGTTAGTAAGGTTGTAGTTAAGTTTATAGATATTGAGTAGTATTATGGGATGTAGAATATGGTCATGCAGAATAAGGCATTCATATGCACTTTATAAGTACTTATAAACAGCCAATATCCTAGTAATATATTGCTTATAAACAGCCAGCAGCCATATCACCCTGTAGCCCAAGACTGGTTTCCCACTGAAGCTAAGCAGGGTTGAGCCTGGTCAGTACCTGTATGGGAGACCTCCTGGGAAAACTAGGTTGCTGCTGGAAGAGGTGTTAGTGAAGCCAGCAGGGGGTGCTCACCCTGTGGTCTGTGTTGTTCCTAACGCCCCAGTATAGTGATGGGGACACTATACTGTCAAAAAGCACGTTAAGAGACTTTAAAACGAGGTCCTGGCTCTCTGTGGTCATTAAAATCCCAGGATGTCCATCGGAAAAAGAGTAGGGGTGTAACTCCGGCAACCTGGCCAAAATGTTCCCATTGGCCACTGTCCATCATGGCCTCCTAATCATCCCCATAATACTGATCGGCTTCATCACTCTGTCTCCTCTCCACCAATCAGCTGGTGTGTGGTGGGCGTTCTGGCGCAATATGGCTGCCGTCGCATCATCCAGGTGGATGCTGCACATTGGTGGTGATTGAGGAGATTCACCTTTTCCATGTAAAGTGCTTTGAGAACCCAGAAAAGAGCTATCTAAATGTAACAAATAATAATAATTATTATTAATATTAGTAATATGCCTGCTAATAAGCAGATAGTTAATAGTGAGAATTGGACCCTAAACTAAAGCGGTACCTGTCAAAATGAACGCAATGTTAATTTTGTGATTAACACAGCATCCTCTTTACACAGCATTACATTACATGACGATGTTGAGCTGGCATCTCGATTTCCCCCCTACTAGATGTTTTGCACAAACTAAACCAATGACATTCAAATGACGTCATGTTTCCATCCGGACCGCGAGACAGAACGGTAGCACCATTTTCCTGTTTCTAGCTGAAGTGAGCAGAGCGTCAATTCAAGCTCTTCATTCAAGCCCCTTCAGCTCCGTGCGAGTTCTCTCTTTCTCCAGACGCGTGCCACATTAACGGAGCTTAACGCTCAAACGCAAACCCCGACGTCATCGTCCATTGCAATGTTTCACTGTAGACATCGTCTGATGCTAATTTGGTAGAAATTGCCCAACCATATTTCTGTCATCACATTCAATTTGGGCTCCACACTTACAATTCAAATAAGAAACAAACATTTTAGTTTTGTTTTTTCATTCACATTAGTGGAAGAATGCACTTTCAAGAACCGGTAACCGAGCAGAATGTCATGAAAATCTGTGTTTTTAAAACAAGCGGAGCCCAATTCCCATTCTTACTCATAAGTCAACTCATTCCGAAATCAAGGCTCATTCTGGACGGCTGGTCTTTGTGCGATCCAAACCGAGCAGAGCTTTTAAATGAGCGATGGCACGGTTAGGACCTGTGAGGTCATGGCCTAGTGAGCAGTAACATAACCCCAATCAGAAGCACTGACGTCGATGGCCTGGCTTTGCTCTACTGTGCCTGCGTGTAATGTACTGTGATGAGGTCAGTCCGGGGTCTGGAGGCAGCGTCTCTGTGCACTCAAACCTCTGACTGGCTCATCCATCTCTTTCTGGATTATGGAATATTAATCCCTGATAGGGATGTGACGGTGAGGAAATTTTCCCACCGGTTAATTGATGTGTGACAACACCGGTAATACCGGTATCACCGGCGGAGGCTTTTAAATCACAAATTCTATCTAACCGAAAGTAACATGCACACCACCGCTCTGAACTGAAAACGCGCCAGTGTTGCGTATTCACACACCGTGAATGACAGCTCGTCTGTAAATAAGCTTTCTGAGGCCATGGGTGCGTCTCAATCAGTTCCCTAGTTCAGTAGTCAGGGCACTGATCAACCATTGATCAGTCTATGATTGAGATGCACACCATGAATGAATAACAGTTCGTCCTTAAAGCATCGTTTATACTCGACGCGCCCGCACGAGCGCCCGCAGTCAGCGTAGCGCGGAGGCTCGCACTGCGGAGCCAGGCGAAAGTAAACAATGCGCGCTCTGTGCGGCCGTGCACATTTTACTTACTTTACTTTCGTTTTGAATAAGCGCCAATTCGGCTGTGGGTTGCTTGAATTGTGGGTTCATTAGCCTATAATTTTTAATGAAAAACACAACAACAAAACAAATGTCAAACTCCCTTAAATAGGCGCTTTTACGTTTCGCTTTGAAACCAAATCTTCCGCGATCATCTCCGTCAGCTCCTCACTCTTAAATCTGATGAATGACTCCTGCCGCTGCCGAGACTCACGGTCGGATCCTGCTTTATTAAGCAGATACATTCAGTTTTTATTTGTATTGTCTGTTCTCTAACTGAACTAAATTATTTTATTACTATAAAAAAATCAAAAAGACGGTGGGCGGTGCCACGGTGGGCAAGTGATATAACCGGTGTTGAGTCTGGACACCGGTAACACCGGCAACACCGACTATCGTAGCAAGCCTAATCCCTGACCATCATTATCCTCAAAACAAACAAACAACTTTACGGACGTCAGAAAAACAATAGCTTTTTTTGCCAGGGCCTAGTTCTTCATACGTGGATTATTCAGTTAGCGAAGTGTAATTGGTGACGGTTTGACACAGTTTTGGAGAATGTTGGGGGTAACGCATTACAAGTAACGTGAGTTACATAATCAGATTACTTTTTTCAAGTAACTAGTAAAGTAACACATTACTTTTAAATGAACCCCTAATATCGGAGTTAATTTGTAATTTAAGTAACGCAAGTTACTTTGTTTTCCCATTTATTGACTTACAGCTCTCGTCCCCATGTTAAGAGAAATCAGGAGTAAGTGCAAAGGCGTTGTGCGAACATGATGGTTGTTGTAGTTCTAGACTAAATGTAAACTGGCATTTACTCATCTCACTTGCACAAAAACATTCAGAATTTCGCTAACTCAGAATATGCAAACCTGCAACCTCCAGTTTATACTTAAATTTTTAATGTCTGTGGAGGAGCTCTAACCTCATATACGGTACCATTTGAAAGCTTAGAATGTCTACTTTCTGGAGATATGCATCACTTTACACAAAGTAACTTATATACACTAAATTACTCTGGGACCATTTCTGCCTGGATTTGGCCTACCCAGATTTAAAAGCTTCCCATACCCATATCCAGTGGTCTAAATACACAATTTTGGTTTCATTTTACAGGAAACCCTTTGAAGTTACATAAAACACTCCTGAAGGTGATAAACATTTAAGTATATGTTGTCTGAGCTGTAATAGACTCGGTCCCACCCCCATTCAGACGTGATGGCATTAATGAACTTCTCTACAAGCTTGCTTAAAGAGCGCTCTTTCCTGTTAGCATCCCAAGCAGCACATCCAATTAAACGTGATGATACCTGCTCGACCTGAGGAGGAGAAGCCGATCTCGCTCACCGTAGCTGTGAATCATGGGAGTCGTTTCCCTCGTTTGCTTTTATAGATAGAAAGCTTTTACTGATTAGACAAATGTCTTTAAGGGTAAAGTTCACCTTCATGTCATTTCAAACTCAAGCTCTTTCTTTAGCACAATATTGACACTGCTATTTTCCATACAATATGGAAAGAGAATGGTGACCTGGAGTTGTAAAACTTCAGAAATGACAGGAAGCACCATAAAAGCACCATAAAACTGATCTGTGTGACACATGCTTTATATTTAATGTCTTCTAAAGCCATAATTCCACAATTCATTTTCATTATATGGAAAAAGCAGACATGATATTCTTTCAGAGGTGCGCAATAGAAGAATACAACTGTACGGTTTGGACTGACATGAGTAAATGATGACGGTATTTTCATTTTTGGATGAACTATCCCTTTCAATGTGTGTGTGTGAGAGTCTAAAATAACTTTAAATGTTGTTTGGATGTCATTCTCATGAGTGTGGCAGTCTGATTGCTCTTTATGACTTTTCTATGCTGTTTAGTACGTATAGAGGATACAAGGTCCAACATTGTTCCATAAAACCTCCACTTTAGCACAATGACCAGAGGATAAATGTAGAAGAATCACTACCAGACAAAAGTTTGGACACACCTGCTATTTTCCACACCGTAAAGTCATTGCAATAACACAAATGGAAATATGGAAAGGGATTGTTTAAAGGGATAGTTCACCCAAAAATGAAAATTCTGTAATCATTTACTCACCTTCAAGTTGTTTCAAACAAAGGAAGAATGTTTGTAAGCGAGCAGACCTCGCCATCCACCCCATTGACTATCATAGTAGGGGAAAAGATGCTATGGTAGTCAATGGGGGGCGAGATCTGCTTGGTTACAAACATTCCTCCCAATATCTTCCTTTGTGTACACCAGAACAAAGAAGTTAATACAGGTTTGGAACAACTTGAGGGTGAGTACATTATGACCGAATTTTCATTTTTGGGTGAACTATCCCAGGAGTTTTCAAACTGGGGTGGGGTCCTCAAGAAGGTTCTAAGGGGTCCTCAGAAAATTTCAGAGAATAAAAAGACAAAGCAAAAATGGATAAAGTCTACCGAATATTCTAACGGTTTCATTTCTAAATGTTTCTCTCCTTTCTTGCCGTATACATTCCAGAATTGTATATGTTTGCTTTGTATCTTCCTAGTGAGTTTTTCTCACTATAGTCCCCTTTATCTCACTCACTGGGGTTGTAAGGCAGTGGGGGTGGTAAAACACATTCTTTCGAAGGCTTGATTGTGTTTGTGGGGTGCACTGTAACGTGTTCATGCTTCGTTTAAAAAAAAAAAAAGCATTATTTTTCATATATTTGACCTTTTATTTCTACATTGCTCTGTCCCTCCTTGTAAAAACGGTCTGATGGTTTCCGGGTTGTATGAAGCCATTCTCTCAAAAAAACGCTCTGGGCTCAGATTGGTTAGCTTGCACAGTGTGTTCTGATTCGCTAACCGCCTAGTGCACGTTTGTCGGAAACGTCACGCCCCTTACCTTTACCAGTAGACTGTGCTTTGGGTGGTATTAGAAACAATGGCGTCAATAAAACCATACCAATCTGAGCCCGAATCAGACTCAGAACATTTTAGTGAAGATGATCGAGTAGAACCTGTTCATTCCTCAAGAGTAAAGACTGCGGATCTATAGTGATCGCTACTGAATGGCACTGTTACTTTTGTATTTTTAGAACGATTATAGCCAAATATCTGTCGCAAGAACTATTAACCCAAAACGAACACTTAACATTGGCTTTACTAGTAGCCAAATCAAACACAGAACCATGTTTAGCATGCCTGTAGATAAACAGTACATAAAAGTTCTAATCAAAGAATAATTTACTCTAATTCCAAGTTCGCTGTTGAGATTTAAAACAAGTTTGTAACATTAGGTGTTTGTCGGATAATGTTAAGTATGAATGAGTATTTAACAGACTGGTTTGCAGAACAGCGTTGTCATCTGTGTACTTCCTTGCTACAAAGTACAATTAACAATACGAACTATTACAGGAAAACACATAGACGAAAAATAAACCATACTTACAGGTTGTGGCCCGTAAACAGCTTCTGTTTTTAAATCCATCTTTCAGGACAAGCCGTTGTGCGAATCCTGCATTGAACTCGCAAAGATTGTGGAAGCTAAAAATAGATGGATTTTAGGAAGGGGGTCCCTCATAAAGATTCATCATATTTGGAGGTCCTTGTATAAAGTTTGACAACCCCTGAACTATCCCTTTAATGACCAAAAATGGTAATCAATTGAAATGAGCTGGGCTTCGTTTCCCAAAAGCATCGTAAGCCCAAGTTGATCGTAGAGACCATTGGTGGCAATTGTTCTACGATCGGCTTGAGTTGGTTTTGGGAAACACAGCCCTGCTTTGTCTAGATTCCAGCTCTGCTCAATCTCTACCTTCTCTCAAGTATCATGAGGTGCTTTTTAAGTCATGTTGAAGGAGTTTACATGTATGCTAGCTGGATTCTTGACTGGTTTTCCTCCACAGTCAGGTGAACTCAAACATTTAATCAAATTAAAATGTATTAAAAAAATCTAATACAAATAATATTACAAAAACAAAATTATTTAAAGCATTTAATCAAAATCCCTCATATCAAATGTTTTTTTAATATCACAAGAAACAGACATGTGCATCCAGGCTTTTGCCTTATTGTGTTTGTGTTCAATATCTCTGCATTTATTCCACTTTAATATTGTTTCTGCCTTAAATCTATTTCTCTGAATGATGCAAGAAGGACATTTATGCCTAATGCCTCCATACCCACCACAGTTTTAAGCGTTTAGAGGATTTGCTGTCCCCCAAGCCAGTCCACCTCAACTCGCTACATTAATCTAACAAAATAATGCAGCATTTAAAAAAAACATAAAGACCAACGTAAAAGCGTCATCCCAGATTATTACATTGTTTTGTGCGCAATCATCCTCCTCTCTTTATCTGGCCTGACGTCAGAGGGGACAGTGGTCAGCATGGTAATCTCAGGACAGAGAGACCAGATCACGCACCGAGAAGAGGGAGGATGGTTAGTGTGTCAGTGTGCTCTCAAATCAGAGATTGATGTCAGTCACACCGGTGGTGTAAACTAACAAAATGTCCTATACATGTGCCATATCTAGGGCCAACAATGACTTTGAGTTCTTAATTTGTTTATTTTTTAACTTGTTTTCCAGTCCAAATATCAAAAAATATGTAAAGAAAGATAAAGTTTGAGATGGATCATTGCAGTGTGTTTTTATAAATTGTGTCTTGAACATTTAAGTGTATTTTGTCCTAATTTTGACTTATTTTTAACTTGTGCATCCATCAAATAAGTGAACAAATCTGCTAGCGCACTGCCACAAAATATATTCATATTAAAGATATCTTATGCATGTGCTTCTCGGGTATATATATATATATATATATATATATATATATATATATATATATATTATATATATATATTATATATATATATTATATATATATATTATATATATTATATTATATATATTATATATATAATTATATATATATATATTTATTTATTTATTTATTTATTTATTTTTTAACTGGAGAATAAGACAAAAATACTTAATTTTGCAGTGTAGCAACATCCTAGCAACCACTCAGAACAACTTAGCTTTAATAACATGCCACTGCTTTAGCAAGCACTTTTAAAACACTCAGAACTCCCTTGCAACATACAGAAATGTGCTAAAACAGTCAGAAGATCTTAACAACCACATAGCAATGCCTTGACAACCACCTACATCACTCTAGTAACAGCCTAGCAACCACCCAGAACACATTTACTTTGAGACTATTAAAAAATGTGTGTTCTATGTAGTATGAATGTGTGTGTAGCAGAGATGGAAACTCAAGTCTGCGACTTGGACTCGAGTCGCACTTAAGTTGCAAAAACAATAACTTGCGACTTGACTTGGACTCGCGAACAACTGACCTGAGACTTGACATGGACTTGTCTTTGGGCACGGCATTCACGATTATGTTCTCTATTTACTACCCCACATGACAGCACAAAACAACACCGTTTACTATTCATTCATTCACAAATATGTGCTGCAGCAGCGAATATCACAACATTTCTAAACACACCAAGCCAGCGAGCGCGTGACGCATCTGAAGCATAGACCGTAAAAAAAATATGGACGATGCGACTTAATTGACTTCCGCTGACCACAGTTGAAGCTTTCGGAGGCCGCACACGCCGCTGACATCTTGGGACGAGTCTGCACAGTAGCGATCTCGGGACCGGAGTTGCGCAGTAGAGAGCAGGAAGTAGGGGCGCGATTATCAAAAGCCCGCCCACACTCTCACAGATGCAGAACAATTCATTATGTTGGTGTGAAATAAACAGTTATAGAAATGTAGAAATTAAAGCGCCAATCTCCTCCCAAAAATCCAGAAAAAAGTCTGTTAGTGCCTCAGTGACAACTTCACTCAGAGAAGCCGTCAATCTCAGCTGTCAATCATGACGTCACACCCCCCGTTTTTATAGCATCAAATAACTAACTAAAACTAAACTTATTTAAAAAACGAACACTTGAAATGAAATCATCGTAATAAAAACTGCCTAAAATGACAGAAACCATCTTTAGGAAACAATTATTTAAAGTGTAATTTAATTGTTTAATGTGTCTCGCGTACATTCTTATACATGGAGAGGTGGAGTTTATGAGCTATACTGGGACCAACCACTGGGGGGCGATCGAGGTGCGGAGGCTTCAGTTTCTGAGAGGAGTGCCGCAGGCTTGATCTGAAGCCACGCAAATTCATCACCCATTAGAAAACTGCTGTTAAATAAATTAGCAACAAATAGTAACAATATAGCCAAGCATTACCTAACAAAACTTTGTCATTTTAATTTGAAAAGCAATCAATTAATCTGAAGGGAAGTTGCGGTGTTCACAGCAGCAGAGGCTTGTGGTCCATTTTCAAGAAGTACACATTTCCATTTCTTTTTCAAGGCTCAAAATACACAGAACCCCCCCCCCCCCCCTTGTGGTTCTAAATGGTGTAATTTTGTACAAAGTTGGAAAGTAATAGTAATGATTTATTATGCAATTTCAAAGTAAAAGTAATCTGTTTTGATAGTTCAATACACTGTTAATTATAACAACTAGTTGAAAAAAAAAAATAGAACAAACACTTGATTTGAGACTTGACTTGGTCCCTAAATATTTGAGACTTGACTTGACTTTGACAGCAGGGACTTGTGAACATATCTGGTGTGTAGTATGAATGAGAGTAGTAGTAGTAGTAGTTGGTAGTCATTCATTTTCACCTATTTTCGAACGCTATGTTTGGACATACTTCTCTGTTGGTGTACTGTTTTTCGCACACTATATAGGGAAGTATTTGATTTCGGACTCAGTGTTTTTCACTCCAAACTAAACCATAGGCATTTTGTGCCACATACTTGTGGTACCAAACAGGAACCAGACTGGATCAGACATAAGAACAATGACTCAATTATTGGTGTTAGTTTTGGGAGGTACTAGCTGCTTGTTTTAAAAATGGAAGACGGTGGGTTTGTTTTGAAACTTATTTAAAACATTTTCAATGCCACACTTCACCTTTAACCATGTCTCTGTTTACGTGTTCGCTTGTTTTCCATCTTCTTTGGGTCCCTCCCTCGTACTGATTCTGCTCCATTCAGGCTGAACACATTTCAAGCATGACTGCGTTCATTACAGCGTCAGCACTCTTCTGAAAGGACCGTATAGATTCTGCGTCTTTACACACCATTGTTCTTCTCTCATGCAATCAAACTTCTGATGTTTGGGCTCCTGGGTTAGGTGACCCCTAGGTCGCAGTCTCTTACCCAAAACAGAACAGGATTGTGGGAAACAGGCAAGGCCTGAACAGCCCTCCCACACATGAGTGACGGTATTGACCAGCTGCCAACGCTCAAGCGCTACTAGAAGGTTTAGTTCTGCAAGTGCTTTCCTTTTGGGGAATGAGCTTAGAAAGAGGAAGGGGATGCCAGTTCCTGCATTTGCCCTCATTTGGCCTGTGTCATTCAGGCTGCCGCTGATGCCAATGCCTTTGTGTAGTTTACTGTAAACAAACAAGCCTTTTTTCTGTACATGTTTGGCAATTAATCACGCTACGAAACACGTAGCCCATTCTCTTTTGAGGCACAACCGCGATCATTACTTTAATTAGAGACCCAAGAGCCTAAACACTTGTGAAAGCGATAGTTTTTAGCATGCTTTTTTTTTGTCATAAACCGGCTACTGTATGTCAGTATTGTATGCATACTCTTTCCTGAGGCTTTAAAGTGCCCCAGTTATGCTTTTTTAAAAGTTCCTAATTTAGTTTTGGACTCTCCTACAACATGTTTTCATGCATCATATGTCAAGAACACTTTGATTTTGTAATAATATACACTGCACATCTGCACATCACCTAATTTCTCAGACTCTAAAGCGATTTGTCAGAAGAGTCAGTCCCTGTAAACCAGGGGTGTCCAAAGTCGGTTCTGGAGGGCCACTGTCCTGCAGAGTTTAGCTCCAACTTGCCTCAACACACCTGTCTGGAAGTTTCTAGTATGCCTAGTAAGACCTTGATTAGCTTGTACAGGTGTGTTTAAATGGGGTTGGAGCTGAACTCTGCAGGACAGTGGCCCTCCAGGAGCAGGATTGGACACTCCTGCTCTTAACCCCTCCTTTCCATGACCCAACTACAGGGGTTGAGAGTCAAAGTAGATGTCGTTCGCGGGCAGCCAATGAAGACAATGGGTGGGCATTATGCAAAAGTGTTGCATTATGTATGAAGAATGACTGGACGTATGAAGTAAGATTGGAATTACTGTGATGACTCATTTCAACAGTTCAGAATCTATTGTTTCTTTTGGGAGAATAACTTTATTTATTATTCACTTTGATTTTTAAAACTTTGTAGACCTTTTACATTCACAAACAGCTATATTACACACCACATGAAAGGCAATATCTGAAAAAGCATACTGGAGAACTTTAAAGGACAATTGAGGTGAAATGCAGTCAAGTTACATTTATTTGTATAGTGATTTATATAATACAGATTGCTTCAAAACAGCTTCACGTTATTAAAAGTAAGATAACTGTTCATTTTGTAAAGTATGGAAACTATTGAAATTGCATTTTAGCCTCGTCAGAAGATAGTGTTGTCAGCTCGATTTTGTTTCATTTCTATAGCGGTGTTGAAAAGTTCATCAATTATGAATTGAATTCAAATCAGTGTTAAGCAGCAATACAGAAGGCAATAGTGATTGATTATTAAGTTCAGTATTGATTCAATTCAGTTCAATAACAGTGTCGATGTTGTGACGTTAGTGTCATTTATCCAGCGAATCCATTTTTCAATCGAGTTTGGCAATCTGTCTGAGGCTGTTAATGCAGGGAACTGAAAGATCGTACAGTTGTCGTTTTTATATTTAGCCCTAATATTTAACCAAACCCATTTACCCAAAGCTCGGCACAGTAGGTCAGAGGCATAAAAAAGAGGCAGTGACATTTTATTTCAATATTTCCTTTGAAATGCAGCTCTGATCTTATAATTGTATGCATGAAGTCCTTCATATGAATTCACCCCCTGCATTCGTAGCACAACCACCTGTCATCCACAGGCTTCCTAATTGCTGGTTTGAGTTCCCTCGCGGTATGGGGTGGGACTATTTAAGAAAGCTGCACTTATAATTAAAACATCGCCGTGATGAAAGTAATGGGTATCTCTTGCTCGTCATATAACCTATAGTGACAGTACCATTACATTTGCATTTTTGGGGGAGCCTCTGCCACTTTAATTCAGTGAAAGCTAAAAGAGAAGACAGGAAGGAGGAGGGGGGAGGAGCTGGATCGGTATGTGGTGTGAGCCAAAATTGAACTTGAAATGTTTTTAAGAAAAAACAAGTCAAGTGTTGATTTTTTTCCCCCTGAAGAACATTCAAGTGATGCTTTCCCAATGCAGTACTCAGCAACACAATGCTAGGTTGTTAGGATGTTAGGTGGTTGGCTGGGGATGTTTCAAGTGGTTTCCACCAAGCGGTGCAGTTCAGTACGGTACGCAATATTTGCAGTTTCCATTGTCAGAAGTTGTGAATGATACCCTAATTCCGGACCGAACAGTACCACTTTTTTGGCACCCTTCCGTTGGGGTACCTAGCACAGTAGTCCGGTACTAATGGGTGGAGCTAGACTCACTGCAGAATGTTGATTGGTTGACAGAGAATTGCTTTTTCGGCTGTGTTTTTCCTTGCAGCCTTGGCTCAAACAAAGCATGTCGTCGTTGTCTTGTGACAACAGCCACATGCCAAGAAGCGAGAACAAGATCTGCTGTATGTCGTCCATTGTTGTTTACTGAGCCGCTTTCTTCTTCGTGCGAGAATGATGTCAATCGCTTCACCACTCCTAACGCAAGCCGGATCAGGGTTTATGGTCCCGAATCGTACTGTAATGTACTGAACCGTACCACACTGCTCGGTGGAAACGAGCCGTTACTAGCCAAATATTTTGTACTCCTAACAGTGTGGGATAAGATAAAGTTGGGTAACGTAAAGATAATTTACTGTACCAAAAGCACACCCTTGTGTATGAACATTACTCATTTATGTGGCCTGTTTTGTACATTTCTTAATTCTTAATTTAAAACTCTTAATTTGCCTCATTGCCTCTTTGAGTCCTTTTGAAGTGTGCTTTGTTGTAGTGAGGTTGAGTGCTTAAGGAGAGGCCTATGGCTCTTAAAAAGCTTACACAATATCATACACCAACAGATCCCTGTTCCACTCAGATGGGAAGGACTGTGTTGCAGATGTGATTCTGAGGCCCTGTTTACACCTGGTAGTAAGATGTGTTTTGGCCGATCGGATCACAAGTGGAGGGAGAAACGTACCCGTTTTAATCCGTCTCTTTTGTCCACTTTCAACCACTTCTGTCCTGATTTTTTTGAGGGGAAGGTCTGTGGGAGGGCAAATGTATGGGCTTTTTCAGATCTTTCGATCGAATGGACAAAATAAGCTTGTGCAATTTAAATATGAACGCACTGAAATGACAGAAAAACATATGGATAGCATCAGTTTTCATTTCTGCTCTGATAGCCGCAAGAGCGCGCAGAACGCGATGAGTGTGTGTTAGAAATCAGGAATGGTGAGAGAACATTGTGCTTGGTTTGTTTTTCATTGTCAAACCAAACTTGGTTCTCCAGCTAACAAAGTTTAAATCCCTTCTGGCTGGCACGCTTCCCATAATGTTTATGCATTTGGTCAGTAGGCGGAGAGAAGGCGGTCTTTTATGTCTGTTTTCGGACGCATTTGACCACGAGCGTCTACACCAGGGGTCTCCACACTTGGTCCTGGAGGGCCACTGTCCTGCAGAGTTTAGCTCCAACCCCAAATAAACACACCTGAACCAGCTAATCAGTGTCTTACAAGGCCCTAGTAAGACACTGATTATGTTCAAGTGTGTTTACTTGGGGTTGGAGCTAAACTCTACGGGACCGTGGCCCTCCAGGACTGAGTTTGGAGACCCCTGGTTTACCAAAATTGGACAAGCTGACCCGTTTTCACCTGTATTTAGCGTCGCCCACTTGTGGAAACTTCATATGATATGACTTTACAAAAATACTAGAAAGAAAGATGGATAGAAAGAAAAAAGATGATGGATGGATGGATGGATGACGGAGAGATAGATGGGTGGATGGATGGATGGATGGATGGATGGATGGATGATTGAATGGAAAGACAGATGGATGGATGGCGACAGACAGATAGACAGATAGATGGATAGATTGATAGACAGACAGATGGATAGATAGATTAATATCTTTGTCATTCCAGTTCAAATTCCAATTTAACTTCCTGTACATTATGGCTAATTTCATTTAAACTCTCAGTGAATAATTAAAATGAACTCTGGGTGGTTATAAATATAAATTGAGAAATTTCTGGAGGAACAGTTTGGTGTTTTTTTTTAAATACATTTCTTGTTGTTTTTCACTAAATTGAAACTAAAGTTATTAATTATTGGCGTGCAACAATTGTATTAAAGTCAGAAACCTCAAAACCACATTGAGTCCACAAATTAAATTGTTCTGTTATGATCGACTGCACTTTGAAAGGTCCGTGTCAAACGAGTTGAGGTCTTTTGAGGACTTCGCTCCATAGAGTTCGATGCATTGGGCAAGTTGATGCGAATCATGAGAAAAGGTCTTCAGAGACCCTCTGTTGAGTGTGAGGCATGCTGGGAGCTATTGAAAGCGAGTTTCTCTTTTTCGGTTCTAACCGTTGTGGAGTAAAGGTTATCTTTCCACTGTCATTTTCTCACCTCCTCGCGGTGGAGGTTCAGATGAGACATGACCCTGAGCGATATGTGTGGAAACCAAAACAGGCCTGTTATTGTTTCACAAAGGATCATGAAAACAAAAAAAAAGAGTGCTGAGGCTTTTATGACAGGAAGTGAGAGTCCCGTATTGTAACACGCTGGCCTTCTCGCTGCGAGTTGCCATGGAGCTGAGTGGTGCGCGTAGGAAGAGCTTTGGAAAGAGGCAGGCTGGCCGCGTCCCCCTCCATCCTGAATTGCTTCTGTTGTTCTACAGCGAAACTTCATTAATGCTCGCTCATAGCGCTGGGAAAGGAAACGGCCAGGCTGTTAAACAAGCCAAACATGTTGGTGTTACGAGTGAAGGTTCATCCTTCCTGCTGTTAGAGGAGATGGCCTGGGTCAACCGTTCTGAACATTAGTCCAGCTGCTAAAGGGTCATAGACATGCACATCTGCGATGGTTGTTGTCACACCGTAGATGTCTGCTTCTTCCCAGATTAGATGCAACTGGCCCCCCCTTTTGTTGTCAGATGGGATCCAGATTTCATGAGCTCATCGTAGGCTCAATCAAAAACCCTTCTGGACCCTTTTATGCCACAAATGTGGAAATGTAGAACAAACAGACTTAAGGTGGGATTGCAAAAGCTCTCCGCCTTCATCACAGCCCACTCAGAGTTGAAGCAGCTACTTGTTACACGTGCTTCTGTGAAGGTAAACTGTGAAAAAGTAAGTACACCCCATGTTTTTCCCTACATATTAAAGGGGTGATGACTTGGCTTTTTATTTTAATATGTTCCTTGAGGTTCATTATAATGCTAAAGTTTTGTACAAAAAAAGTTAATATATATGCAGAAAATGGTTATTTTCAACCTTCATTCTGACCCCCTGTCTAAAAGTGATCCTTTTTTAAAGCTCGTCAGTAAACTTGCCACAGTTATGATTGACTTACCGTCACTGCATAGGAAACGGTATCAACGCCCACTCGCTTTTACTCGTGAGTAAGAGTGAAAACATTATCTATATAAAACCGTCATTTACAGACAGAGCATTATTAAATAAGTTACTTATGGTTTGTGCTGCAGCTGCTGTCAGATCCAGTACAGTTGGCTGCTTAATCTGTCAACAAAAGTTTCTTTGCGAACTCACCATAACACTGCCTTCCTCAAAATGCTCAGAACAAAAATATAATCTAGAGATGCACTGATTGCAATTTTCTTGGCCGAGTCCGATTTCTGATTTATTTTTTTGTAAGTGTGACCTGCCGATATTTCAAAAAACTATAATTGACAGCATATACAAACAAAAATGTACTTTTCTGCAATGCAAAATTAAGTAAAAAGATCGCAATAAGATAAGAACAAGTAAACAAATGTCTAACAGCACAAATAAATGCAATAGAGTAAAGAAGGATATGAAATAAGCACAAATTATTAATTTGTTTACAATAAACTAATTATGATTTTTTTTTACCGAAATTCTGTGTATTTTAGATTTTCTGGTAATCAAATGAAGGCATAATTTATTTTTAATCAAATTAAATTTAAATCAACCCTTCCATTTTTGGCCAACAGAGTGCTGTACAACAGAGCGTTATTGTTCAAATTAAAACATGGAAGAAAAATGTTGTGATTTATTCCTTTAAAAATACAGTTTTAATAATTATAGCGGTATTGTTATTATTATTATTATTATTATTAATAGTAGTAGTAGTATTACATTAAGACATCCATTATACTGTATAATAGTAATACAATATGGCATAATACTATACAATATTAATATAAGTTAAACCAAACTTTTATTTTGACGGGTTGCCGTGAAGATCTTGAAGTTTCTGTGTTTATGGTATGAAACTAGTTTTTATCAAATTAAACGGTAAAATGTTCATGAAGTGACTCTCAGAGCAGCTATAGAGAAGTTAATGTGTTCATGTCGTCATATAGTAACACCGACCGCGAGCGTCACGCATGCTTCAGTGTGTTCTAAACGTATTCGTGCATCTGCGCCATTCATTCACATAGACACGCAGAACATGTAAGATTCAAATAGTCTTCTTGCAGTTTAATATTCACAGACACTAGGCCTAGTCTATATTGCGATGTGATTTAAGTTTACTGATCTACTTTCTGTCTGTGTTTTCTACATTGTGGAAATCATGGAGCCCTGGCTTATGTGCGCTCCTCTTATATAAATCAGTGGTACGTACGCTTTTGGTGTGAGCTAGAAACCTGCGGGTAAAATTCTGTGCAATACAAGCACTATTTAACCAGAGCAAATGAGATGAGATGAGATGAGTGAGTGAGAGGAGGCGTGTGTGTGTGTGTGTGTGTGTGTGTGTGTGTGTCACTTTGCCATCAGAGAGAAGATAGCGAGAACGCACAGCTGACGTTATTGCCTGTGCCACTGGCAACAAAAACCCGCTCAGAATCTGTAAAACTTGAGACTGACCGTCCGGTCACCGATCCAGGCCGATTATGTGGAAAATCGGTGGAATCCGATCCCTGGCCGGTCGATCGGTGCATCTCTAATATAATCCTCCAATGTGTTCCTGGGACACCATTTAAAATAAACCATCCACTTGTTTCCGATGCTGGAATCATTTTGAAGTCTGTACAGAGACAAACAAGCTGTTTAAACTGGACGCGTCAAAGCAAACATTCTTTCACTCTTCCACTCTTTGTCCTGGCAACAGACTCAAGTGCGAGGAGCTTGTCAGAAACTGAAAGTATATCTGTATACTGTATCCAGTGTAGACAGCGTCATTGGTTATAATCTGCTTTTGACGCGATGTAACGCTCAAATATATTTGCCTGTGGGATGTCACATGTTACCCAGTATCAAAACAAGCTGTTTTTCAAGCTTGATTAAATAAATGCTGTGTTCAGGAGGACGTTTTAAGCTATGAAACTTCGTGCTGCATGTTTTAATGGTACAAAGACCTCTTATATGTCAAAAGATGACATTTACAAATGTATTATAAATATTGAATTGGCATTTCCCCAAAGTCAATAGCAATATAATTTAACATTTGACACTCTTAATTTACATTTTGTTTCAATTTTATTGAGGTTAGGTAAACAGAAAGGCCCATGTCTTGTGTAAGGAAAAAGTTAGTGCACCCCTACAATTATCACTCTTTTAAATCTCTAAAGTTAGACTTGGGTGCACCAACTAGAACATCATTATAGAGGAAAGACCGACCTTATATATTCTATTAAACTGGACTGATTTGGTCTTAATCATTTAAGTATGTGGTACCATCATCACGCATAAGCAAAATAACTGCCTGAGAAGGAAGGTTGTTGAAGCTTATGTGACTGGAAACCTATTTAAAATCCACCATTTCAGTGAAAATACAATTATTTTCAACTAGAGGTTTAAAAACTGTCAATCTGTATGCACAGGGAAACCCCTCCTGCAATCTGCATGGAAGAATTTGCCAAAAATGTATTGATTTGTGTTAGTGGTCTGTGTACGATTTTTATTTGTTCAATTATATTGCTCAAGTTTCAGTATTGATATGCTGAAATGTATATGAAAAAAAACCTCTTTTTACTGGTGTATATACATGCTAGTTTCACAACAAGTGGAAAATTGTAGGTAACTTTAGATTTTAGGGTTTGGTTTAGCATAAATGACTTATTTTAATGATGTAATTTTGTTTTGGTAGATATATCTATTCGGCAGGGGTGTTTTGTCAAAGAAAATGGGAGTCGTAAAAATACAGAGCGGTTCCAAACAAGTTAGGACATGGAACAATTTATGTTAAGGAGTGTATCCCAAATTGAAGTTTAGTTATTCACATCAGTTTTTCATTTTGCTGGTTAGAGTCTTTTGTTGTTTTAACTAAGTATTATGCACAAAATGATGTTTTTAAATGTCAACCACCCCTATTTGTAGGTAGATTTGTGAAGTTATGACTACACTACTATCTGATTACTGTCTTAAAACACTGTACGATTACATTTATCATTTTGCACTGCACATCTCCGTGTTTGCGACCGATATTAAATGTTTCTCCCAGTTGTGATCGCTGTGTAAATGCGTTTATATCACGTCAGTCCGTTTAAAAAGCGCATCCTTTGTTGGTTTATATATGGCGTTTTAGGTGCTCTAACAAGAGTAGGGAACAAGAGGAAGGCAGGTCCTGTTTTGCCTGTTATCTCATGACCTGAACTGGCTGCCAAAAGCAGTGTTATGCAAAAGACTGGGAGGAAAAAGAGTCTGGGAAGGTACAGTTTTGACGTCAGAGGTACCCACATGTAAGAATTGGCTAATATCTTGTAATTAGCTGGAATGTGCTGGTTTATTGTACAACGTTTCACCTCTGTCAGCTCTCCAACCGCTCCTCTTTGTTTTCGACTCTGCTACTTTTCCTGGCTTGGGAAAGTGATTCTTTAAAAAGCTTTCAGGCTCCTTGAGGGGTTAAAGTACTACATTAGCACTGACGTTTCCAGTGTTTCGTCTCTCTTCATATCTGTCATCATAAAACCAGAAGAAAGAGAGAGGCTACCTGTCTCTCTTTTTTTCATGGACGGCTCGCCAGATTTTGCATCGCCACCCTCCAGAGCCGTATTTAAAGATCTATTCATTTTTACTGGCAGTTCGATAGAGTTTTAAAGGCTTCACATCGATAAAGAGGCTTGATGCCAGCCGTTTCCTCACCACCCTGCTACACACTTTCAGAAGCCTTTACAGCCTCTGGCAGGACATTTCCAGGTACTCCTGATCCCAATCCATCAGGCTGGAGATTCCTCATTCATAATGCATGCGCTTTCTCTTCAGGAGTTCATAAGCTTTCACATTCAGTAATGAATATTACTTTCTCCCCTGATGGCAGACATGCTAATGGCGTACAACACTTGGGCTTGGATTTTCTTTTGTGCTGGGTGAGATGATGATGGCGGCGGGCTTTTCTTTATTAGATATGGATCGGGATGGTTGATTATGACAACCAATTGGTTTTGCTTTAGAATGCAGATATTACTTTAGACATTGTAGAAAAATGGGCAAAAATATCCAATATTGAAATTCATTAATATTCCCATAATATTCTCATGCATGGACGCAACAATGTGCAAAATTGTTAGTTGGCATAGGCTGAATAGGAACATTTTAATTTCTTTAAAAAAAGAAGCACAAACTGCAGAAGAAGTGTGATGTTCCCTAAAACTCCCTTATACGTAATGTCATGTTTTCTTTTATCTGGTATAGTTTTGTGCATTGTTTTTGGGATGAAGGTACACTATATTGCCAAAAGTATTGGGACAGCCCTCCAAATCATTGAATTTAGGTGTTCCAGTCACTTCCATGGCCACATGTGTATAAAATCAAGCACAGAGGCACGCAGACGTTTCTACAAACATTTGTGAAAGAATGAGTCGCTCTCAGGCGCTCAGTGAATTCAAATACCGTGATAGTTTGCCACCTGTGCAATAAGTCCATTCGTGAAATTTCATCACTGCTAAATATTCCACGGTCAACTGTTAGTGGTATTATAAGCGGAAGCAATTGGTAACAACAGCAGCTCAGCCACGAAGTGGTAGTCCACCTAAAATCACAGAGCGGGGTCAGCCCATGCTGAGGCGCACAGTGAGCAGAAGTCAATAGCTACAGATCTCTAAACTTTGTGTGGCTTTCAGATTAGCTCAAGAACAGTGGACTATCCGTTGAAGTCTTTTAAATTCATCCTATTTTGAGCCACTAAATCCTTTTAAAGCTCAGCTTTTGTAATATATTCACCTCTTTAACAATAGATGTAATGACTTAGTCACACTTTATTTGTTTTTAGTCTATGTTGTCATTTTGTACATCCCTATGGTAAAATGTAGGTGTTCTGGTGACTTTATTTGAATCTTACAATGCAGCAGAACTTTTGGATGACTGAATCTATGCCACTGAAAGGAAGTCTTTCAGACTGGAGCGCAGGCTAAAATAGGAGTGTGGTGTTTCTAATGAGTTAATTTTATATGCCAGGTCTGTCTTGTTTGTGCTGCTCGACTGGGCATGTGTGTTATTCTTAGATGATTTAGAGCATGAATTGACGAGCACCTGAGGCTGTGGACACCTAGAGGAATGACCCAAACGTGGACAGGCCATCCACTGAGTAGTGTGTGCCACTTCCTGTATCACACATTTAGTTTTTCACATACAAGTCATTCCTATTTTGCATTGGGTTCGATTAATGGAAAAATAAATGTGTGATTTATACATTAAATAAATATATATGTAATCTATAAATTAGGGCTGGGCGATTTAAACAATATCAGTATTGAGATGATAATGATGAGCTCTGGACATTTTTACTCGGTATGGATTAATCTAACAGCCTATCACACAGCAGAAATAAACACGACAACAGCCAGTCATTCAATGTGGCTTATAAATCATTTCTGTGCGTCTCTGTGAATGACCGGCGCATTTTGGTAAGCGTTTCATTTGAGAAAAACTACCGTCAAATACACACTGCACTGAAACTAAAATTGAAAGATCTTCACGACAAACTGAAAAGTTCAGTTTAACTTCAAGAAATAATGTCAGAAATATATCACTAATATATACTAACATGTACTTCTCAAAGTAATAATAATTATATTTATAAGGAATGTCATACAACCAATATATGTTTTCATCCATGTTTTATATTTATACATTTCTGTTGTGCAGCATCTTATTTGACAAATAAAAATGCAATGTTTTGTTGTAAATTAATTGTTATTTTCACTTGATTACATTTTAAATGCTTGATTACATTTTTTTAAGTTTTTATAAATTTGTATTAAATCATCAAACACAGAATCCCCAAAAAATAAAATGCAAAACACAGAATTTAAGGGAAAATAAAATGGATTTCATGGGGCCCTAAATGAAAATGTAGCTACTCTGTGGAGTTTAATTGTGAACAAGCAAGATTACATTTATTCTCAAGTCTAATAAATATATGGAAAGTATAATTTAAAATTAAAATTTAATTTAATATGTTACAATTAGTACTGTTAACTTGATTATTCGCGATTTAATTGCATCCAAAATAAAAGTTCATGTTTACATAATATATGTGTGTGTACTGTGTATAATTACTATGTATTTTTAAATATACACTCATTCATGTATATATTTAAAAAAAATGTGCACCATATGTACTGTATATATATTTATATTACATATAAATAACACAATTTTCTTATATTTATAAATGCATAATAATTATACACCGGACACATATATTATGTAAACACAAACTTATTTTGGATTCGATTTAATCTATTTGACATCACTAGTTAAAATATTATAATTTAATTAATAGAAAGAAATTGATAATTTTTAATTATTATTAACATATTTATGTAAAATAAAATTCTATGTATTTTAAGATGCACAGCTTTGCCGTCAACAACAAAAGATATGGTGAACATTTCCTCCTCTCTTATTAAAGCTATTTTACAAATGTATTCCTTATTGCATACAATTAAATGATTAGTTGCTTTTTTAAAATAATTTTTACATTGTTTTATTCTTGCTGTCAGTGATTCACGTTTGGGTCATGACCCACCGGTAGAAACCCACTGCTCTAAAATATCTAATCGGTGAGAAATTGCTCTCATTGAGTGCATTCTCTATAAAATAATTTCAGAAAATCCATTTCCAGACATCACAACTAACTGGAAAAGTCATGGAAAAGTCACACAGACTTACTTAGCTGTGTTTTATTTCCAGGCACTCTGTTATTCTGTAATTGCTCTCATCCTGCCATTACATCTACCGTATACAGGCTCTTTAGACATTAAGCAATTAGTACAGGATTGTTGGCTCTCATCATGGCGACTGTCAGGGTCATTCACCCAGGCTCATGCCATTATCTCATGGTACATCCCTGAGGCTGCATGCTGAGCATTACGTGCCCTCAGTGTGACGTGGTTCTGTAGCGGAGTGTGGAGAAAGTGCCGTTAATTGTCTGGATGACATAGCTGGATCTTTCCCCACAACTGGGAGTTCTAGATCTTTTAATCAGCGCTTTGATTAGAGGGCAGGTGGTTGATTGGGTCCTATGCCCCACTAGCAGAGGGCTATCATGCCTGAGAGAGAGATAAAGAGGTACAGACCGCTAGACCGCTGATGTTTGGGTGAATGTCCAGAAAATATTTTCAGGAAAGGACTATCCGAGACCCATGGTGGCCTGATACTTAGAAAACAAGCTGGGATGGATGGATAGATTGGTTTTAGATAGTTAGATCAATAGTTCGATAGATGGATGGATGGATGGATGATTTAAGATAGATTTTAGATAGATAGACAGACAGACAGACAGACAGACAGACAGACAGACAGATTTTAGACAGACAGATTTTAGACAGACAGATTTTAGACAGACAGATTTTAGACAGACAGACAGACAGACAGATTTTAGACAGACAGACAGACAGACAGATTTTAGACAGACAGACAGACAGACAGACAGACAGATTTTAGACAGACAGACAGACAGACAGACAGATTTTAGACAGACAGACAGACAGACAGATTTTAGACAGACAGACAGACAGACAGACAGATTTTAGACAGACAGACAGACAGATAGATAGATTTTAGACAGACACAGACAGACAGACAGACAGACAGACAGATAGATTTTAGACAGACACAGACAGATAGATAGATTTATTATATATTTTATAAAGTTATTTTAAATTGTAATAATATTTCACAATATAATTTTTTACTGTATTATTATTCAAACAAATACAGCCTCTGTGAGCAGAAGAGACTTTCAAAAAATATTTTAAAATCTTACCTACCCCAAACTTTAGAACAGTATATTATTAAACCATTTTTACAATGGCAAAATATTTATGCAAAAAATAGTTCAATTGCAGGCAAGAAATATCAGTCAGTAGTGTTTGTAATTCATTCATTGGCAGCAGTGGTGAAGTTAATTTTGGACCTTGCTGACACCTGTGTGTGTACACATGCCTCACTGGTGTCTCTCAGAGTTTAACAGCAGGTTTGAAAGAACAGGAAGGAGTGAGCGATTGAAGCATCTGACTCATCCATCCTGTTTGTCACACACAGAGGTGGACCGTCCTACTGAAATCATGATGTTCTCATTCACACTACACACACATGCACATGGCAGCCATGTGCTCCAACCTGTGATGTTTTATAAACAGCCTGAGACGTGCCAGTGCCACGGTGTACACCATATATACCATGTGACGCTAATAAGTTCATTCATTTTCTTCATCGCAAGTGAGCTGCTAACCACTGTAATTGGACCCTTTTCACAATGTTCTTATGTCATCATAGTTGTGTAAATTTCTATAGTGATGACCCCCCCCCCCTTCCACATGCAGCCCAATGCCCTGTCCCAAATGGCACCATTAACACTCACAAGTCCGCTCTTTTGTGGCCGCTTTGACTGTCAGGTAGAAGTCTGTCAATGGAGGCTCGGCAAATGTGCTCATTGAGGGCGCATACCGACCGCAAAGGGGGCGCTCGCGAGCACCCTTTTGAAACCTAAAATGACAAATGGGAAGTAAGGAAGGAAGTAAACGCTTGTCAATGGAGAGTGGCCAGACTCTGGTAGGAACAGGCTAGCTATAGACACATTTTTCAGTGAATTTTCGTCTGTATGTCATGACCATGATGCTGGCTAACTGAATCCTACTGTGATTATAAGAGTTTGGTCAAATTGCATACCCCTGGTTTCAAGTCAGTTCATTCATTGACATCCTCTCAGCAGGACCTGTGTTTAACTGCGAGATCTGCACGCAGAACACATCCAGAAGTGTAGACGTCGGTCTTGGATGCCTTAGTCAGGGCCTGGGGCAAAAACAGTGATGAATGCTTTTTAATGAAGACAGAGTTTGCTTTATGACATGTTCTTGGGATCTGTACTTTTATCTTTTTGTGAAGGGAGATTTCAAAACAGCATGTGTACCGCCTTGATTGTGTTTCACTTGTCTTCTCAGCTGCTTTCCTGACTGTTTCATCTTCCTCCTGGGACAAACCCACACTTTCATTGCTGGAGTGAAAGATGTAGACGGTAGAATCAGACTCAGTTTCCTGGACGTTTCTATCACAGCGCAGTTAGGAGCAGGGCCGTGCAGAGAGTTCTTCAGGGGCAGGGGCTCAAATGTAAAAAAGGGGCTATATATATATATCTATATATCCTTATGCTCATCAAGCCCTCATCAAGCCTACATTTATTTAATCAAAAATACAGAAGTAGAACAGTAGCCTAATATTGTGAAATATTATTACATTATGTTCTTTTTAACTTTTTATTAATCCAACAATCTTGAAAAGAGTATCACAGTTTCCATTATTGACATTAAATCCTCATATTAGAATGATCATGTGACACTGAAGAGTGGAGTAATGATGCTGAAAATCCAGCTGTGATCACAGGAATAAATTATATTTTAAATTGTTTTAAAATAGAAAACCATTATTTTAATAATATTTCACAATATTGCTGTTTTTTATCAAATAAATGCAGGCTTGATGAACATAAGAGACTTCTTTCATAATGCTGCATAATATTCAAAAATGGTAACGTTAATATAATAAAGTCGTTTCACGTAACCATTTCTCCAGCCTACACTTCACATAATAGGCCTGTAGGTGCCGGTGGCACTTGGGTTTTGTTAACTTTGATAGTTTCATGAAATAGTAAACGGTGTATCAATATACATAAATACAAGTGAATTTAACACTTACCATTAATGCAACTTTTGCTCCTGCCTAATCGTTTTGTGCAGTGATTTGTTTGTTGTCAGTTAAAATCCATTTTGTCAGTGATGCAATTTATAAAATGAGACAAACCGTAGGAAATCGTTCCACAAACGTTAGTTCGTCTGTCCATGTCATTTTCAACCGATTTATGAATAAGAACAGAAAATTACCGCTCCACATGCCCAATGGAATTTGAACTTGCTTTGCCAGATCACGATTGGTTGGTGTATATACATGACAAACGGGCATTGGTGAATTGTGTAATACTTTAAAATATATAATATATAGATTTGTAATTAAATCAACACATTAGCTCTGATTATGGATGGAAAAAAAAATATCGGTTTACTTTTTTCCCGTGAGGCCACACACTCTCTGAAAGGACCATATTTGGCTCGAGAGCCGTTTCTGAGCAGTGGAAAATCAGCAATCAATCAAAACGCACGCAACCCATAGCAACGGGTTATGGTGACGCCTCAACAGAAATTGTCCGACTTTTGAGCCTTCCGTTACTATTGTATACATTGTCATGTTATAATCAAATTTATTTAGTTTTATTAACCACAATATTATCATTGATATTTTTCTGAGAGGGGCACTTTTGATTCATTTTGAAAAAGGGCAGGGGCTCGAGCACCCAAAGCCCCCCCCTCTGCACGTGCCTGGTCAGGAAAGCAGAAGACTGCCTTTGGACAGGATCAGCATGAGCTGTCTCAATGTGCTGGGATGAGAACACCCCATCCATGGTTGAAAGGGTCACCGTCATTCGATTTCAGTTCATTTCTATCTGGTTATCCTGTTTTAGCCTTTTCTTTGGTCTTTGAGAAAGCTCTAGCGGAGTGTTTAATGGAATGGAATGGGTAAGATGTTTTTTGAGGGTGTATGAACTAAGTGATGGGTCAGTTTGAAATCAAGCAGATATACAGCCAATAGAGTGCTGAGTTAGCAATTTGAGCTCTTCCAGTTCCATGGTCCTAACGTCAGTGTGTTTTTTGAATGGGTTTTTGGTTAAATGCCTTAAAGGGATAGTTCACCCGAAAATTATCTCTTGATTTGCTCACCCTCAAGCCATCCTAGGTGTATATGACTTTCTTTTTTTCAGACGAATACAATCAGTTACACTAGCTTCTGTACCCACTAGTGTTGTCACGATACTGGAATTTCTAACTTCGATACGATACCTAAAAAAGTATCGATATTCGATACCATTTTCGATACCACAGGGAAAAAAACGCTGCATATACTGTCAAATAAATATTTTTTATATATTAAATTTTTTTGTCCGTCTATTGAAAGTCTAGGCTATTAAAAATGTATTCTGAAGAGATCACTTTATATGATTTTCTCGTATATAAACGTTGATCAATTACCATTACAATTATCTTATTTGCTAACTAATTGTGTTGCAATAGCTTACATACAGCACATGGAAGCTTGATTTCAAATTGAATTTTAAAAGACGAGTAAACTGTAATAAAATAAGAACAAATAAACAAATTACAAACAATATCACAAATAAATACAATAGAATAAATATACAAATGAAATGGACTGCCTTTATTTTTTCAGGTGGGTTTAACTTCGTATTCAGGTAAGAAATGGAATAAAATAAAAAAAAATCTATTAGAGTTACACAAGTTAATCAGTCAAGAGCAGTAAGTGATCGTTTGTCCTTTTGCTGTCCCTTTAAGACCTGACGCAAGCATGGATCCCAAACATCTGCGTTTACGTTAATACTCACCAAGATGGGCATTGAGAAATTTTTGAATGTATTTGACCATTAATAAGCTGGAAAAAGGAGCAAAGTTTTGCACTTGTATGTCAGAGGCTGCTTTATTACGGTACGTATGTGCGCTTCAGATGCGAGCACGAAATCTGCATGAATGAGTAGAATTGTGCAATCCCGCGCAAAATTCAGACCGGTCACACTAACGCTGTCAAAAGGAAAAATCCAGCAGAACGTGCCGACGTGTTCGCTGTGTTCAGAGGGTTAAACGGACTGAATGAGAGGAGGCGGGTCAACTCGCTGTCGGTCGGAGAGGAGAGCGCTGCTGGTATCGATACTGTAGAAAATGAGTGTCGTATCTTTTCAGATATTTCAGTATCGATACATATCGAAATATCGATAATTTTGACAACACTAGTACCCACCGATTTACGGTGGAAGAGTATCCCCCGACCTGACAATTGTTGACGCATTGACGAACGCGGGAGGGCAGAGCAAAGAGCAAAACAAAATACCGGTCATGAATTAGAGTCTAAAACGAGAATCTTTAACGAGAAATGTCAGAGGAGCTTGAGTTTGTTGCCCAGCCGTATTTGTTTGAAACGCGAGTGGCTTCAAAACTTGCGTTACTCCTACATCCAACATTGCGTCAGGAGTTACTCTTTTGCCGTCGACTTGTGTGGGCCGTCTGCTGGAAATTTGATTCTATGAAGTTTTAAATATGGATATTTTTCTTACAAAAACACATCGCTTTGCTTCAGAAGGCCTTTATGAACCCTCTGGAGTCATATGGATTACTTTTATGTGATTTTATGTGCTAGGTTTTTTTTTGTTTATGTGATCCATTATGTGCTTTTTTTGGACTTCAAAATCAGGACTGCCATTCACTCCCATTATCAAACTTGGAAGAGCAATGATATTTTGTAATATATCTCCGATTGTGTTCGTCTGAAAGAAGATAGTCAGGGCTTGTAAATCATGGGATCATTTTCATTTTTGGGTGAACTGTAATTTAAATAAGGTCTGTGGTGAACACAAGCTCAGGATATTTTTACCTTTTATTCTACAACATAATACATCAGAAATGCCTGCTTGTGATTTTTTTTTATTAAAGCTTGATGGTTGCTAACAAGTTTCTAAATAGGACTAGAGGTTGTTGGGGACATTAAACGGCATCAGGCCGAACAGATAAACTCATCTACCGACTAGACGCTTTCACAGCCTCATTGTGTTCATAATCACACACTTGCAAACTATTATCACAAAAAAATTCAGGGAAAATGTTTCTTTAAAAAAAAAAAAGAGTTGGAAGCTTAATGATGGTGATGACGTTAAAGTCATGTGTCCATGGTGTAGTTCCTTGCTTATGACTTCTGGCGATTAGTATTTAGGCTTCAATATTCTTAAAAGTTGTGTTCATTTCTGAAGATTGTCATGATGAACAAAACGTGTAAGAATCATAAACTTTAGTTGGTTGCAGAGCTTATTTTCTGCAATTATCCAAAAGCCAATGGAAATCCTATTGGGTGTTTGTTGAGGGAATGAGGTTGATACGAAGGGCTGGCCTACAAAATTACATCATCACTGCAGCATTCTGTTGTATTTCTGAAATGGATCCAATCCTCAAAAATTTGCATTTGTCAATGGATGTTTGTCAGAGTGTGTTGCAGTGAATGGTAACATTTACTTTTGCTCATGTGTCAGAGCGTTTTTGGAAAGTTTGGGAAATGCTTGATTTGCTTCTAGTTCAGTTATGCTTTTGAACTTTTGAATATGTTCCTAAAATGCTTGATTATTTCACATGAAATGAAAATGATCGAATCGTTATATCAGTGCTTCCTTTATTGTGTCTTGTGAATGCAACAGTCTAGCCTTGCTTAAATGCACAAACAATCACTACATTTTAGTCGCCGCTCAAAAAATATACACATTTCAAATCAATTCAATTCAGTTGAACAATGAGAATGACATACTACTCAATATAAAAAACACATTGGTGGGTTACAATGGCCATGATTTAGACGCCCTGAAAAGTCCTTGATAAACTCTTGCATCCTTGTGACTCACAATCAATCACATTTTGATTTTCATCATTCTCTAAACTAAAGCAGTGTCTCTCTGCATTTCTACCGATTAGTTCATGATCTTGCTACATGACGTAATACGTCTTTCTTCTTTGATTCGAGCCCGACCCCTCATAAGACATTGTCTTACCAGAAGAAGTTAGGGCCTCCTTTGATTAGCACATACTTAAAGGCTCTCGTTGTTTGTTTGATCTCGTTTTCCTGGCTGGCTCAGGGTGTTAGTTATTTCGTTTTCAGGGTTTTTTGTTGCAAGAAGAATGTTGGAAATGCTTATTAGTGGTGTTTGCAAGAATCACTAATACTATCGCTCATACTTGGGGTTAGTGATCTTGACAAACCTCTAACCACAACTATTGAACTTTGGCGTAACTCTTCCTGCAACGTTTGTGCTATGGAACGTTTGTAGGGTGGGTTTTGCCCACTTGATGATCAAAAGGGCTTAAATTAAATAAATAAATATAAAATAAAGGGTCACACTTTAGTTTAGGGTACAATTCTCATTATTAACTACGACTTTTGCCTCAATAATACTACTATCTAATTACTACTTATTAATACTAGTTAGTAAGGTAGTTGTGAGGTTTAGGTATTGGGTACACTGAAAAAAATTGTGTTGGGTTTACATGATTTAATCTTGAAGTCATTTTTTAAGTGACCCAATTTAGGCCACATCCACATGAAGCCAGAGCTTTCCCTCCCTATCCTATCTTTTTCCCTTCGTCTCAAGAAATATCTGTGTACATACAAATCCACTGAAACACAATGGTAAACCACTGTAATTTAAATTGTTCTATAAATGCCAGCATAATTGAACATTAAAACCTATTACACACCAAGTCTCCCCCTTTTCTTATCTTGCTCAAAAATGCATAAAATAGCACTTTTACATATAAAATAACAACATTTACTCTCTCTTGATTTAGCCATAGGCAAAGCATGCTGGGAACTAACAAGCCCCACCCAGTTTCAGTTAACGCAACACAACTCATTCATGTAATCTCAACACGAACGGATTAAGTAAACTTCAATTTGATAAATATATATTTAAGTGGATTGAACACAATCAAATTAAGTTAGGACAAAATGTATAGCAATTGTGTTGCTTTAGCTCATTTTAATTGAGTAATTTGAACAAGCAGCAAACTTTTTGTTTTTTCATTAAGGGATGTAAAATATGGTCATGCAGAATAAGGCATTAATATGTGCTTTATAAGTACTAATAAACGGCCATTATCCTAGTAATATGCATGCTAATAATCAACTGGTTAAGACTGAGAATTGGACCCTAAACGAAAGCGTTGCCAATAAATATGCGGTCATGGGGTAAACTGCTTGTTTATCTGTTTTGTTATCCTCTGTAAAGTTGTGAGGGACTTAAACCCACCCCACGATAGTGCTCTTGCATTAGCATGTTCTATTAACAGTCTTGTAATGCGGGGAAGCTATGTCATCACTTCCTCTAGGGGCGCCTCAAGGAAAACACTCCAGTCCCACTGGGACGTCCGTTGCTGGTTAGCCCACTTGTGAAGACTGACAGTGGGAATATTTTATCCGCAGTTTTGGAGGCTGACGTAATGTTTATATCCTTGTGCCCGATTTTGATAATCAGGACGTGGTTGATGGGTACAGTTTTCATACTTTGTTGAATATCTCTGGTGGAATAAACATAATGGTAACATCTATTAAAGTATTTTCTAAATTTGCTTGCTCTGGAGTTGGTTGGTACAGTTTAAAATGACTACTTTTAAATAAAAAAGTACTTTTTTTTCCTGAGATTATTTTATTTATGATGTACAGCATGATTCATTTGAACAATTCTAACAACCATTTATGGTGGTTTTAACCGTCTTAATCACTTGAAGATGAAGTGGCAACACTTTACAATAAGGTTTCGTTTGTTAACATTAGTTAATGCATTAACTAGCATGAACCATGAGCAATACATTTGTTACAGTATTTATTAGTGTTTGTTAGTTAATAAAAAAACTGCTTTTTATTGTTTGTTCATTTTAGTTCACAGTGCATTAACTAATGCTAATAAATATGACTTTTGATTTTATGAACGTATTAGTAAATGTCGAAATTAACACTAAGATTAACTCTTTCCCCGCCAGCGTTTTAAAAAAAAAGTTGCCAGCCACCGCCAGGTTTTTGATCATTTTCACAAAAAAAATGTATGGCCCATCGAATTTTTTTTTTTTAAATGAATATTTGAGCATGCAATATATCAAAAGAAAGAGCAGACTCTCTGCTTTTAAACAACAACAACACATTTTTTTTTATTCTGGCTTCATGCATTCCTTTTTTTTTAAGTACTTAAATGTGGGTAAGTTTCATAAAAAAAAACATTTTGAACAAAAAGCTGAGAATCACATTTTTGACTACATCCAGATCAGATTCAGAACGATGATCAAACACAGATGGAGTAGATGGAGTCCATCAACACCCCTAATGCTTGCACAGTCCTATAGCTCGTCCTGGGTACACATTTCCTTCTGTATCATTTGGCAGTTTTGATTTATATGATGTTATATAATCAACATATATTTGTTGATGATCACGTTATTTTACGTATGCATCTGCCTACATACTATGGCTTGTTTTTTTTTGCGTCGTCTTCACCTTTGATCAGGAGATTCTGTACTCATTCAGAAGATGCGTAATAGCGCCCCTTAGTGTATAACAGTGAAAACACGGAAACCCGGAAAATTCTGTGTTTGGCAGGGAAGCATTTTCTCACAAATAACATAAAATTCTGTGTTTTTTGCCAGAAAGAGTTAATAAATGCTCTAGAAATATTGTTAATTCTTAGATCATGTTAACTAAAGAAGTTAACTAATGCTAACGGTTACACTTTATTTTACGGTGTCATTGTTACAATGTAATTCTATATTTAAGTACTGATTAATATTGATTAACTACATATACTTACTATAGCGTTAGGGTAGGATTTGTTTGAGTGTTCGTTGCATGTAATTATGCATTATTTACTGTTATTACTATGATACATGTAACAAGGACATTGTAAAATATAGTGTTACCATGTTAACTAATGAAAGCTTACTGACGAAAGAAGACGCCCCTCCTCCCCCTATTTTTTTTTCCAAATGTTCAGATCAACTATGAATTATGAAATATTCCTATATTATATTCCATGTGCCAACCAACCATCCCAACTTTTTTTTTAATATGGCGGTAGCCAAGCTGAATTGTTGTTTATCATAATTTATACCAAGCTTGTTCCTATCACTCTTAATTAAGATTGATGTATTTTAAATATTAAATATATATTTTTATATATTTTATTTATATATTCTGCTACCTCTTTTTAAATGTTTTGTCAACAAGTTGTTTTTATGTATCTATATAATTCAATTCAGCATTTTTGTGGCAGCACCCACTTCTTACCCAGAAATGAACCCTGCGCCATCTAGCAGTTGACCAATGTCGCTTTTTTTTTTTTTTTTATGCCAGCAGTTTTTTACAATATACTTTGAATGGAATGGAAATTGGGTCACTTTCTCTGTTAAATGCTTAATATTCTTATATTGTCATAAAACCTGACCTTTGTAGTTGCGAATTTCTATTTTAGCTATTGTGTTGCGTTCAGATTTAATTTAGGTGTGTTTAACCTCTGAAGATTAGCGCATATTTGCTAGTGACCTTCCTCCTGAGGCACTTGTAGATTAGAAAGACGCATGTAAATGAATCTTAATGAATGCTGGAGGGACGGTGTATTTATTTTTGTTCATTAAAGCCGTTCTTTTATTCTTTTATGTCGTCGTTTGCCTCTGGGTACCAGCACTAAATCACACATCTGTGAAATGCAAGAGGGAGTCACTAAATCAGACTATTTGGTGAGATGAACGTGTGCTTGCTTTTTAGAGCAGTGTTTGCTCTCATCACAGGTGTCCCCAGCAGAGATGAGAGTCTGCAGGCCGTAAATGAATTGCAAGTGCATGTTAAAGTACACTTCCCCATATTCCCAACCTCGGTGAAGCCTGGAGGAAGCCCTCTAGTGGTGCAGATCCCCTCGTCTCGCTTCTCATTCCAACAGGCCTGTTTCCTGCAGGTTCACTGCCACTCGGAGTAAATCATGTAAATGCTTTAGGGAGGCCCTGGGCTCCCGCTGATCCTATCAGCTCTTGCCAGCACATCGGATTGGGGCTCCTATCAAGCTATTTGCGGCTCTCTGAGGTTGTTTTTAATACTTTTTAACACATTGTTCAAGGTGGTGGGCGCACGAAAGTTCAATCTGCACACTTTATGGTGGTGACGAGAATAATGGCATGTGAAATTGCTGTTGGCATTTCCCCTGCTTTCTTTCAGTTACCTCTATTCCACCAAAACGGTCGGCCTGAGGATCTGCAAACCTGCTTCAAAAGGGTTTCCACTGACCTGAGAGCCAACATAATTTGCTACGGAACTATATGGCCTGCCAACAAACAAAACATAGCACATCACATTCTTTTTTTCGCATGATTAGCTCAGGGAAAACCTGGAAATGTTTTTTTTTTTTTAAACGTGCTTTCCAGGCCTGGAAAAGTCATGGGAGTTATTCAAATCTTTTTCATGGATATTTCTATAGTCCTTTTTTGTAGGTATGCTTAGCTTTTTAATGTTTTTTGTGAGTCTCTTTTTTTTATCACAAATAACAGCAAAATTCATAGAAAATTCTGTTGATCAGAAATGTTGAGAACCTTTTCCATGCAAATCAGTTTTTTTGTCAGCTGCAAACATGACAAGTGGCAGGGGATTTTGACGCTTGTGTTGGTTCTTGCCATTTTTCCTGTTTCCTTATTTTCTGCATGTCCATCAACAAATCTTTTATTATTCCAAAACTCCCACTCCTCATAACTGTGTTTTACAGCATGTTCTGAGTAATTGTGTTTTGCGTCTTTGTCGTGAGCAGGTTTGAATTCAAGGTGCACAGACAAATTATTTTTAGCTAGAAAGCGAATTGTTCACTTGTCCTACATAAAGATTTACTTACGGATACGAGCAGCATGGGTTTTCAGAACAGATTTATATACGATTTAAGTTTTTGTTCATATTTTGAAGTAACTGTTATTTTTATATTTTCAAATTTGAGTCATTTTCTTGTATGCTTTTGTCATTTTTTTTATTTTTTTTTATTATTATTTTTTTTTTAGGTTTAATTTTTCTATTGCCATTCTATTTTTTATTTATTTATTTAGTATTGTTAGGAATTTCAGTGTTTCAAGTTACTCTTATTTATAATATTTATATTTTATTTTATTTCAATTAATAAAAGGTTTTTAAGGCCAAAGCACCAACAAATCCCCCCCAAAGATTGGTGTATTTTTTTTTTTTTTATCGTTTACATTGGGAACGGCACGTATTTAAAAAGTCCAGCAGCGTGACAAGGCACTGAGCAACTACTTTACGCTGAGTGCCTCACGTTTTTTTTTTTTTTTCCCAGGATACCAAGAGTTTAAAAATGTTCAGCTTTGGGTAAAAAGCAGCGCTCATCACTGTCACTTTTTACATGCTGTCCAATCACAGTGGAGGAGGGGCGGGACGAATACCACATCGACCAACCGCCACCTCCTGCTTGTACAGTGCACAACAACGGAACAAAAACATTTCAAACGAGCCAGAGAAACATTACATTACATTCTACCAACATTCTTATATTCAGATACAAACCATATTTTGTACACTTCACAGATATTCTTTATAGTAGCAACCAAATCATCTCAACTAGCGCTTAAAGCACCCACAGCAAGCCGTTTTCAGAAGATCGCCTGCCATTTTCAGCTGGCTTTAATGATAATAATTTTTCTGTTACCAGTGCCATTGTACAAGTGCTCATTTTCAGTCAGCCATGATTGATTCTTTCTAAGTGAAAGGGTTCCAAACAAAGGGGTTATCGATATAAAGTGAGTAGTATTCAGTACTCGGCTCATTTAATTGCGTACATTTTTAGGAATTATGGTAAATTAACTGAGTGCACCTTTAACAAGTCAAAAATAGCAGTTTCAGCAACAGTTTTACTGTTCTGAAAGAAAGATTGAAGAGAGATCTAATAACTTCCACTGTAGATCTTCTAGTAACTGCTATTTGAGATCCCCATTAACATATCGTTCCTCTCATTCCCTCTCAACAGCCTCTTCTCATATATCACGTCTGTCACCTCTTAACAGCAGTCTCTCAACGCCCCGGCTGTGTCTGCGTGCAGCCATTTGGGCCTCTGGGACGCTGGCCCTGTTGCTCATATGAGTCATTTGCTAACCAGCTGAAATGACCATAAGGTTTTGAGAGATCCCTGAGTAACAAGCCTCCCGTACAGCGGCGGCGAAAGAGCTGCTGCCTCGGATGGAACATTTTGTCATTCTGCATTTGGCAGGTCCACTCTTGGGGTCCATAAAGACCCCCTAACCCTTTTCTTCCCAGCCCAGCTTGGGTTTCAAATCTATCCATTCTGCTGTGATATTTGCAGAAGGGCTGCCTGCTGCTTAAAGTGGCCCGGATCTGTTCCCCAGCCTTCATCAGAGCCGCAGGAGAGGGATTTCAGTGCTGTATGATGGGAAATGGAGGAGTGTAAGGCTGAGCTCTCCTCCCATTAGTGCCTCTGAGTGACACACAAACACACATACATACATACATATATATTTATTTATTTATTTATTTATTTATTTATTTATTTATTTATTTTTATTTTTATTTAATTTTATTTAATTTTATTTGAATAACAGCATATATATATATATAATATATAATATATATATATATATAATATATATATATATATAATATATATATATATATAATATATATATATATATAATATATATATATATATATAATATATATATATATATATAATATATATATAATATATTAGCGGCTAAAAGTGTGTCCGGGCTTGGAAAAGTCTTCCCCCTTTATTCAAATATTATTAGAAATTTGTTAAAGATTTTGTAAGCATATTGCATAGTCAATTGTTTTATTTGTGGTAACGCAATGAAACATGCCAAATTTTGCTGACATAATTTATTTGAATAACAGCCTGGCTAAAAATTATGAACGCATGCCCAAACTGTAGAATGTGTACACAGCAGTTTTCAGTTCACTTACCATGATTAATATTTGTAAAAATCCCCAAAAGCATAATATTGTTTTAGGGCTGCTCGATTATGGCAAAAATCATAATCATGATTATTTTCCTTAGTATTGTAATCACAATTATTTAACAAAATAGGCCACATGGCCAAAACCTTATACGAGTTATTTATTTAACGATAGTGATATATAAGTATATGCTTTCTGGAAATAAGGTTGCCATCTCAGGGCTCAAGACTGCGACTACAACAGTTTTTAATTAACAGTTAACAAACTTTAAACTTTTTGGCACTCTTTAATGTGGTCTGACAGATCGCTCAATCAGAATTTTGACCTTAGAAAGAGTTTGTATAAAACAGCTTAAGGACCCAATAATGTCGCTTAATGTCAAATTTACCTCAGCAAAGCCATTCAATGCTCTTAAACTCATTAATCAGCTTTGCTTAATATATGCACTATATCACATAATCCTTATATTTTTACTTAAACTGTTGTCTTCATGAGAGAGAATGGAAGGAGCTAAAAATGAAATTCAACCACCCATATAATTGCACATGAAAAATTTAAAACGCGTTCATTCTTTTGTGGCACTTGAAAAAATAATTTGGCACCTAACTTTTACCCTTATAGGAGCCAATGGCTCCTCAATTTATATTTTTGTCTGGAGCCCTGTATCTAACATTTAGATTAGCGAAATTTTACAATTCTCAATACCAATTTCGATAGCACAATAGAATACTTGGCTAATTAATGCGCCTTAGTATGCGGATAGTATGCGAATTGGGAGGCTGCATTAGTGTTGTGTGTTCGGGAAGCTGCAGGGAAACGGTGACAATTTAAGATTGTGTTTAGAATATTAAGGCAATGTCATTTTTACTTACTACTTTACGTTTTTTTTTTTTTTTTTTTGCTGAATGAAAGAAATTGCATGCGTTAAGAGGCGCATGGATTTACACCGCCATTTCAGTTCTGCTTATCCAAAAAAGAAAGGTCAGGATAGAAATTCATAGAAATTTCAGTTCAGTTAGGACCAAATACAATTTTTATTCTGGCTAGTTCAATTCTTTTCGGGCTACCAAAATCTCAAGAGTGCCTGCCCGAAAGGCTACCACGGATTTTGAAATTGATGGTTGATGCTCAATCTCAGGATAGTGTGAAGCATTCTTGGTTTTTGTCTGCTGTGAATTGTGTTAGATTGAAAATAGAGTTGAAGGCTGCAGGTGTGTGTATGCATGAATGTGTGAGCCGTGGCTCTGTGCTCGTACACCGGGTGTGCGCTTGGTCAGTCTCACCAGGTGATGGGCTGCTGGCAGGTGCCGCCCCCCTCAACACACACCATCTCCCTTACTTCCTGCCAAACACTCGTCTCCTGCCAGCGAACGGGATCTTGGCACATGAGCCCTGCACTGTGCCACAGTCTGCCCACCACCCGCTGGATCTACAAGAGGTTTCCCATCGAATGGACGGTCAATCATGCGCGCATTGTTCTTAAACCCTGTTTATACCTGAAGTTAAACATCTGTCTCTGATCACAAAAGGGACGGCACTAGATGCTGGCGTAAATGGGGTTCATTGTGTCTTAGGAGATTTTTAGGTGGTCCTCATAACACATTTGTAATGGAACTGTATGTGTCATACTGTTAGTAATGTAGCATTTGCTACTCATTGCCTGCTGGGTTATTATGGTTAAGCAAAACGTAAAAAACAAAAAGTTTCTTCAAATAAAAATAAAAGAAATGTTAACTGAATATATATAAAGTAACTTTAGTTCAGGTAGTTGAAATAGTATTTAAAATAGTATTTCTCATTTTGTTTAAGTTGATGTACTAAATTAACTACAACTAAAACTGAAAAGTTATATAGAGATATGTAAAAAAAATAAATAAAATAAAGGTAACTAATAAAATTCACAGATTGAGAAAATTAAGAACATCCGCGATGCTCCTATTATGGTTTTTTGAATATTCCCTGTCATGCAGTGTGTAATAAAGCTGTCTGTGAATGTGAACATTTCAAAAGGGCACAGTTATCCCAAAATAAAGAATCGACTCTGAACCGCCTAAATGCCACTAGCCAACACATTCATTTGCATAATGCTAGACTATGTTCTACGTTGTCTGCTTGCAAACAACTTGATCTGTCCTTCAACGCGGGATTTGCAAAACGCTTGTCGTTTGAGAATCATTGGAAAATGTGGTGATGTTGCAGTTTTTAAAAGATTTGCTTCCCGTTTCAATGGAAACCCAGCAATAGACTCTCATTGAGGAGGAGTTATAATGAAAGTAAACTGACAATTGCAATAGCGGCTACAGACCCTACAATGATACTTGGATAACTCTGGTTGCTGGTTTTGCTCTTTTTCAAAACCTAGCAGGCTTCCTACCTAGACAGCATTGTAAGGCATGATAGGGACACTTCCAATTCGAAGGCTCTTCCAAAACTTAGGAAGTGGCCTTATGTTTCTATTCCCTATGCCTTCTAAGATACTTAATTTTAGCCAAAATCCAGGCAATATGACATATCTTTCCCAGAGAATGCAATCCAAAAATGCATTTCAGTAAGCTCAATTTCAGTAATAGTTTGTACACATTATTTGTGCGTAATCACTGTGTGTAATGTATTTTTTCCCTGCTGTAAACAAATAACATCAACAAGAAAAGATTAAACCAGCCCGAGCTGTTTTGCTGGTTTTAGCTGGCCTCCCAGCTTGTTTTAGAGTGGTTTTGGAGTGGCACTTTTCAGCTAGTCAGGCTGGGAAATGACTGCCCAGCTAGACCAGCTGTAGACAAGCTCGGCCTAGTCTCGCGTAGCCAGACCTTCAGACGGATGGCAGAAGGTCTGGACTCCATAGCAGCTTTCATTGGCCAAGGACCGCCCAAGAGGACGTCTGACTAACATGTAAAGCAACCAATCACAGCTTCCTTGGTTCCGCGTCATGTTTGGAGGCGGGAAAATGTAAAATCGATTTCACCGCCATAGCAGACCAGCGTGCATCTAATAAATGATTCTTTCAAGGACGTTGTGCAAGTTTACTGCAACAATGGCGCCACAAACTAAACATACTTTTGAAATTTCACCATTTGGTTGACCCTGATAAGCGCTCATTGTCACTGTTGTAAACACGACAGGTTTCTTTTTCCATGAGGGGGTTTGGCGTCACCACGGCTTCGTTTCCTGGTCGCAACACACTCTCGGAAATCCAACCATTCAGGCGACGACTTCGGAAGTCCCAAAGTGTTTCCAATGTGCATGGATAACTCATTTATAATAAATACAGTAATGTTCCATAAAAACATAAACTGCTGCGATATAGGAGGCAGACAGAAAGGTTTTGGAGCAGTTTTTTTTAAGCACATGATTAGATTGGACACTTGATCACCCCATTACAGGGAGTCGCAACCCAGACATTCTGGGTTGTGCATGCATGGTAAAGGGGAATATAACAGCATTTGACATCCAGTATGCAGCCCTGTATATGCTGAATGGAAAGAGATCTAGAGATGCTTATGCAACAGAGCATTAAGCACAGAGTACTCTCACAAATGCAGAGTTAATACAGAGAACTTTCCCTTTTGGCTTCACTGATCTCATGTTAGACACTTGTACACAAATACCCTTCACACAAACACAAACTTTGCCCTGGAGAGGCAGGACGAGGTGACCTCGAAGAGATGTGTCACCAGCAGCCTGCAGGCTCTATTTTTAGCTCCGTGCCTCTGGTCGTTCCCGAATCAGGCCTTAATTCCTGAATATTCCTGTCGTTGGATCTCTGTGTGCGGCAGGCCGGATGTGTTAAGCCCTCAGGAAGCCCTGCTTCATGTCAACAATGCGTTTTATTAATAACAGTCTAAGCTGGAGTCATTTGTAGATGAGGATGTAATTAGCTCCTGTGTGTTTGTTTATGTAAATGGCTTTGTCTTTCGAAGGCAGTCGAAGATGGTGGACGAAGCGAGACCAATGTTGCTTTATAAACATTCACGATTTATTCAGTTTCGAAATAAATAGCTTATTCTTAGTACCATGAGGTGTTTTAGCCAGTGTTTATGTGCTAGGTGTTTTCAAGCTTCTTAGAGTACAGCCTCAGTCCGCTGGTTCTGATGGCGGTCTGTGAGAAAGATCTGGTGCAGGGTGGGACAGCAGAACTTTATCTGCATGGAGAGATGCATATTTTTGGAGTTGATAAGGCATCTGTCTTCAAAGCTTCTTCTCTACTGTAAACATACTGCGACGAGCGTTGCTATGGTACAGTGGTTACAGTCCCATCAATAGAAGGGCCTTTTACCACTTTATGAGAACAGGATTATACTCACTTTCACTTTGTGCATGTGTCAATTTTGGTTGAATTTGAAGTTTTCACAAAAATTAGTTCATTAAAGGTGAACTATGTAACGTTTTTTCAGAAAAATATCCAAAAACCACTAGGCCAGTGTCATATATTTTGTTCAGTTGAGTACAATATCCCAAATATTTCCAACTGTTTGTAAATCGTGAGAAAATTGCTATTTTAACCAACCGGGACTTGTGTTTGGGAGTCGCCTTTCAATTGCGTCATATCTGCGTTACCCTCGGTTTCCGGTTTTATTTTGCAGAAACGCTTTACTCTCAGTGCAGTGTGTAACAAGTGTCATAGCAGCTGCAGAGCGAACGCACAGAGTAACGTCATAACTTCATTTTCAACACACTCAGGTTTATCTAATATGATAAACAGAGCTGCGTTACCTCATACTCATGACCGGAAAAGCAGAAATGGCGCCGGCGTCTGTGTCATAATAAAAGTCCCGCTGCTCGCGAGGCGTGTGTTGCGTTTATCTTATTAACAATCGCTCCAGCGGCCTTGCTCAGATCCACAACACTCCGTCCTGCTCTGCTTTATACTACAGTAACGTTAATAATCACATCCATGAACTTGATTTCTGCCCGAGTCCTATCCCGATTCTTTTCCACCGGCTGTGAGGTGAAGACCACATGTCCCAAGATTCTGCGCTCAATCTTGGCGTCATCAAACTACGCTTTGTTTTGAATAGGCGACCTCTAGTGGATGGAAAAGTTACATAGTGTACCTTTAAGCCCTCGTCTAGTGATCCCAATGCTCCAAATAGCAATTAAACATCCAAAAGTTTCTTTATTTGTGCGTTTTCTGAGTGTGACACTATTTTAGATCCGTGCGGTACAGTAGGTCTTAATATATATATAGAGACAATATATATATATAGACTGTCTGTTTCATTAATGTTAATCAATTTTGGTATCATGGAGGACAATTTTTATATATATTTTTCCTATAGATATGGTTTTTGACTTGGTGTGTGCCAAATTTGGTGTTATTACTAGGGATTTTAAGGTATGGTTGCTGGGGGATTATGTTTTGGAACCTTCAGAAAACTTTAACCTGATTTTTCTCAAAATGGACTGTTGACACTCTTTACTTTTTTTTCTGATTCCAATAAATTATGTATCATTTTGAAGGGATTCTTTAATAGAGAATGTGAAAATATAAATTATTATTACTTAATAATATTATTTTTTGAAAATTCGAAATCGAGAACTGGTTCTTTGAATATTTCTTCACTCAAGAAATACTATATATAAAGGCTAATTTCTGTATTTGAGGAGCGAAAAAGAATGACTTAACCTAGCATTTGTCGTTGAGTCATAGCCAGTACTGTCTTATAGCCTGTACGTAGCGCGTTGTCTTTAATAACGTGAGATTTTGACCAAATGACAGAAAAGTGCCCACATAGCTACAATAAACCGTAACCTTAATAACCTGTAAGTTTCTCTCAAGTTTCTCTTTCCTTTCATGTTTCGCTAAAGTTTGCTGGTTAAAAAACTCTTAACACCATTTGAGCTTGCATATGGCACACGGAATATGTATATATACTTACCATATATATGTTGGGTTTCCGCCCAACAGCAATGATATAGATATACACTACTGTGTAAAAGTCTTAGGCACGTTAGTCATTTCTTTTAAGTCTTTTGCTGTAGAGTGTCAGTAGGAAAAACAGTTTTTGTCCCAGGTACAAATCGTTTTTCAGGTAGGTTTCTTTAAGCAAAAATAGCTTGAAAATAATTTTGACTACGGTATGAAGATTATTATAGATATCCAATGAAATGGTGCGTCATGTTTTCGGGGTTAAACTACTTTTATTTAACGTACAAGCCCTTTTTCCTGGGAAATCATTTCCTAGACTTTCCTGGAATCGCACACACACCCACTGCTCTCTTCTTCTGAGGTTTTGAGGCAGTGGTGATGGTGGTTGAAAACAGATTGTAGGGATGCCCCATGAACAGTGCCATGATGTTGTGGAGATAAGAATCAGCGTGTCCAGAACACTTCACCAGTCACATGGTTTCAGGTTTGAGCTTCAATAAACTTTTTTTGCTGCTGATCTGAAACAAAAACGTTTTATCAGAATGGACTCGTTTTACTTTCCTAAAACAATTGTTGTCTTATTGTACATGATTCATCGGTGCACATTTTTCCAATGAAGAACAATGTCTGTCTTCATAAGCAGCCTATATCATGCAGATCAGAAGCCTTGGAAATTCTTTTGAATTTTCTCCCTGATGTTTTTTGTTTGACTTGTTCAGTGTTTAGCTGACTATTAGGGTGGCAGCCCTACAGAATGATTACGGAAGTAAAATGGGCAGTGAATAGCGTTTCATGTTGACTCTAATGTACCTCTGTGTGATGTGGCATGTGCTACTGTACTGGCAGAGAGAGAGGGACAAATAGTGTGTGTGTGTGTGATCGTGTAATCGTGGCTCTCATGCCACACAGACAGACGGACTTCTCCTCATCTAGTCCATCAGGCTCTGGTGTCGTCTTTCTGCCATCTGCCACCGCCAGCCAGTCTGTCCATCTCAGTAACACACACACACACACACACACACACACACACACACACACACACACACACACACACACACACACACACACACACACACACACACACACACACACACACACACACACACACACACACACACACACACACACACACACACACACACACACACACACACACACACACACACACACACACACACACACACACACACACACACACACACACACACACACACACACACACACACACACACACACACACAGACAGTCTACACAAACTACTACATCTATCAATCTTTAGCATTTCAACTTTTCTTGAACACCTTCTAAACTCTCAATCATTTTAATCATTTCTGATGGATATTACGTCAGCTGTGATTTTAATTAAGAACAAAAACTTTTTGCATGTTTTTGAACCCAGTGACTTATACAACAGTTTGTTCTGGTTCTCGAAACTGATTGGCTGAGAGCGTTTTCCAGCTGTGTGATAGTCCACCAGTATCAGCACTGGAACCGTTTCACCCTTTGTATCAGTCCACTTGCAGTATTTCTCACAGTGAATGTCATGGCAGACGAGCAAACATCATAATTACAAATACTACTGTTATTATGTCACGGAAAGTAGTTTTAAGAGTTTTTTAGGTGAAATGTAGTTATTATATATAAACACAGGGCATATTTTTTACAATTTGTTTAGATGTTTTCGGAGATTGAGCCCAGGACCATCAGCGGCCGGTCATCGCTTCATCTCGGCTAGTTCTTTAGGAATTTGTTTCTGAATAGTGTTTAAATGTGAGAATAATTCATTTTTGGGTATATTAAACAGTCAATTTCTGGTCTTATTCATCTATTACATAATTGATCTGGGCAGTTTTATAACTCTATTTTTTTATTTATGAAATCCTGTAGGCTACTAAAACTAGTGCTGGTTTTGTACTTACTGAACTGTTTGCTTATTTAATTCCTATTGTACAATTTTCTTATACTTTTATAATGGCTAATATTGTTTATATATATATATCATATTTCAATAACAAGGCTTAAGCTAGTCCCAGACTAAAATTCATATTTGAGCTGTTTTAACTGAAAGCAACTTGCACTGGCAGATCTTAAAATATGTCAGTGTCATTGTTTTGTCTCAGGATGGACACGGTAATGTTTTCTAATGGTGCGTTCACACCGGACGCGAATGACGCGATTCGTGCGAGTGATTTACATGTTAAGTCAATGCAAAGACGCGAATAGACAAATCGCACCGCAGAATGACGTATTACCGTGACACATGACGCATTAACCAATCAGGAGCTTGCTCTAGTAGTGACAACAATGAGGAGAAAAGCTGGTTTATATTATTCATATATTAATATCTGGTTCAGACAAGTGTGCATATGATTATCACTGTGATAACATTAAATGACATGAAACACAACCCAGTCTCTTTTTGTTAAATGCAAGTTTAACAATAATACAAAAGTATAAGTAACTTAAAAGGTATAATAAGCTATAATAAAGCAAACAATTCAGTCAGACATTCAAAGTCAGTGCTAGTAGGCTACAATGTTAACGTAAAGTTAAATAGCCTAAAAATAAAAAGTAATGAAACTTCACTTTGCCCTCAGCCTAAACGATTGGCCAGGGAACAGATTATAGATCCATGAGACCAAAGATCGCCCGTTACATATACACAAGACAAATTATTATAGCTCGAGACACCACAGAGACATCAGAGCCAGGGGCAAATGTCTGAAGGACTAGCCGAGGAAAGGCTGCTCTCGCCGGGGTTAACGAGCGCCGCTGATCCGCTGGAGCTCACAACCTCGAAAACGCCAGATAAAATGTTCAAATAGGCACTCTTTTTATAAATAAACCACAGATTTGAGCTTTAAACAACTACATTATCGCCTGAAAAAAGTCTTAAAATTACGTTTTGTCACACATTAACAGTAGAATTTTAACGAAAAAGACGTGTACACACAGCCCACGTCAGCCATTTTTCGACGAGATGAGCCGGCTGGCAGAAGCCCCTCCCATGACGCGAATTTGCGTCTGTTGTGAAGTGAATTTCACGCGCGAATGAAGCGAGTAAACTCAAAATGTTCAAGCGTCCAACTTCGCACGCTTTATTTGCGTCATTCGCGTCATTTGTGTCCTGTGTGAACGCTACATAAGGCACGGTTATAGAAGCTACTTCAATGTCCTTATTGACCTAATGTCTAATTCTGGCTTAATCTAAGCCCTGTCTGTGAAAACTGCCGTATTTGGTAGGGGTGTGACGAGATTTCTCGTCGAGGTGAAAAGCTGTCCCGTTTCATATTGTCTTGACATGGTCATAATGGAGTGTGAGGGTGAAGTTAGGATGGAATATGCCAACGCTACGTTTACATTACGCCTCGACTGTAGTTCTGCTTTTTATAGAAATATAAACTATTTAACAACAGTCGCTTCCATTCCACCAGCTCATCCAACACGAGCTGTTCAAGTTTAACTTGTGCGCAGCACTGCCACTGATCACGTGACGAGAAGACATTGAGCTTGTTATATAAGTGTGTGTTACGTGTTAGTGAAGCGCTCGCATTGAGCGTGTGTTACGAGAGTCTGTGTTACATGTTAGTAGACTGGACCGTGGCGGAGGATTCGTTGCGCAGCAGAAGCGTCAGACTTATATTTTAAAATGCGCGTTCAGCACCACCGCTCCCTGTTCACAGAGTATGCACGATCGAGAAATATAAAACGGGAGCTCGCTTTCAAACACGATTTCAATACGTTACCGCTGTTTGAAATCGGCTCCCTGAGGCACACGAATATCTCCCAATATGAAAGCTATCTCGTTGTAAACAACTCTTAGCTCTGTATCATGCTTGAAGAAAAATGTGGTCTCTATTTGAACTTTCAATATTGAGTACTTTGATTATGGTTATTGTTTGCACTTAATATTGTGGGAAGGAATTCTGTTAGGTGGTTAAAAGAAGCTCATGTACAGTAAGGTCTGAAGTAGGGATGAAACGATTACCGGTTTCACGATAAACCACGATAAAATTTAGTGACGGTTAGTAATATCGTATAAAATGTAATTATCATTAAAACCGCGTGTGATTATCACGATTGTGAAAACTCGCGGTAAATCTTGTCCGGTCAGCGTCAGTCTGACGCAGCGCACCGCTGTTTTTGAATGAGAAGAAATGGCAGAAGGCAGTGACAGCACTCGGGAGATTGTTCAGCCTCTAAAAGGACCAAATCTGAGGTGTGGTCATATTTTGGCTTTTACAAAAGTCCTGAGGGAAACTCTAAGATGGTCACCTTGTCTGCAGAACATGCCAGAAGAAAGTCGCTGTAATAGGGGAACACTTCAAAACTACGAACGCAAGGCAAGTGGACTTTGACCTCAATACCAAAACTACGTCTGGGAAATAATAACGTGAAGCGAACGAACAAATGCAGACAAGACTAGGGTGACATTTAAGGGATAATCAGGGCTTAACATTAACAACCGCCATTTGCGGGTATAACGTTATTTCGGCTGCACACTAGTCACTCTGGCTGTTGAACTTAGTCTTCTCAAAAGCCGTCTGTTATAATCGCGTTGCGCATTATAACCACTCACACGTGTTTATATTGAGTTTATGAATGCAAAGTCTCATAATCAGAGGCGTTCAGAGCGGCTCTCACTCGCTGAAATCTGCACTCAAAGCAGAGATAAACGTGCGATGTACGCAGGAGATTCACTCAACATACTGTGTTGGACTGTTTTTGTTCTATTTCAGCAGCGAAAATAGTTTTAAAACACACAGCAGAACCACAGCGCATCTGATATGACTGGCATAACGCTGGCGAATTTAGGGACCGTCTCTAAAGTTACACACAACATTGGTAACGTTATACACGTTTCAGACTTCAATAGCATTTGAAGGGAATGACAGTCATAAAACTGACTGTAAAGTGTTCATCTAGGTGTCAGGTATGATGCACACATTTTGATATTTAATAAAATAAATGTCAAATCATATGGAAATATGGATATGCATTATTTCACTACGATACTGTTTGGGCTTTAACACAAAATATGCTGATTTAAATGCATCATTGCTGAACACTGATGAGAATATTTCTTGAGAATATATTTACAGAGATAATATTAGAGATTATATTTACGACAAATTATTATTTATGCATTATGCGTTGCTATTGACGACGGCCATTAAGGAAGGAAATCCCACATAATCTAGCTTAAAAAAAAGTGCATAGAGCTGCTTTAGTTATTCGTTGTTTGTTGAATTTCAAATATAAAACTTGTTGAAATGTTTTAAGTGTGTGTATCTGTTCTTTTTGAATACTTTCATCTCGTTTGAACAAAACCGTGATAATATTGATAACCGTGATAATTTGGGTCACTATAATCGTGATGTTAAATTTCCATACCGTTTCATCCCTAGTCTGAAGAGACAATCATACAGGAGAGAAGCCAGTCAGTTGAGTTTTTGGCAAAACTTTTACAGTGCTTGTTGTCTTTTACTGCACATGATAATTCATACTCGTAATGAATGTCACTTCAGTTCTACTTTCTAAGATGATGAGTTAAAGGGTTATTTTACCCAAAAATGAAAATTCTGTCATTAATTACTTACCCTCATGTCGTTCGACACCCGTCAGACCTCCGTTCATCTTCGGAACAGAAATTAAGATATTTTAGTTGAAATCTGATTGCTCTGAAAGGCCTCCATTGGCACAATGGCACGTTACACTCTCAAGACCCTTAAAAGGTACTAAAGACGTAGTTACAAAGTCCATCTCACTACAGTGGTTCTAAAATAACTTTATGAATCGGCGACAATAGTTTTTGTGCGCAAAAAAACCCTAAATAACGTCTTGTATAGTGATGACGATTTCAAAACAAAGCATCATGAAGCTTCGAAGCGTTATGAATCACTGATCCTAATGATGATTCGGATCGCGTGTCAAACCGCCAAACTGCTGAAATTTGGTAATTCAAACCGCTGAATCGACTCACTGATTCATAACGCTTCTAAGCTTCATGATGCTTTGTTTTGAAATCGTCATCACTATGTAAGTCGTTATTTAGGGTTTTTTTTGCGCACAAAAACTATTGTCGCCGATTCATAAAGTTATTTTAGAACCACTGTAGTGAGATGGACTTTGTAACGACGTCTTTAGTACCTTTTAAGGGTCTTGAGAGTGTAGAGTACCATTGTGCCAATGGAGGCCTTTCAGAGCCATCAGATTTCAACTAAAATATCTTAATTTCTGTTCCGAAGATGAACGGAGGTCTGACGGGTGTCGAACGACATGAGGGTAAGTAATTAATGACAGAATTTTCATTTTTGGGTGAACTAACCCTTTAAAACATTTCAAATGCACCTGCAAATTTTTTTTCTAGTCATGTATTTCATCATTGATGATTTCTTAAAAATACAAATCTTGTCTCGTCTCGTTCTCTTGAACCCAATCTCGTGTCTCGTCTTGTCTCGTCACACCCCTAGTATTTGGTATTGAGAAATGGTCCATTTGTGATTTTTTTTGTAATTTTTTTTTTATTTCGACTTCAGTGAAAGTTACATTATTACACCGTTAGATGGCGGCAAAAGATTGTTTTATTGAGTCAGTAGCAAAGATTTTTATATTGAAAGGACGAAACAAGGTTGTAAACAATAAGAGGGAACCTACAAATGCACTGACTACTGCTGTCATGGAAAATCCCCTTAATTAACTGGTAAAAGGACAAAGACGGAGTTAATCACTTTCCTCAGCGGACATTCAAGCTGATTTTGTGATTATGACTAAGATTGATCTGAAAAATATCAGCTAGATGCAGGTAACGTACTTGTTTTGGTGATCTCCCTCTTTCTTTGATAATACTCTACTCTACATAATACAATAAGCTTCAATGACTCAGCGTTCCTTCATTACTAGTTCTAAAGTGACGTTTTAGATATAGTAACCGAGGCTTGGGCTCAACTGTTAAACTGTCAACTTGCTCATTGCGACTCAACCAAGAAATATTTACATTTCTGATCTTCTTCTTCATGATTCATCGTGCGTGTTTTTCCAAAAGCTTAGGCCACGCAAACCATTAGATAATGTTAAGTTTAACCAACTAAGTTTAACTAAGTTTAATTCTGGTACATAACACCCACTTTTCAAGATCTAATGAATTCTCAATAGATAATGTCCCATGATATTTTTTTCTCATTGAAATTCACTTGGAAACACACAATTATTAAAATCTTAAAAATTAATGGGAAAGTTTTCACATTTCAGTAGTCAATATATTTTTCTTGTTATGCTATAACTTATTTAATCACTTAGACATTGGTCTTCTTCATGCGATCTCTTTATTACATTTTTTTTTTTTTATAAAAATCCTTATTTTATCATGAGTCATGAAAGTCAATGAATGTGGGAATCCTGTTATATACTTTATCTCCATACTGCCAGCGTGAATTAATGTTTGTTACCATATCTGTTGTTTCTGTGTCTGCATATGTAAATGTGGATCAGGATATGATACAGACAGAGACATATGTGCCTTAGACGCAGGGGGCTCCTGTGCAATCTCTGCCTGTCTGTGAGTGTGTTCTGCTTCTGCTCTACAGGGTACAGTTGATCTTTTCTTTTATACTTTTGTCCTGATGACAACATACCAAATTATTACCAATATCGTAAGGGTTATCAAATTGTGTCGGACAATATAGGATATGTAATTGTGCATGCTCATCTAATGTAGACTTTAGTAACTCTAGTAGTAAATCTAATTTAGTAACTGTTGTTAAATATAATATTTAGCAAATCACAAAATTAATTATTAACTGTTATATAATTAATTATAATTAAATTAAATATAATGAAACTGTGTTATAATGTTGTGATGCCTAGATTAATTTGAAAATGTTTTTTAAATTATTGATTGTAGTTTTTAGTGTTTTATGAAATGTTAATATCATCCATTTATCTGTTATTGGTCATAACATGAAAATGATAACTTATCTTATTAATATAGGGCATAAGTACAAATTTGTTACCATTATTTATTTATAGCAGGGCATTTTCCAGGGCATATATTATATTATAATATAATATAATATAATATAATATAATATAATATAATATAATATAATATAATATATTATATTATATTATATTATATTAATTATATTATATTATATTATATTATATTATATTATATTATATTATATTATATTATATTATATTATATTATATTATATTAATTATATTATATTATGTTATATTATGTTATATTATGTTATATTATGTTATATTTATTATATACATTATATTAATTATATTATATTAATTATATTATATTATATTATATTATATATATATATATATATATATATATATATATATATATATATATATATATATATATATATATATATATATATATATATATATATATATATATATATAAATAATTTGTGTATATATTTATTTAATAAATAAATATTATTTGTGTGTGTGTTTATGTATAAATATATATACATTTGTCATTTTAAATCATGTTAATTGTTAATATTGTAATATGATATAGTAGTTAAATATGTATTTATTTAATATATTTATTTAACCATGCACATTAATGGATATCAGTTTGTAATCCAAAATGTAAATATATTGGATTATATAATTGATAACTTAACTGTAGTCCCTAAGCAGCTAAAACAGATACAATAGAAAAGCTCAATGAAAGAAAATAATAATAATATTAACTAATGGCAGATTTACTTTTTTTTTTTTTGGACACTTTTGTACACTTAATTGGCCATTGCATGTGATGCATAATAACTAGTTGTTATAATCCTTGACTAGTGGCAGAAGTACTCCTGACTGCAATGCTTGATGCATGCATGTTTAAGTAACTGCAGTGCTGTGTTTTTCAGCACTCCCCTGTTGTTGTGTGCAGTTAGAGATGCACTGAAGGTCTGATTAAAATGCCATGATGGTACAGGCTCTGCTCTTGTCTGGTCCAGGGAGGCTTCCAAAAATAGAGCGTGCGTGCAGCGAGATGAGCCCAGGAACGTGCGACGGAAGCACAAACAGCTTCGATCCTTTGTTTATTCTGTCTTCTCTTTAATGCCCCTCTTTCTGCCTCCTCCCATCTACATCCCTCTCAGGAGGAAAAAGCAGGAGGTGTGCCGCCACAACCTGGAAAGCGTCCTTGTTCGGAGGGGACACCGTCGGCGGGCTCTTCCATAAATGTTTTATTTTTGCTGCGCAGCTGCATGTATTAATAATGACTTCAGTCTGAATGGCTGAAAATAGCATCATGGAAAGACAAAAGTTTGTTAAAAGCTTGAGGGCTGTGTGCTAGGCACATTCAGATCATAACACGTGTGCCGATGTGGGGCGGTTTGTTATAGCCTGTGCTGCAGGTTCCTCGGGTACTTGGCTCTCCGGACTCAGCGGGGTTCAGTGCCGGAGCGTGCTGGGTTACAGAGGCGGCTAATCACGGCTGAGAGAGGTAACTGCTGTGGGCTGCCTTGTTTATCTGTCTCCTGCTCCTCCAGCCTGAACTCGTACACCCTGTATCGGCCTGATCAGCAGGTGGAGAGAACAAAACACACGCGCTGTGTCCTCAACCTGAAAAACGCAGGCAGTAAACAGAGGTTGGAAGGCATCAAGACATGTTCAAGTTCAGTGCTTGTGAAACATCTTGTCTGCCAAGATGCCTTCATTTAGTCAGTTGAAATCCCATAATCCGTTGCCATGCGGGTCGGACTAAGGCAGCAACAATAAACATTAAAATTGTTAATATTAAAAATAATTTACACCACATTTCACGTGTGTGTGTGTGTGTGTGTATATGTATGTATATATATGTATGTATATATATATGTATGTATATATATGTGTATATATGTATGTGTATATATATGTGTGTATATATATATGTGTATATGTATATATATGTGTATATGTATATATATATATATATATATGTGTATATGTATACATATATGTATGTATATATGTATATATATATATATTTATTTTTATTTAATTAGATTCATATTTTAATGTTATACGTATTTTATTTAATTTCAAAATAATAATTTGTTTTTTTTTAGATAAATATAAATTTAGCACAAAGAAATGTTTGCCTCTATTTATCAATTTATTTATTTGCATTGTGACTTGAGAATGTGAGTGAAAATTTTCCCATAAATTCACATTACATCCAGTGCATCCAGATGTTTTTCTCTCTATTTTTTATTTCATATTAATATTGGTGGTTATCTTTATTATAATTCAGTAATTGTAAAAGTAAATAAAAATAATGAACTGTATTACAATATTTTTAAACTTTTTTTAAATGTATTTTTATATTTGCTTATATTTTTGCTTTATATTTTTTACTTACACAAGCTGTTTTATCTGATGAATTGAATAAGTAATTAAGAATGACTTCATGAATATATTAATCAAAGTAGTCATTAATTGCAGCTTTGTTTTCAGACACAAGTAGAGTTTGTTGGGTGGCGTCTGGGAATACAGTGTTGTCCGCAGCATTCTGTGCACGTTCCTCAGGAGCAGCTCTTATCAGCAGGATGATTGATACACTCTGTTCTGATCTGAATTCACAGGGATAAGTGTAGCTCTTATCTGAGCCGCTGTGTGTATTACATGAATGGATGAGGTCGCTTGGGTCCTGTCACTCAATGAGATCCAGAGATATGATTAAGTCGAGATGTATGAAGGCAGATTGGTTGATAGTAGTTGAGGCTGGGAGTTTGGAGGATCGGCTCTCGTCTCTATTTTGGCAGTCTTTAGACTATCCAGGCTTTTGATTATAGGCATTTGAAACTTATTTCGGACAAAGAAAACCCCACAGGCTTTTGATTATAGGCATTTGAAGCTTATTTCGGACAAAGAAAACCCCACTTGGATAGGAAGAAAGTGTCTGGGATGACATGCAAATTGACCAACCTTGGTTTGTTTTGGTCTTTGATCACCACAGCCATGGACATGCCCACCAAAAAGTGTTTTAATTAAATTATTATTTTTTTACATTATTTAATTTAATTATTGTATTATTATTTATTAATATTTTTTTAATAATTTTAAGCCTTTAATATTATAAAATATATTCAAATATTTTACAAAATATAACTTTTTTGGGGGTTTTTGTGTATGTAAGTTGGACAAAATAAGGGGTTTGGAGCTTGCTGTAAAAGCACAGTTCTCTTAAAAAACGCTGTTACCCATTGTCTCAGCTTTGGGAAAACACTGAGAAAATTTGTGTTCTGTCGTCTTCAGACCCGAACAAACAGATTGAAGTATTCCTCAGTGCATTTGCAGCTTATTTTGGACAAAGAAAAACCCACTTGGATAGAAAGAATGTTGACCAACTATGGTTTGTTTTGGTCTTTGATCGTCAGACCACAGCAATAGACATGACCACTGAAAATATTTTATGTATTTATCTATCTATCTATCCATCTTTATGATTATAAAACATATTCAAATATTTTCCAAAATATTACTTTTTTTGTTCTCTTTGGTTTCAGTGTGTAAATTGGACAAATTAAGGGATTTGGAGCCTGCTGTCAAAGCACAGTTCTGTTGGAAACGCCGTTACTCATTGTCTCAGCTTTGGGAAAACACTGAGAAATTTGTGTTCTGTCGTCTTCAGACCAGAACAAACAGATAGAAGTATTCCTGAGTGTTTTGTTCTGAAAAATGTCACTTTTCCTATGACGCAGGCAGTGTGGGAGCTCTATGCAGAATTGCCATCACCCTCTGTACAGGAGGGTTGATTTGTCATCATCCGATTGTCAGTTGCGTGGCAATGTTTTTCCTGTCTTTCTGCAGTTCAGAGCAGATTTAAGGACAGATTGGGCATCTACAGAAGTGATGTTGTCGTAAAAAAATGGGCGAGTCAACTACACAATCAGAATCCCTCTCAGTTAACCCCTGCAGATTTTCTGAGGCGGTTGTTTGTCTTCTCTGCAGTGTTCTGTTCTCGCGCGTAAAGCCCTCCGGTCTCACTTTCAGAGGAACTGACAACGCTGTTGATCCGTGGAAACGACCCTGAGCCCCGTCACCGCCTGCCGCCGCTGGCGAGACTGTGACTAGAATGTCTAATGAAATGAAAACGCTGTGAAGTCTTTGCATTCCTTCATCTGGACTCCCTGTCTCTCTCTCTCTCTCTCTCTCAGGCTGTGATTCACTGTCTGTCTTTAGTGAGTAGGTGTGAGACACATTGGGGTCAGTATGTCAGGAAGCTCACTCGTGTGAAGTGCATCTGAAGCTCATTACTGTTAGATTAATGGCTGCTCCCGGTGCTGCCATACACAAACTCATTACAGCTAAGAAGAATGCCATGAAACCTGCTGTCAGGAGTTATTTTTTCACAGGTTAAAAAACATTTCATTACTATTTCAATAATTAAATTTTTGTGTATATTTTTTTTAATTATAAAATAAAGCCACGGCTCATTGATGCATGTGAGGAGCGAGGGCTGGCCCGTGTGATCCGATCAAACAGACGCGTTACTGTAGCTCAAACTGCTCAAGAAGTTAATGCTGGTTCTGATAGAAAGGTGTCAGAATACACAGTGCATCGCAGTTTGTTGCGTATGGGGCTGCAGAGCCGCAGACCAGTCAGGGAGCCCATGCTGACCCCTGTCCACCGCCGAAAGCGCCAACATTGTGTGTCACTTACCTGGGGAACGCATGGCACCAGGATGCACTATGGGGAGAAGGGAAGCCGGCGGGGGCAGGGTGATGCTTTGGGCAATGTTCTGCTGGGAAACCTTGGGTCCTGCCATCCATGTGGATGTTACTTTGACACGTACCAACTAAGCATTGTTGCAGACCATGTTCACCCTTTCATGGAAACGGTATTCCCTGGTGACCGTGGCAAAAAGGGTATAGGAATGGTTTGAGTAGCACAACAATGGGTTTGAGGTGTTGACCTGACCTCCAAATTCCCCATATCTCAATCCAATCGAGCATCTTTGGGATGTGCTGAACAAACAAGTCCGATCCATGGAGGCTCCACCTCACAACTTACAGGTCTTAAAGGATCTGCTGCTAACATCTTGGTGGCAGATACCACAGCACACCTTCAGGGGTCTAGTGGAGTCCATGCCTCGACGGGTCAGGGCAGTTTTGGTAGCAAAAGGGGGACCAACACAATATTAGGTCATGATGTTATGCCTGATCGGTGTATATACCTTATTACCCCCACACACACACATTACATTAATGAGAGTTTGAGAAGAATATACTTAAATGTCTTGAAAATAATCTCACAATGAAAAGAACACGTTTTATTTGTTCTTCAAAGGTTTTGTGAGATTCCCCCCATGCACACTTTCTCCTTTGTTATGGTGGATTATTATGAGATGTGCAGGTTTTATGGTCCCTGTGCTACTGTATGAGTGTGTGTTTGTGAATGCTAATGCTCTCATGTATCCTGCAGTGAGCGTCTCTCTCTCTCTCTCTCTCTCTCTCTCTCTCTCTCTCTCTCTCTCTCTCTCTCTCTCTCTCTCTCTCTCTCTCTCTCTCTCTCTCTCTCTCTCTCTCTCTCTCTCTCTCTCTCTCTCTCTCTCTCTCTCTCTCCCCCTCCCTCCCTCTTTTAGAGATCTAGGCTATTTATAGCTGGCTCTCCCAGAGTTATCATGCCTACTGATGTTGTTTTGCCTTTCCACATAATTATAAATTCTGCTTTAGGAAATCTGTTGCGTGTTCATGTCATGTGCGCTGTGGACCTTTTTCAGGGTAGATGGCAGATTTTAATTGATTCAAATAAAAATGATGCTGTGAGAGATAGAAGTACAGTTTATATTCTGTGGGTTCAGGAGGTTTTGTGCTTCGTTGTGGATTTTTTCTTTTAGCTGATGAAATATTGAAAATACGGCAAAATACGAAACTACAGAGGAAAACATCTGGGACTTGATATGAAAGTTGTATTAGAGGTGAAACAAGACAATACATGTTTGATGAAAGATTGCAAAGAGAAATTTGTTTTTGTGGTGCATTCAAATATAATGAAACCAGGAACATGTATTAATAAATTAAACAGAGCCGGTTTTGTTACCTTTAAAGGGTTAGTTCACCCAAAAATGAGAATTATCCCATAATTTACTCACCCTCAAGTCATCCTAGGTGTTAGTTATATTAAAAAAGTCCAGGCTAATCCAAGCATTAGAATTTTCTAGGGCTGCAACTAACAATTATTTTAATAATCGATTAATTTGTCGATTATTTCTTCGATTAATCGATGAATCGGATAAAAAAAACCCATTAATTTCCAATCCTTTATTCAAAAACAGAACTGACAGTGCAAATTCACAATCTTCAGAAATATATATATATATATATATATATATATATATATATATATATATATATATATATATATATATATATATATATAAAGAAAAAAAACTAATCAGAAAACTTAACAGGATGTTAGAACTCTTTCTCTACACTACACTCAGACGCACACACTCTCAAACTAAATTAATGGGTTTAGTTAAATTGTAATGCATTAAGAATTTCTCTAAAATGTCCAAACCCATTATATACTCCTGGAGAAAACATCTACTGTATTAACCTATTAATATGAATGATATTAAATCTAGACACAGATTTAACTGCTGTGACATATTAAAAAATATTATGTAACAATTAAATAAAACTACTATAGAATAGAACACAATATCTTATTTTCAATGAATGATATCCATTTTTTAAAACAACTTGCATACAACATTCCTTATAGATTAAATATGGATTAAATAATTAATGTATAATAAATATAATGAATCCTTATTAAAACTAAAGAGGTGATTTTCTGTCTTTTGTTGTTTGATTAATATTAAGAGCACAAATGGAAGCAGGTTAATGGACTGCTGTCACTTTAAGACCGAATGCTGACCGAAAATGACAATAGATATTAGTCATAGTTTTTGTCATTCAAAGCTAGTTTTGATTTTCGCCTCGTTTTTGTCTGTGAAAAATGGTTGTTGATTAAAATACTGACAAATTATTTGTCAACGAAATTAACATGGCGACAGATTGAAAAATGAATGGGCCAAAAAAGGCAAGTGAATAAAAACGTGTCTTTAGTCTTGCAAACTATACCACCCGTTCTTTACTACTGTTATTAACAAGCTAACGCTAACTTCAAGCACCAGTCAACTGTCAAGCACCAGAAGAGCTACTGGAGGGACGTCACGCTCCTCCAAACGGAACAAAAGTGGGATTTTGTTGAGACTAATGATGATTTCGACTTCTGAAGTCGTGATTACGAGCGCATTGCATTCAAGTTTCAAAATGTGAGGGCGTTCATGTGCAATGTTTACCTCAGAAACTCGTATTTACGATAATTCCGAGCGCACGTGAAGGCAGCATTAACGTTACCCTGCTGTTGAACTCCCTTCCTCCTCATCAAGGACTCCAAGATGTTTTCGTTTTATGTGCTGAATCACCACCGTGGTGCTCCCATGCCATGTCCCGTCGCTTTTGCTGCAATTAACACACTTTTTCGATTTAATAATGGCGCTTTTCGACTGGTACGCTCGGCTCGGTTTGCTTTTCCGCTGCGTGGTACGACGGGTACAGCACGGCTCGCCCGCTTCCACCACTCTGCTTTGCGCTCAACCGTGCTATTTTTATACTCAAACATCTCCGCGTGTTATTGACGGGCATAATAGTCGTGCGACACAACGAATCGATAATGCAATTCGTTGCCAACTCTTTTAATAATCGATTTTTATCGATTCGTTGTTGCAGCCCTAGAATTTTCGCTTCAGGAGCCTGTGTTGCCAACTCTCGCGAGACAAATAAGCAACCGCAGCTTCAAAAACAAGCCCAATATTATTAAATTATTTATTATCATCAATATTATTTATAATAAATATTTTTTTTATCAATAAATGGGCCTGCAACATATTACACTGAAACCTTTCGGAGTTTGAAAAGCAAAAACAGATGTTATTTTACAAAAATTATCACATTGCAATAAGGACACTCAATATCCTCCGATCAGCTGTGAACAGAAGAGGTTTGGAGATGGAAAAAGAGAAAAAGTGACAAGAAGGCCAATTATGGTAACCCATAGTCGGAGTAAGTGCACACATATTATGGGCAGTAAGTAGTGAACACACACTGCAAAACCTTGTAAAAGATAAGCCCTACATCTCAATGTGCATATACTATCTGCCCTAAATAGTATTGAAAATTACTAATGACACATACTATTTATTACTATACGTTTGATAGTATGCACACTGGGACACAGACAAGCACTAAGGGAGCGCTGCGATATAGCCACATATTTATAATAAAATAAATTCGAACCATAGGCTACCTACTGTTATTATTAGTATACTTGTTTTTTTAATAATAGCCTGTAATTTTAAATACATTACAAAAATATATATTTTAATTAAATTAGGTGCCTCTCCTCCCTGTTTCCTCTCCATCTCTGTACATCTCTGCTGGTGGCATGGTTTGTATAAATGTATACGTCTATTTAAGTCTACTAACTATCATTTACGTGCATTTATAACGTCACATGCCTGCACGTTGAACGCGATTTCTCTTCAATGAGGGGGAGAAGGAGGCGGGATGTATGAGGACGGATTACTACAGCACTTGTATCGTTGCACTGAATGGCTATTAGCTGTGAGAAGACAGTGTCAGGCAATGTTTTGGACAAAACAGTGACCATAAATGTAAAGAAACGAAGTTGCTTATATTTTCCTAACAAGCAACCACATTTTTTAAAATAAGCCCAAAAAACCGCAACCCGCGACTCGTGATTTTTGAACGCGACTTGCCAAAAAAAGAAGCCCAAAGTCGCGTGTTATACGCGGACTTGGCAACTATGACAGGAGCCGCGTGGAGCACGTTATTTGACGGACAGATGCACTTTTTATGGACTTCAAAAACAGAGCAACTATAAATCCAATTCTAATGCTTGGATTAGCCTGGACATTTGTAATTTAACTCCGATTTTATTCGTCTGAAAGAAGAATGTCATATATACCTAGGATGACTTGAGGGTGAGTAAATTATGGGCTAATTTTCATTTTTGGGTGAACTATCCCTTTAAGACGGCGAGTGCACTTCAATCCCTCACAGTCATTTGCTTAAGAATAAATATGGTGTCTTCCCTGGCAGTGGTCCATATGTTGCATATGTAGTTTGTGTTCAGAGATGTAATACAATATCCTGATGACTTATGCTTCCCTGACCCTCAGCGCAACACGGCATTTCTCAGTTGGAATTGTTTCTGTCTCTCCCACAGATGGACTTCCCAGTAAAGAACAGCCACTGGAACTTCTGAAGCCATCTGGAGTCAACCACATTCCTTCTGGTAGGACTGAGTCTCTCTGAGTGTGTGTGTGTGTCTGTGTGTCTCACAAGGTCACTGAATAAGAACGTCTGATTGGCTGCTTTGATTTGCGCGGCAGAGGTGGAGGTGTGTTTAACGGGCCTTTTAAAAACTTTTCATCCAGTGGAAAATGTACCATCAGAATCAGAAGTTGGTTGTTAGTTTTTCTGTCGAAGTGCAGACTTGTGAAATGTTCCTCACGTCAACTAAATGAACACGTGAAGTGCAAAATCACTGTTTTTGCGTCAGGGACAGTTTCACTGAGAGATGGAGACTGACTCATCACGGATATAATAGAGCGGTTGACACAAAGACCTGTGGAGTTTGTCAGATGTGCAGGAAAAACAGCAACATGATCCTGTTGTCATAGAGACTTAGACAGACAGACAGACCGATCGATAGATAGATAGATAGATAGATAGATAGATAGATAGATAGATAGATAGATAGATAGATAGATAGATAGATAGATAGATAGATAGATAGATAGATAGATAGATAGATAGATAGATAGATAGATAGATAGATAGATAGATAGATAGATAGATAGATAGATAGATAGATAGATAGATAATCTGTCTGTCTGTCGATTATCTATCTATCTGTCTATCTGTCTATCTGTCTCTCTGTCTCTCTGTCTATCTGTCTGTCTGTCTGTCGATTTATCTATCTGTATATCTGTCTATCTGTATATCTGTCTGTCTGTCCTTTGAAATGTATATTAATTTCTCTATATTTCTTTTTGTAACCTATATGTGTATGTGCACTCTCTCTCCTCTTGGAGCTGGAATAGCAGTGGATTACTGGCGAGCCACAAACACAGTGGTTAGCCCGATGTGGTTACCCTCTGCTCCTGCTAAAAGAGACAGACCGTGGCATCTGTGTACTCACACTCACACATGTTGGCCTGGCCAGAGAGCCACACGCAGACCGCTGTAGTTTGAGGACTCTGGTACTACACTGGAGCTTATTCATGGATTTATGTCCATGCAGAACACAAACAATAATGCATTGCATATGAAATTGCATTTTTTTAGCTGGTTGTGTAGGTTTTCTCTTGGCTAGCGTTAGAAGTTTGGGACCTTTTATAGTAAATTGTTAAGGAAGGAAGGAGGGAAGAGGATAGCAGATTTAACAGATTTTCTGTTCTTAGTCTGAGGCTGAACTGGACTTGAAGGACTTTGTGTGGGATTTGTTTGTCTTGATAACCTGTTTAAGCGGATTCAGGTTCAGTCCCTGTCTGGGCCGGTTCAGCTGGGTTTAGACTCGTGTAGGACTGGGTTTAAGACTGGAACTGAGGAGCAGGAAACAGATGGTGCTGAAAGTCTCGCCTGGAGACCTGCTCACTGCCAACGGCGCCTTTCCACTCTTTCACTCTCACTCTCTATCTGTCTCTCTTCCTCTGTTCCCCCTCCATGCTGAATTAGTATTGATTGTAAACATGCGCTCTGAGCAGGGACCGATGGTACTTTATACCGTATGTTTAATGCGTCCACGTGGACAAGGCGTGCTTGCTCATACCATTCCTCCCAGCCAGTCCTGGTGTTTCTGGCCAGGATGGACTGTAGTTGCGATGCCTTCATTTGTCTGATGCTTGTGTCGGAGCAGCACGTTCGCAATATCAAACCACCATATGCAGCTTCATCCATTATTCAACATGTGTGAGACATGTAAGCATTAGATATTAGGCAGTCTGTGCTGTTCCTTTTGAAAAAAATACTGTTAAACACGGAGAGGCAGTTATTTATACAAAATAACAGGCATATTCGTTCTCATTAGTAAAATGAAAAAAAAAATCTACTTTTTCCATTACTGTATTGAAAAAAGATTTAAATTTACTTCACAATGTTCATTTATTGTGTGTTTGTACTGTTTATATGCGTGTGTGTGTGTGTGTGTGTGTGTCTGTTTTATATATATATATATATATGTATGTATGTATGTATGTATGTATGTATGTATGTATGTATGTATGTATGTATGTATGTATATATATGTATATATACCTCTAATATTTATAGGCTATATATAAAACATTTTATTTATTTATTTATATACTATTATATGTACATATATACATTTTATATATATATATATACATATACATATACATATACATATACATATACATATACATATATATATATATATATATATATATATATATATATATATATATATATATATATATATATATATATATATATATAAAAATGTATATATGTACATATAATAGGCCTGCTACCAAGCCCAATGGGTCCCGAAAAACTTGCGGGTTTCGTGTCGGGTTCGGGCTTAACATGTAAATGTAATGGTTGGGTCGGGTTTGGGTAGTTTTATTAATTTTAATTTGAGTTTTAGTTCATTTTGTTTTAGTTATTTTAGTACTTCAGACTAAATAAAAGTGAGAAATTTTGCTTTGGCAAATAGCTGAAGTAAAAAATATATTTTTTAAATGTTATTTTATTTCAGATCATGTTCAAGGAACAACAAAAATGGCATTTCTTATGGTTTTTGTTAATGAAAACAACCCTGGATTGAACCACTTTTGGATCTCGTTCATTGCAGTACATACAATTTTCTCCTCCTTTGTTCCTCACAAGACAAAAAAAAAAAAAAAAACATTGAATAATACCAAAATTCCTATTTGAATCTCTTTAAATTTTCAGGGAGGAAAATACACCAGGAAAAGAGTCAAATTGCTTGAATGTCTGAGTATCCTGAGTGCTGATGTCATGTGCTATACTCTGTCTGCCTTATGTCTTATTTATGTTGTAGACGGCCTTTGTGCGGCCCTGGCGTGCGAGTTCATTCGAGCATGTTTGTCTGCATCTGTGTGTCTGCTGAGAGCTCGAGTCATCACAGTGTGTTATTCTTACAGTTTGTGTTTGTTAAAGCCTCCTAGACCGCGCACATGCCACACACACACACACACACACACACACACTCTGGTCAAGCAATGCTATGACCTTTTCATGCATTCACACATAATTCGCTCACTCGTACAGACTCTTCCTCAGAGGAGGCTTGTGAAAGCACACTGGCGCTCGCAAACGTGCTGGGCAGATCTCCTGCTATGAGGGCGGAAAATGAATTGAAAATGAAGATGAGCTGTTGGCGACTTGTTAAACGCCCACACCTCTGAGCTCCAAGCCGGCCTTCTCCAAAAAAAAACATGCAAATGCATCTGCTCTTTATAGCGATTTTATTCTATGCATTCATGGAGAGTTTTTTTTGCGGCTTAGATCCAGTGAAACGGGGAGTCATATTCAAACTTGCATCTCTAGTGTGGGAACCAAGGCTGTCCACCTTACTTGTGCATTTGTTTAAAAAAAATTGGGTAACCTGTTTATCATTAGTCAATGGAAGTATGTTTAACACATTTAAAGTTGGCATGAAATGGAATTTGTGATTGTATTTTCTTCTCTATTGTGATTGTATATCTGTGAAACAGCTTCTCCAACAAGAAAAAATGTAGGGCGGGACTTGATTTTGTTCACCTGGAATTGATTGGGTGGTTTTGGTTTGCTATATGTCAGTCGCATGTGAGTGACAGGTTGTCCTGCCCTCAAGCCAGTAAGCATGTCATCAGAGAAGAGAAGACGAGTTATTTTGATGAAAGATTATGAGGACACTATACAAAATTTCATAAAAACAAGAATTGCCTATTTTAATTTCATGGTAATTTTAAATTAGAGATGGGTGGCCCTAGAGAGGATTGCGTATTAATGACTTACATTTTGGTCTGTTCCTCACAAGTCTATTATGGGAGAATTATATAGTTATATACCACTCATATTAAAATATGTCTGTAGATTTTATTAATGTTTATTTATGCATCTTAGTTTATTTATGTTTAGTGTTAGTACATAAAATTAAACTAAACTGAAACGAGAAATGCAGCCTTGGCTGTCTTGTTAGTTTAAAATATATATATATATACAAATATAACAAATGTTGGCTATATATATATATATATATATATATATATATATATATATATATATATATATATATATATATATATATATATATATATATATATATATATATATATATATATATATATATATATATATATATAGCCAACATTTGTTTTTTTAAGTAATAAAGTTTTTTTATTGGATTGGATATCATTTAAATAATTCATAAAAAATGATGTGCCATTACGGTTTTAATATTTAATATAATACTCTATTTTATTTTTTAATCTAAAATGTAATGTCTATCACGTGTATCATAAAAAGTGAATTGCCATTGCCATGTATCATTATCAGTAGCAACTTTGGTCTAGTTTTTTTCCCTAAAGATGTTGTTTGTGTGTGATTGCTGGTCGTCTGAACAGGAGGAGGCTTTGAGAATATGATTCACACAGGAGATGATGAAGTTTATGAAGACAGATTTGTTTGCATATTAAGTAGCCTGACTGAGCGAGTTTCTCATTCAGAGGGTGGCTGTAAGAAACGTGTGTGTGTGTGATGTAGTAGATGCGTCTGAGGCTCTCCCACACCACAACTGTCTGCTAAAGATGGTCACGTATCTGCTGCCCACTGGGGCTGAGCAATATGTTGAATATGCACAATAAATTCGATTTGAATGCACTTGTTATTGGGCCAATAGAGCATCATTCATTAGTTTTGTGATAATTCACTTTCTTGAGAGATATTTTTATCTCTGATATAAACTTCAATAATGGAATTAGAGTTTGTTTTTAAACATTTCCATGAATCATTTTGAAATATTTCAATGATTTGATTCAAAACTCACTGAAAACATGCCTGGACTATTTTAAAATTGACTGTATTTTACTGCTTGCATTAAACCTTTTGAATCGATTATGGTGCGTTCACACCAGACGCGAATGAAGTGAATAAATCGAATAAATCGCGCTATTCTCGCGTAGTTGGACGCTTGAACATTTACCCGCTTCATTCGGAGTGTGACATTCACTTCACAACAGATGCGAATTCGCGTCATGGCAGGGGCTTCTGCCAGCCTGCTCGTCTCGTTGTGAAATGGCTGACATGGTTTTTGTTTGTAAAATACAGCGAATAAGCTCAATTTGCAGGCTTTAACTGGCTTGTAGTCTCAATAGGGTGAATTTAGCGTGATTGGTACACTTTTTCCAAGTCATCTCAATGGCAAAAGTGTCCCAATCAACCAGAAATCACCCTATATATAGCTCAAATTGAGTAAAGAACGTTTTTTACAACTTACCAGATTGTCCGACCTCCTCACTCACTTTCTTCCAAGCAAGATCCTTTTTATTCCTGTTTCTATAAAGTACGGAGATGTATCGTACAGCTCCGGGTATCCACATATGATTTTGTCCTCATTGTTGTCACTACTAGAGCAAGCTCCTGATTGGTTAACGCACCATGTCATTCGCGCCGTAGAATGTCTATTCGCGTCTTTGCATTGACTTAACATGTAAATCACTTGAGCGAAAAGCTTCATTCGCGTCTGGTGTGAACACACCGTTAGTCAATAATGGCTGTTTGCTCAAACTGATGGTTCCTCTGATTCCTCCCTTTAAACCATTTCAGAGCAAAATCAAACCTATCAATAAGGGATGAGCATTTCAAGCAAAAATAATATTCGATGATCGCTGGGAATTATTTGATTATTATTTGAAACTCCTCCCCCCGCACGCGCGCATGTAGAGGCTACACACAAATAAACAGAGAGAGAGGGAGAGAGACCTTTCACACTCTCAATCTGTATGATAACAAACTGTTTAATTCATTAGGGAATAGGCTATATTAACTCAAGCCAGGTAATTATTGTAACATGCTGATACATATGACTGTTATTTGACATCGCCCCAAGTTACCATAACCGTTATATGCCACAAGTCTACAGTGTGCGTGTGAGACAATGTGTTCTTCTTTTGTCTCAGGGCGTTTTAACACTGGCAGTTTAGTTCGAAATGGGGCACGGTTTGCTGTCAACCTGAGAACCCACAACCTGAGTTTGGTTGCACTCGAACTGTGCCGTGATTTGTGTGAACGTGAAAGCAACACTCGGGTGCGCACTTGTTCAGGATGAAAAGTAACCAGCGCATGTGTTTTAGCCGATTACAATGTCATTAGTTCAATAACATGCACGTAAGGGATGATGGTGTTAATGATTTACCTTAGATACGAGCGAGAGCCTGCAGTGTACCGGAGGCGCAGGGAGGAATCACACTCGGACCGCAGCAAACGTGCCCAGGATAAAACCATAGACAGTAAAAGAAATGGACACAGCGACCCCATAGACTTCACAGAGAAAAAGTGAAGTCAAGTAGAAGCACTCACTTCCTGATGGCTGAGTGTACTGCGCAGCCTCAGACTGAGCTTGACCACGTAGATGTGACGTGAGCAACCTGTCTGACAGTGGCAAATCTTCTAGTAGTTGTGCTAAGTGAAATCTGAATCATGTTGTTTAAATATTTTGTCCCGTTGCTTTTGGCTCTTTATGGGCTTCTCCACATGCTTCTCACTTAACTTTATCAGACTTTATGCCTCCACGTCCCCCCGATGGCCTCATAGACAGTAAAAGATTTCCTGCAAGCTTCTCCTTGGGTCTATACGGTAATTTCTCTACTGCGCGCCGAGAGTCGCGTGGTTATGACAATCGAACGGCTTCTACGTGTCGATAGTGTAAGATACAAGGTAATGGAGCCTTTTATACATTGCCGTGTTTCTTTAGAAATGAACAATGGACAAATGGAGTCTTTAAACGCCTCAGATGTAAAGTTTTTCACTGTCAAAGTGACACCAAAAAGAATGGGAGTCAATGGGATGCTAACAGCAGGTGATGGCTTGGTTAGCAATGGCTGCCCCTATGGAAGGTACGCTTTCAGGGTGCTGGATTACCCCCTTGTATAAAACACCCTGAGAGTTGATTTACAGCTGTTAGGTGCATTATTGGCAGCGCCACCCTCTGGTTACATGAACGCGTCACCACCACATCAGCACCGAAAACATGGGGATTTTTTGAGACCATAATCGCACAACCTATTCGATATTATATAATTAAATCAACTAATTGAATATTCGAAAACTGTGACTCATCCCTACTATCAATATATTAAATAGCATCAGAAGGCTGGGAAATTGAGAGAATATTGCGTCCAGTGGTGTGTTATGTGTTGTTGTGTGTGTGTTTTGGGTACAGGCCCTGCGGCGATGAGCTTGGATAGTCCACTCTGTGTTCCCAGAGTCCTGTTTTATCACAGCGCTGCCTCTTTATTTAGAGCACTGAATTATAGATGAGCTCTTAAGTGGCAGAGAGAGACACAAACAGCACTAGAGATAAGAACAGAGGACCGGGACGGAGCGTGGCTCTTGAATGGGCGTGACCCGTATGCAAATGGTTGAAATGCCCTACCTTATTCACTCCTCCTGTCTGAATTTTCCCTCTCTTTTTATCTCCCCACCCCCCTCTTTTTATGTAACTTTTTTGTAAAGTGTATTTACATTTTTTTAGCACACCGGGCTGACTAGGAACATGAAATTGTCTAGCTATGACTTCTTGTTTCACAGGAGTGTAAACATGAGGAAACACAAAGGCCAAATTCCATTAATCATTCATCATCACAATGAGTAAAACCAAAGAAAATAGTTCTGATGTGCAGCAAGAGATTGTTGAGCTTCAAAAAAAATAGAAAGTGGATGTAAGAAAATAGCTAAAGCATTGAAATTCCCCATATTCGGCCTCTGCTCGAAATCTTATAATGGGCCGTGGTTGGATCTTCCATAAGGACAATGATCCAAAACAAACATCAAAATCAACACAAAAATGAAGCTTGGCCGTCCCTGAACCCCATTAGAAACTGAGTGGTCTGAACGGAAGAGAAGAGCTGGGAATCTGAAGGATCTGGAGGGATTGTGAATGGACTCTGATTTCTTGTCAGGTGTTCTCCAAACTCTTCAGGCATTATAGGAGAAAACTCAGAGCTGTCATCTTGGCAAAAGGAGGTTGCAAAAAGTATTTAACAAAAGGGTGCCGATAATTATGGCCAACGTGTTTTGGAGAAAAGCATTTATTTCATAATGTGATTTACCCCTACTTTCAATTATTTTACTTCAATGAAAGGTAATATTTTTGTGAATGAAAGATTCAGATTTATTTTGACAGCCATCTTTGATCATCTTTACTAGGGGTGCCAATAATTGTGACCACAACTTGTATATGTATATAGGACTGTAAAATGCATCTCTTGTGTGAGCACCGCGGCGTAGCACAAGTGCAAACTCTAAACTTATGGACCGTTTTAAAGGACGTAGAAGATGAAATTTGACACATTTTGCAGCACTAATGTAATCTAATCTGCATACTCTTCTCTGAGATAGTGGGCTGTTTTTAAGAGTTATGGAGCTTTCACAGTCACCTTGTCTCCACTATAAGGACAATTTCTTTGTGTGGCTGAAAGATCCTTTTGGCTTACGGTGCATTTCTCTTTCACTTTCTCTCACTGTCCTTCCCTGTCCGCTTCTCCCTGAAGAAAAGGGTCATTGCGCTGCTCCACCTCTCTCTCTATCCCTCTCTTCTTTTTTTCTCTCTCCAGGACTGGCTGAGCTCCAGAAGGGATGGAGTCCAGCCAGGTCAGTAAAGCGGACCGATAAAGCCAAGAGGGCGGGATGGGCCGAGGGCGGAGCCTAACTGCTCTCCCAACAGCCCTGCGCAATCCTACAACAATTCAGTACAAGTTTTAGTGCTTACTACGAAACTCATATTGCATAGCGATTTCTCACTCTGCTGATTCAACAACAAAAAATGCATTTGACCAAATCTCTTTTGCTGACACAAGTTTAGACTATTTATTATCGAAAGAGAGATCAATTGACTCATCAAGTAGGGGTGTGAGAATGGCATACAAATAATACAAAATCTTGTAGCTTCAAAATCATGGTGATTGTGCATATTAGGCCTGTCATGATTCCTCGATTAAATGTGAGTATTTGATTGCCATTTACCCATGTTGAGTAACTGTGTTGAGTAACATATTAAAACTAAGGGTGCTCCGATCAGGATTTTTGGAGCCGATCATCGATCATATCTGCCGATACAGATCTATTTGAAGCCTCCATTTTATCATGTATAATTATTTATAGGGATGCTCAAATCAGGATTTGCACAGACATTCAGGGCCTGAATTTCATTTTTGAAAATGGGGGGAATCCTCCCCTTATGCTGCGTTCACACCAAACGTGAATAGAGCGTCAGGAGTGAGTGATAGTATCGAGGCAATTCGGTCAGGACCTAAAAAGTATCGAACTCGATACCCAGCCCTAGAGACAACAGCAGGATTATTAGGCTGCTGTCACTTTAAGATCTGAACGAATCAAATATACTGTTACACAAAATTCTCAACTGTTTACTTTACTTAAGACAAAACCGACTTTGTTTACGTGCATACTCGTCAAGACGGTAATTTTGTACGTACATTTGTGTGTACTTGATGATTTAAGTGCAATTTTGTACTCGCAAGCTGTTTATGAGGCGGCCTTGTGTGTGCGCTTTGAGTGTGCATGAGTGCTGGGTGGTTTAAACACTGGAAAGACTTAAAAAGAAATGATAATTATAAACTTAAGTGACGATGTGACACTGCCTCGATTGTGCAAGTGACAATCCCTGTGTCAACTGTGCAGCATGAAGCTCGCTTATAGTGCTGATGTGAAACTGTTTGCGCATTTTGAAATGGAAAGAGCGAGAGAGCGTGCGGTGATTCACTCAAGCTGTTTGTTAACTTACGTCTCACAGAAAGTTTTCAAATTATAAATAAATATGAGTTGTACCTCACTGCAATAATTATTTTACCTGCGCTGGACAGAGATTGAGATGGTGCCGCTGCTGGGTTAATATATACTATATGCGCTTTTATTTACATGTATGCAGGTTATGTGTGTCCCAGAGCTGCTCTGTTCACAGTAAATGCTGCTCCACAGAAACTGTTATCATTTACATGCGTGGAGCACGTCTTAAACTCCATCTGTGCATATGCTTTGTGTCTGCCGTGTTTTTGCCTCCACGTCATGCATTAAAATAGTTAGCGGTAGATAGTTTTTTCGTAATGTGATGGCTCAAAGTAAAGCTAATTGATTGTATGAGCCACATTTGAATCCATTGTGAAATATCTTTGACACGGTCATACCACCCAGTCTTAAAATGAAGTCACTGTGAAAAGGTCTTCAACAGCCTTTTCACCAGAATGATTTTAAGCTCTGTAGGCTGTGAGAGGTAGATGGTTTTCAGAGGAAGTCACCCGTGTGCAGTACATGAGTTTTTGGAGGGAGAATGCTGCCTGGTCCAGGTGCCAGCCCTCGCAGATGGTCATCATGCCTCCTGCCTGGCCCTCTGAATGTGGCACCCCGTCCGCCCGTCTTGGCACCCGTGTCCAGGTCAGAGCTGCCAAGCAAAGCGGGCGGCAGGCAGTAGACGACTATTCTGTCAGCACTGTAGCATCCTAGACAGATCTCATTCATACATGTTCTTATATCTGGTGTTGGTTCCTTCACATTATCCCCAGTATTTGGTTGTTTTTCTCAAGGTTTTAGCAATACTTTTTTAATCGATTATCAGTTCCTAATTAAATATTAAGAGTTAACAATAAATGTGATGGGTCTATAAATAATATCATCTTTTTTTAAACGGTATTCACAGATGACTTGATTATTAAATGTGTTGTTTGGATAATAATACAATGTAATAATCAATTATAATTATTCATAATATTCTTTAGGTTTTTTGAAATATGACATTTATTTTCATGACAATTAAACACATTTTCCGACATATTCTCATATCTGGACATTTTGCTTTGTTTTATTTTCATACTTTTCACTAATGTTGATAGTGAATCTCAATTGCTGTACTACATTTACAATATACAGTCAAAACAAAACATTTATTCTGATACCACATATGATTTTTTACTAAAAAGTACAGGACACTATAGTTAATTTATGATAGTGAGGATAGCAAAATAAAGAAAACTGTGACATATTATACCCAGCAATTCTTCATTAAGTGGACTAAAAAAATAAAAATTTGGGACCAAAAATGAATCAGACTCTTTGACCTAACCATGCTTTGCTTAAATTTCTTTGTTAATGCAACCTTTTACACCACAGACTGAACAAAATTAAGCATTGCTTGGTAATTTGTTGACCTAAATTGGTATTAACTAATTGTGTACTTAAATTTCACAGCTGACAGCTGATTGGTTGATTGTAATCCATTACATTCCTTTCTATCAAAGTTATGATATTATCAAGATGAATTTGTTCTGACACAGTTTAACTCTGAGTTCTTGTCATATTTTATTACCGTTTTCTAAACTATAGCGAATAAACTGATAATGTGAGAAAATGTTGAAGGTGTCTGAATACATTTTGGTGTGACTGTATAATTAAAACCAACATATTTTAAATCCAGTTCAACAATACTATCATTTTAAATCAAATGTACACCCTCTGGTCCTTTTCAGTCAAAAATGACCAAAACATTTTACGTATTTTTTTTTTTTTGCTTAATCGGAATGGGATGACAATTGGTGACTTTTGTCGCATTAGATATGTGAACACACAAAAACACTTGTCTCCTTCATGGTCAAAAATGACAGACATAGGAAATGAATGGGAAATACGCAAAAATACAAAAACTCAGGGAATCTTTTGGAGATACAAACTACAAATCAACCATGATGCAGAAAAAAAGTTCACAGCAATGTAGGGGAATATCAAGAGTGCAAAATAGACCCACCACCCCACTCCTCCACACACACACACACACACACACACACATATATATGAATGAATTAGTGCGACTATAACAGAGCACATTTTTGCAAATGTGTGAAACACAAAATCAATAATTCAGAGGTTACACTCTAAAACATCAAGAGTTCAAAACAGACACACACACTCACGTAAACACACTCACAGACACACACACAAACCACAATATTATACGCACACAAATGAACTGGTGTGGCTTTATCAATATGGTAAAATTGAGCCAAAAGACTAAAAAAAGAGGTTAAAATCAGATCAGACCCAGATTTATTATGCTGTGATAAAACATACCTGTTAATTTTAATTACATTTTTATTTAATTTTGATGTTGTATGTCCAAAATGTTCCCCTCTCTGCTCAGGTTTGAATGTAGTAAAAATAATGCAAAAACTGACACTTCAAATCAACATAAATGCAAAAAAAATTATAAACCTTGACAAAAAGACTTTTGTCTTTGAGAATGTCTACGTATAAGTATAAATCCAAATCCACAACTTAATAATAATAATAAGTATTTATGTCAAAAACATTTTTTTTAATACATTTTAAGACTTTGTCACTTTTGACCACGAAGAAGACAAGTGTGACGCCTAAACGAAGAGGACCAGAGGGTTAATTGATTGATTTAATTAATATTTAATATTTTTTTGTAATAATTGCTTTTGTAAAAATGTATTCAATTAAAAAATGTGTAGGAATAAAAACAGTTTCTTGACAGGTTTTGTGAGGTTTCACCAAGCTATGAATTTAACAGTTTGTTCTGTCATTCAGTCGCTTTATGAACTCTCCCCCTCTCTATCTTTCTTTTGTGTTAGCAGTCGGTTCCTCTCAATCAGACCTCAGCGGTCCAGATGCATGTCGTGACTATGGTGGTGTCCGTTCTACATAAACGCATCTATCAATCTCTGTATACTCTGCTGCCACTGATGCATTGACAGCTTGGCGGAGTGTTTTGACTGATTGACGGATGTATCATTCCTCAGCAGTCCAAGTCTATGAGTCCAGCTGTCAGTCAAACTGGCCATAATGGCTTGTTAGAAGGGTATTGCGTAATGCTCTAAATGTTACCAGGACCGGAGCTGATCAATACAAACCTCCGTCCACCACAACACACACACACAAGCCTTTCTAAGACCTGCCGGAGAACTGTTGCCGCCCATGATTTTCTGGTTTTAACTCGAAGTCGAACTGCAGTTTTGAAATGTTTCTCCACTGTGTCTCCAAATGGAATTGTAAAATAAATGATTTTCAAACAGGGTTTCCCGAACATAACGTCCATTTTTAATTGGTCGGGCAAACAGATTCCAATCGTTGAGCCAGTGTTGCTATGTTGGGACACTCAAACAAACAGGCCAATGTTTAAAGCACCACAGTGTTTAGACTTTATTGGGAAATCAATCTACGACTTACTTAAAGTTGTCTTTGCACATTATAGTCAACAGAAAATAGCATTTGCAACCAATTTTACATCCAGGATGTAGTTTATTTTTAAGTTAAACAGGATAGTAAATGAGGGGGGAAAAAATCATTCGTTTTATTTATCTGGCCTCTGTATTTCCCAGTGTTATTGTTAACTAAAACTATTTTATATATATATATATATATATATATTAGATACTAGCTGTAATAACTATAAGCTGAAGTACTAAAATTACTAAAACTGAAATAAAATTAAAGCTAAATAGAAATATGAAGAAAAAATTAAAAAAGCACATAGAGACTAAAACTTAAACTAAAATAAAAACTATTAGTATTATATAAATAATGCAAAAATAACACTGGCAGTTTCTCACACAGAATTATGTACAATTACGAACACTTAATAGCTTTTTCAATTGAATCTTCCTAAGCATTATCAGCTGTTATGTCATATCTGTATCTTCATCTGTATCATTCATATAATGTAATCACCTGTACAGGACTATTACTTTAATTAATTAATCGCATCCAAAATGAAAGTTTGTGTTTACATAATATATGTGTGTGTACTCTGTTAATTATTATTTATATATAAATACACATACATTCATGTATATATTTAAGAAATATTTGCATGTATATACTGTATATACATTTATATAATCTATAATGTATATAAATATAAATGTTTTATATATAAAAATATTTTTTTTCTTAAATATATACATGCTTGTGTGTGTATTATTTATATATAAATAATAATTAACAGAGTACACACATATATTATGTAAACACAAACTTTTATTTTGGATGCGATTAATCTTTTGACAGCCCTAAAAAAAATATATATATATATATATATATATATATATATATATGTATATGTATATGTATATATATGTATATATGTATATGTATATGTATGTATATGTATGTATATGTATGTATATATATGTATATGTATATATATGTATATGTGTATATATATATATATATATATGTATATATATATATATGTATATATATATATGTGCTTACCTTTCTATTAAAACGCATACAAGAGCGGAGTCTCCGTCAAGTCCAAGTTTGCCGCAAAGCTCTCTCCATCTCGATAATGCCACACCGATATTAATCCTTGTTTTATTTCTCCGTTTGTCCCAAAGCCTGCTTGCCTCAGTTGATCCACGTTTACGTTTTTTGGGATAACTGTGATCCATGATGATACTAGATGCTGTATAATCACCACTTCCGCATTTGTCCATGTGTGTTGCCATGGTTTCTACAAGCGGAAACCGAGGATGGCGCGGATATTACGTCATTGATAGGCGACAATGATAAGGGACGAGCCATTATTTAAAATTGGAATTTCTCTGGATTTATAAATCCTTGGGAACTTTTGGAATAATATAAGTACACAACTGCATGAAATGTATCACACAGCGCAAGTGGTTTTTGTAGCTTTTTATTACAAAAAATCGTACAAATTGTGCCTTTAAATGTAAACCGATGGAATGGACTGCTTGGTTCTGGTCGGCTCCTGTCTTGCTCTTCCACGAATACTGTAATGAGATGAGAGCAGGATATTAGATGGGCTAATAGCTGAGGAATAGGTCTTTTACGGGAAGCAGGGAGGCCGTTATTGCAAGGACTCGGAGAGAGAAAACAATCCTGCTGTAAGGTTACCCTCAGATACACAGACCATGTGCTTCCCCACAAGCATGTTTTCAAACAGCCGTTATTTCCTGATGGCTGCTGAGGTCCAGACTGACTTTTGATTTCCGGCTGAGTGGACGATATTTTAACCCAATTTATTCGCCTCTGTCTTGTTCTTGAAGAGCAATAGTTACACACCCTGCAAATGGAAGGGATGCGTTTTACTGGATTGTGAGTTTTGTATGGGTGTATTGGGGGGAGTGTCATGTCTAGACTGAATGCCATTGAGCATGATGGTTTTTCTGTTATTTTCCACTTGCTGAGAGAGAGAACATTTGTCTGTTGAAGCAAATGAGCCTGTAATACTTCTGCATGATTGAAATTCAGCGTTTAGGTCTTTAAAGATGAGCCCACGCCATGAATATTCAAATGATAATTGTGAAAACCATACAGTGGACTTTTGTACAATAATGATAGACAAGCTAATGTTGGTTCTTGGAAATATTTCTGTATGAACGCATCGCTGTGTGTGTACACCGATCAGGCATAACATTATGACCTAATATTGTGTTGGTCCCCCTTTTGCTACCAAAACAGCCCTGACCCGTCGAGGCATGGACTCCACTAGACCCCTGAAGGTGTGCAGTGGTATCTGGCACCAAGATGTTAGCAGGAGATCCGTTAAGTCCTGTAAGTTGTGAGGTGGGGCCTCCATGGATCAGACTTGTTTGTTCAGCACATCCCACAGATGCGCGACTGGATTGAGATCTGGGGAATTTTGGGGCCAAGTCAACACCTCAAACTCATTGTTGTGCTCCTCAAAACATTCCTGAACCATCTGACACCTTTCTATCAGTACCAGCAGTAACTTCTTGAGCAATTTGAACTACAGTAGCTTGTCTGTTTGATCGGACCACACAGGGAAGCCTTCGCTCCCCATCAATGAGCCTTGGCCGCCCTTGACCCTGTCGGCGGTTCACCACTGTTCCTTCCTTGGAGCACTTTTGATAGATACTGACCACTGCAGACCAGGAACACCCCACAAGAGCTGCAGTTTTGGAGATGCTCTCACCCATTCGTCTAGCCATCACAATTTGGCCCTTGTCAAACTCGCTCAAATCCTTACGCTTGCCCATTTTTCCTGCTTCTAACACATCAACTTTGAGGACAAAACGTTCACTTGCTACCTAATATATCCCACCCACTAACAGGTGCTGTGGTAAAGACATAATCAGTGTTATCTTCACTTGTCAGTGGTCATAATGTTATGTCTGATCGGTGTGTTTATACAGTATATACATATAGAATTCAGTGTTCTTTTTTTCCTTTCGTTTTTTATGTGATGTTTATTTAACCAGGACAGTGTGACAACATTAAGTGTAACTGGGACATGAACAAAGGCATGATTTCGATAAAACAAGACAAAATACAAAGGGCCTCAGTTTGTTTGCAAGCTTTAGTGATTCTGTTTGGTGCCATTAAGCACTTGAAATCTGCAGAACAAAGCTGTTCTCGGATGTGGTCCTTATCTCACAAATTAATCAGCACATTTCCGCGCAAAGCTTCTGACAGCTTCCATACTGCAAATGAATGGACATTTGGATGAACTCCAGCTGAAATCCATTCCATTCATTTAGCTCCGATTCAAGAATCTAGAGCTAAATTAGCTTTTTCCACACATTGCTGGAGTGGTTCACAAAGTCCCTGCCCCTTGCATGTTTGTTTATTCAATATTTTGGCTCATTTGATTGTTTTCAGCCACCGATAAGAGTGTTACACAGACATGCTATCTACTTGTTCACAGCGTAGGGTTAGTAAAAGGCCGTTCCGTGATCTTGAGCACCAACCTCTCTTCATTTCCTTGCTTTTCATGGCACCGCGGTCGTCATTTGCTGTCATTTGCAATATGAGAGCCTTATTTTTCTGCGTTTAAAAGCCTCCACGGATCTGTGTACTTACTGTCTGCATTATTCATGCTCATCTCAGCACTGCACGTGCATATGTGCAGTACATTGGTCTGCTTCACCCGCATCATTTCTGACAGCCGAGAGAGAGAGAGAGAAGGAGAGAAGGAGAGGGAGGATCTGAGCGTCTCTGAAGCCGCTGGTCAAAACCAGCGAGGTTACACAGCCCGGCCAGGCCAGGGTCCGCAGGGGCCTGGAGCTCTTGAGTGGAGACACCGCGGGGCTAATGGACCAGCACACCCACTCCCTCAGCTTCAAGAGCTACAGAGAGTGTGATGAGCCTGAGGGACTGAGTAAATATGAATGAGGTCTTTCCTCCCACGTGCTCCTCGCTGCAGAAGCCATTGATGTTGTTTTGACATCCGAGTGTGAGAGAACAAAAGGAGCGGAGCCTGAGCAGACTGAACAGGGCTGGGCTCTTCCAGTGTGTTTGACCAACACGTGTCTTAATCAGGCGTGATTTGATAAAGCAGAACTTGACCGTAAGTACGTTTCGAGGCTCTGGGTCAGAAATGAATGGGGGTAAAAATGCCACTGAAATGCTAATATTGAATGTTACAATTAATATTCTAGACCAAGCTAATTTTTTGAATGATTGAAGTGAAGTATTTTGCCTCAAAGAATGGCAAAAGTGTGTTCTTGTTTTAGGTTTCTAATCCTTTTTATATGTTTTTAATATGAGAGGCACACTTCACCTTCAATGGAAGCCGATGGAATATCTAATGCACTTAAAATTCTATTTTAGTCCAAGTTCATTATTCAATGATTCAGAATTTATTTTAAAGGGGTGATGAATTGAGAAATCAACTTTCCCTTGAGCCTTCGATATATAAAAGTTCATTGTGATATAAGAATACCCTGTAAGTTTCAGAGCTGAAAACTTTCTTGTTAGTTAAAGAAAAGCTTTTATTGACACCAGGCCCAGAAGACGAGAGATCTCAGAATATGTCGACCATTGACGTCACAGAATGCAGAAACGCCACCTCAACAGATAAATATGTACGCCTGCTTCTGTAGCCCCGCCCACCGACTCGTGGAGCTAAACGGATCGCGCTACCGATCTATAAACATGCAGAAGAGATGAATACATTGCGCTGTGCCTGGTCGTGGAAGAACACAGTCCCTGCATAATCTTCCTTTCGGATTCTAATATTAGGAATGAGTGGTTGAACTTTATTTTTAATGAAGTTCCAGCTCATGTGGGGAAGACATTGCACGTATGTTCATTTCACCGGATTGGTTTGTAAAAAAAGAGATTTGCAGACAGGATGAGATTATCCAGCTCCTCTTTTATTAATTTAACTACTTGATCATTAATTTACTTGGATTACATGAATGCATGAAGCTACACACTAATGTGAGTAAAAATGTTTTATATGTGATAGTATTGCATTGTTACAGATCAAAATACAATATGTACATGTCTAACTAAACATAACTTACCACTGTCACAGGGCTCGCAAAGCCCAACGTCCCGGCGCTGTGTTTTCCAGACGGACTACCAATACATATCATAAATAGTGAAATAACATTCCTTTCTTGATGTGCATTGTTCACTCTTTTGACTTGATGTTTGAAGGAAAAATACAATCGCGGAAGTTTAGAACATGCTGTCTGCAATGTTGGCGCGCGCGTGTATATCCACCGATCGGGACGGCCAAGTAATATATATAACATTCATATTAATTGCGGGTGGATGAGAGATAAATCATTGTGTTTGTTCCGGTTGCAGTTTGTCACAAGCTTTCAAAACAATCCCTCACGTGTACTCATGTGGGAGCCGAAGCTCATTAAATATACAAAGCTGATCCAATCATAGCCGTGGGCGTTTACTTCCAAGTCTTCAATGCGGCACGCCCATTAAAACCGAGCGTGTTTTTTTAAGAGAGGCTCAAAACCAGGGTAGAAAATAGCCTATTACTTATTCATTATTATGTTTTTGAATGTAAAAACCACGCGAAAGTCCCAAGTAGACCTCAGACAACAGTATAAAAAAAAAATTAAAAAAGCCAGTTCATGACACCTTTTAATAAATTGATTCAATTTGAAGCATTTTCGTCAACCAATGACAGTGTTTTTGTATGGTTAAAATAAGTGTTCCTTCATAAAAGTATGGAATAGCCCAAAAAACAACTCTAGGAAAACATTGTACCTAAATACAAAGTTCTGTCATGAAACTCTTAATGGCGCAGACTGATAGGTCCTTAACTCACTGTCAATAACTTAATTCTCTATAGGGCACTGCTGATTGGTTCCTGCGGTATCAGTAGCCAATGAGCTCAACCTTCAATTACTGGTCAGCTTTTTCTGTTAGCAGTTGCAGCCTGCTTTCAGAAACCCTCCACCTTCCCCAGCTCCACCTGTATAGATCTGCTACAGGTAATTAATGTATGCTATATTGGACAGCAGCAGCATGTCTTACTTGCTAACAGCAGCGTGTCGTGTATGGGCAGTATCAAGCCCCGCACTTGCTCTGCAGCAAAAGCAATAACCTACTGCAGCAGCAGTGTATTGCAGATCTATTCTACCAAGACAAAAACGTATCCATCGTCATATCTATTACCATGCCAAACATGTTGTCATGACAGAAGTTAATTTCCGATGCTCCTCAGGGCTAGTGTGAAAATTTTGTGGGTCTTTTGATGAAACGGTCACTTGTCCAGTCGGGCCAGTTTGCATGTACCATAAAGCTGCTGTTGATGAACAGATGACAGCCGGATGAGCAGAGGTGCAAAAGAGTGAATGGTGCATTCTTAAGTTGAAAAACAGATAAACACAACAGAATGACACAATGCACATTGTACACGTTAAAAGTAGATTTAATTTATAGCTAAATTCTTCAATTGTGAAACCTAAAATGTATTCGTTTTAAATTATTCTTGTGAAGAAAGCTAAAAATATACCAGTCATAATCATACATTTATGGGTGTTTGTTTTGTCTCATTGTCCAAAATCCAGCTCAATATACTACCGTTCAAAAGTTTGGGATTGGAAGTCTCTTATGTTCTGCATTTATTTGATCCAAAATAGAGTAAAAACATGAATATTGTGAAAAATTAATGCAGTTTAAATAACTGTCTTCTATTTGAATGTATATAAAATGTAATCTATTTCTGTGATGGAGGTTTTACTCCAGTCTTCTTCCAGTGTCTCATGATCCTTTAGAAATCATTCTAATATGCTCATATGCTGCTCAAAAAAACGTTTATTATTAATGTTGAAAACAGTTGTGCTGCTTAATATTTTTGCAGAAACCATGATAATTTTTTCCAGGATTCCTTGGTGAATAGAAAGTAAAAAAAAAAGAAAAGAAAATATAAATCTTTTGTAATTTTATAAATTAATAAAAATGAATATTTATTCATTTCCAAAAGCAGAAAATCTTACTTCAGACTTTTAAACAATATGTTGCTGTAAATATATTAAACATATGATAGACTGTATTTTTTTGTCCTTTACTTTACATGTAGACAGAAAAATGTATCAACTCTGAAAACTGGAAAGTCAAAAATCCTAAAGGAACATCTACAGGGATCTTTTGGGATCATAAACCAGTTCTAATTGAATCAAAAATACACCACTGGATAAACTGAAATTCTTGCTGGATTTACAATCCAGTGCATAATCCAATCATTTCCTGAATGGTACATTCAACAGATACAGGTAACAGGTCTGTTGGGAAAGTTGGGAAATACTAAGAAAATTCCCATTAGGATTCCATAGGATTTACTCCAAATATAATTCCTCCTCCCCCCCACCAACTCTGAGTTATGTTAGCATGGTTATAAAGGAAAATATTCTGAATAGATTTTTAAAGTTTGTTTTAGTAAATCGTTCTGGCATCTGTGTGAACTTGTAGGCAGAATCATGTGGAGCTGTTTGGGTTTAAAGTGTTTTGTGTTGGACCTGTTGGGAGTAGTTCATGTGCCTCAGGTCCATGTCTCAGGATGTTGATCAGTGCTCTGTCTTCTTTCAAACAATTGTGTGTTTGTGTGTTTGCTCTAAAGCTTTTTGGCATGATTCAAGAGGATCGTCCAGAGCATTCAAAGTAGCAATTAGCCGCAGTGAGCAAATAAACTGTACTACAAACTTTGCATGAAGAGCTGCAATTATCTTGTTTGTGGAAAGCAAAGTAAAAATTGGGAGCATCCCAGTCTTGTGGGCTGCTCTCTGTGGACGTTCATTTGTACAGTAGATACACTCTCTCTCTCTCTCACACTGTTTTGTGTGTTTTGATCGACTACCTGTCAAAAAGTTTGGACCTGGGTCCAAAGATAATGTTGTAGTGTGTATTAATAGTTTTTATTTTTAGATTTCATGTTTTCATTTTAGTTTAAGTTTTATTCATTTCAATTATTTCAAGAAACATTTTTGTGGTTTTAGTTTTAATGAACTATACTTGGATTTATTTTTTACTATCTTAAAGGTCATTTTTGTTCTGTTAGCTTAACTAAATTGAATTGCAATTTAATTTATCAGTGCATCTTCCATTGGTTGGACAAAAGCTCCAAACTCAAGTCTAAAGATGATAACTTAAAATATAATATATTTTGATTGGTTTACATTTGTCCTCCTACTTAATTATATGTAATTTCTTAGTTTTAATGTCTTACCATTGTCCTAAATTGTTTTAAATAATACTAATAACAAATAAGTGTGTGTGTTCAGACTTTTGGCTGGTATATTGTACGTGGACAGATATCTTTTTGTATTTTGTAAGGTGATGTTTGCTGGCTTGATTTTGCTCATATTTTTATTTTGCCCTATCAGCCATTCATTCTAGGTTTGCTCTGAATGGGCTTAAAGGTTACCAATGGGCTTAGAGACTAGCAATAGCAAGTTAGCTTTGAAAGAATGAGATCCCACCCTCCCTTCAGAGCGTCTCCAAAACCACGCCTCCTTCAAAAACACATGGACGCACACCCACCGCAGATTCTGAAAAGCCTCATGAGCAGTTTTGGGGAAAGTTACTTTGAAAAGTAATGCATTGCAGTATTGCCTAACTCCCTTAAAAAGTAACCAATTGCGTTACTTAGTTACTTTATAAGAAAAGTAATGTTACCTTACATTTGTGTTACTTTTTCTCATCTGGCCTGGGCTTTGTTTATTGTTTTGTTCTTAATGACAAAAAAGTTATATTTTTATGACAAATGTAAAGGCTCTTTCACACCAAAATTTAAATAATAAGGCTGAAGGAAATGCAAATTCAATACAGTACAGCACAATACAGTAGAGGACACAGCTCAAACAAAGCTTTCAGCTGTGCTGCCATTCTGGATTGCAGAAGAATAGGATGCAGGAGAAGAAAGTTTAACATTTACTTCACTAATAAAAGTCATTTTTTGCTTATGGTTTAATTAAATCATCGGAGGTCAGTAGCAGCAAGTATATTGGTCAATAAAGTGAGATTAAATGCCTTTAAATGTAATTATTGGAGGTTTGCGTAGTATTCTGATTTTGCATTTCACTGATTTTATTCATTTTTGAGGAATACTGAATCTCTTTCTGTGAGATGAGTAAATGCCTGCTCACATTTAGTCTAGAATTACAATAACCATTATGTTTACACAGCGAGCACAATACCTCTGCACTTATCCTGCCTTTACGGGCTGTCGGAATTATCATAAATACTAGTTTCCTAGTTAAAAAATTGGGCATGAGAGCCCTCTCAAGTCAAAATTTGAATGCGAGGAGCTCATGATCACGACTTCAGAAGTGGCAAGTAGTTAATTTCAGATAGTACGTGAAGGCAGCATGATATTTTGTTGTAAATCTAAAAGAAATGTGTTACTTTACTAGTTATTTGAAAAAAAGTACTCTGATTGCATAACTCGAGTTACTTGTAACACGTTACCCCCAACACTGGTCATGAGAGGTGGCGTTAAATTACCTCATGTCTCATAATAATAAACGTAAACAAGTTACAGAGCGCTGACTTGTACCACCTGACTGCTGCAGACTCATTTCAGTGTTGATAGTATCAACATAAAAACGCATAAATCCGAGTCTGAGGATGTGAACGGCTCCGGGGGAAACGTCACGCGTTGCCATCTTGTTATTGCGGATATGACATGACGTGAAAGCAGCATAAGCTCGTTGTTTTGGTTCAGGAGGAACTGTGAAAGGCGGCTGTTGTTTTTGTTTATGGCACTCTGTGACTGTCTGTCTTCAACTCTGCACAGCCTCATAAAACGCGCTGATGATGTGTGATGTCTGCGCGTGGAGGTATGAAAATACATATGTTGACAGGCAGGTAGGACATCGTATCATTGCATTCGGACCAATTTTTTTGATCCTAAGTCTTCCACAGAAGATATATGTATATGTTTTAATATTTAGAGCTCTTCTATTATTGATTGCTATCAGGATTTGAAGACCGTCTCAACCAGGATAACAAAAAAGTGTTTATGAAACTAATAGCCTACCCTGCCTTTAAGTAAATGTCTCTGGCTTCAGGTCATTACACAAATGTTTCTCTTCGAGTTTGAAGGGAGCCCTAACGCTGGCGTATAAAACAGATGGAGACTGTGGCCTCACGTGTTTTATTCTAATGAAACGCTGTTATATCTATCTCAGTGCTCTGTGAGTTTGCAGCTGGACAGTTTCACACACACCAAGGCAGGATTATAAATAGCGTAAATCAATAATAAATGAAACAGTATTTCACATATTTGGAGTTGGGCTTCAGTGCCCTAAGGGGGAAGGATGAAAATATCATTCTTGCAGTCTCTCTCTCTCTCTCTCTCTCTCTCTCTCTCTCTCTCTCTGTATTTCAGGTCTGTCGTTCCCCCCTGAGTACAGCGAGGCTTCTTGTTTATACTGTAGCATCCATCTTTTATTTATTTCCCTCATCTGTTTGGCTGGCTACAGATTTCTCCATTCAGAGCTGATCATTAGAGAAGCTGCATTATTTACCATTCTGGCCCGCATCACTGAAAGGAGGAGAGAAATGGGGAGAGAAAGGGTGTCCTATATCCATAAGCCCATTTTAGCACATTAAAGTTGCACAGAGGAGTAAGTGACAGTGTCTCCAATAGAGATCGACAGATGTTGTTTTGTTATGACCGATAAAGATTGTTTTGATGTTTGAGTGCTCAATAACCCATATGTAATACCCTTTTTTTTTTTTTTTTTGCTCTTTGGCACATTGATCACCATACAATCATTAGACTAATACAAATATGCATTACTAATTATATAAATATTAATACATTGATAAATATTATTATTAATGTATTTGTATATATATTTATATCATTAGAATTGTTGTTGTTACTGTAAAAAATATATAAAAAGTTAATATTTTTATATTTGTAAGAAAACACATTTTTATTTTTTCAACTTTTTTACACATTGATCACTAAACAATAATTAGAAAATAATACAAAAAGAAATACATTATTATTATTATTGTAATTTATAATTTAATTATTATAATTTTAATGATAAAAGTATATACTCTTTTAATAATAATAATAATAATACATTTGATAATAAAAATGTGTACAAAATTTTTTTTTAATGCATGTTTGTATTATAGTCTAATGATTGTGACGTGGAAACGCAGAGATAGTAGTAGTAGTAGTAGTTGTAGTAATAATATTTATTTAAATGTGTGTAGCTCCATCATTGCTCTTGTAAAAAATGAAAAGATATGCCGGCTTGCAGCTCCATTTGGGGTTTTCCAGATCGCCTACTCAAAAACATCTAGTTGCCATCTACAGAAAGAGTTCACTGAGAAACCTCTGCAAGATCTCTAAAGACTGTCAATGCTTCTTTTAAGAACCCCATTACTAGGTTTTGAGGCATTTGAATTATGCATCGAAGTTGTTTACTTACAGAATATGATATTTAAGGCACCTTTGCTTTAAAGGAACACGCCACTTTTTTGAAAATGGGCTCATTTTCCAACTCCCCGTTAGCAGACCGTTAGCATCTCGCTCAAAAAAAGTTTTGATATTTTTCCTATTTAAAACTTGACTCTTCTGTAGCTACATCGTGTACTAAGAGCGATGGAAAATTAAAAATTGCGATTTTCTAGGCCGATATGGCTAGGAACTATACTCTCATTCCTGCGTAATCAAGGAACTTTGCTGCCGTGGGTGCAGCAGGCGCAATGATATTACACACAGCGCCTGAGAATAGGCTAACTTCTGTCAACATAACCAACGTGACAACCTGCTTGCACAGGGAGCGTGCTGGGGACTAGTTTCAGGCGCTGCGTAATATCATTGCCTAGAAAACCGCAACTTTTAATTTTCCGTCGGTCTTAGTACACGATTTAACTACAGAGGAGTCAAGTTTTAAATAGGATTTTTTTTTTTTTACTCTTTGGTCAATTTTTTAGCGAGATGCTAACGGTCTAATCAGATTCAGTAATCTATGCTAAACTATGCTAAAAGTGCTACTGCCAGACCAGAGATCGGCTGAATGGATTCGAAAACAGTAAAACAAAACTGTTTAACTCTTGGGGATTTGGAAAATGAGCCTGTTTTCAAAAAAGTGGTGTGTTCCTTTAAGTGTTTTTTAAGTCATTCATACAGACTAGTCAGTGTAGTGGAAAGCCAGCAACATTTCCAGCCACCTCCACACATCCTGATAAAGTTTCTCTTCTTCCACTGCCTTTTAAGTGCTTTCTATTCCTACCGTTTATCGGAGCAGATCTGTTGTTAAAACTAAAATAATCCAGGCAGGATGAAGGAGTTTGTATCCTGGAGCTTTCAGAGCCATCATGGGCTGTAAAGCTGTCATGGAAAAGGCCCTCCCACTCACGAGTTGATGATTCGGGGAGAGGAGCTGCTTTGCATGAGCTCTGGCTCTCTTTTTGGCCGAGCTCCATGTGTACGGAGCCCAGGTGTTTTTTTCAATGGGCACTTTTGTTGTTGATCAAAGTACGTCGCTGACATCACCGCTACAACTCTTGACTCGCACTCGTTCCCAACTGTGGTTTACAGATGGGCTATTTTAGTCCACAGCCGTGTGTTTACGTGCCTGTTATCTCTGGAATCAGTTTGTAGTGAAGATGTGCGTCATAGTCCGACATGTTCTGATCATTCAGGTCAAACTAGATTTTTACATTATCTGAAGAAAAAGCGAGTTCTGATTCCTTTTGCTAAACTCACCAGGGTGTTGTGGGATGTTACCAGGACTCTGCTTAAGTGTTTGTTAGAATGTTGTGAGTGTTTGCTAATTCAGATTGTGATTACTCTTCGACGTTCCAAATCTTATTGACCCCAAACGTTTGAACTTTCAAAAGGTTTGGGTCTATTCAACAACGAATCCTGAAAAACGGTTTAAAGTTGTTGTTTTTTACATAAATAATAATAATAAATGTTTCTTGAGCAATATATGAACATATAGAATGATTTCTGAAGGATCATGTGACATTGGTTGGGCTGTATATCTTTGTTTAACTTAAATTGTTTTAGCTTTTTTTTTATAATAAAAAAAAACTACTGGTTGGGCCATCCATCCATTTTTAAAGAACCAAATGGTTGGGCTGTATGTTTTGTGTAAATAAAAATAATCAGTTAATAAGAAAAAAAAAATTGGAATCTAAAGCCCAAAGTATACGTGTCCGCTTTCAGCGACAGTCCACACACTGTGATGTATTTATTTTTAATTTTTTAGATTATATAATAATCTAACAATTACTTTATTACTTTAATCCTTTATACTTTATTCCTCCCGATTAATCTATTGCTTTTTTTCCGGAATAGTTGATTAAACCTTTGGTTAATTTACCGATAAATGATAATTAATAATTTACCAATAAATAATAACTGTAACTAATCTATGTAAGAACTTTTACCTAATGATATTATTTATCACAAAAGATAAGGTTTATGCAGTAGGAAAGGTGTTTACTAAGTGTGAATCCTGAAATGCTTTGTCATTAAGGAGATTAAGTGGCTCCTTGAATATTTTCATTCAGCTGTATGGTTAAAAACAGCTGAAGTCACATCCATAGTGTTAACCATAGCGACAGTGTCAAACATGACGGTGTCCATAAAACCATGAGGTTTTACCACGATCGGCAAAGGCGAGTCAAGGCAAGGCGCAAGTTCATTTATTGGAAAATAATAATAATTTGTTACATTTATATAGCGCTTTATTTATATAGCACTCAAAACGCTTTACATAGAAGTGGGGAATCTCCTCAACCACTACCAATGTGCAACATCAACCTGGATGATGCAACGGCAGCCATATTGTGCCCGAACGCCCACCACGGCATTCGTATATATATATATATATATATATATTTCGGTACAGGGCTTTCGGTGCGCGTGTGTACCGAACAGTTACGAATGCAATCTTTAAATGTTAACAGTCGGCTTGTTTTAAGCGCGGAACACACTTCAATCCCTAGTTCCCACTCGAACATATTAAGTATTCATTTTATCACGAAATTCAAACGATAAATGCCGTTTTGACACTCTTTAATGTGACGACTGATCACTGTATAGGCGCGTCAATTCAAGCGGCCGCGGCGTGCGCTAGAGTGAACGCGATCATCTCTTCCAGAAGAATAAACATGAATTAATATCTTAAGGTATGTTGAAGATAACACTTACTGAAACGTATCATATGTCCTGTAATCGCTCAATCAGTGTTTCAATCACGGAAAGACGTCAAACAGCTTGTAAACAATGTCACGCAGCATCATTTACCTCAGAGTCAGAAGTCCCTCAGTGTCCACAGCTGTTAATTCACTAGAGAAATCAACTCTTTCACTAAATATATGCACTATATTAGCATATATATAAGTCACTAAGATTATATTTCAACAACGAATTGGAGAAAAAACATAATTTTATTATTAGATTTAGGAGTTAATGCAAAAACTGCCTTGTGTGAAGTTTACATGTTTGCACACAATGTGTTATTGGAGTGTTGATTACCCTATAACTAAACATGAATATCAGCTGAATATAGGCTCAAAGTTTGGCCTCTGTTGTTAACCTTTAATATTATAGAAATAATGTGCAATTAATAGCTCCCTATGTAGTTTACAGCATTAGCTTTAAGAAACTTTTAGTTATAATTTAATTAATTTAAGGACAGACACAATTTTTTCAGTAAACCACTGTTTAATAAAAAATAAATAAATAAGCCATTTTTTAAAACTGCTGTACCGAACCCGTACCGAACCGTGACTTCAAAACCGAGGTACATACCAAACCATCAGTTTTCTGTATCGTTACACCCCTTATATATATATATATATATATATATATATATATATATATATATATATATATATATATATATATATATATATATAATATAATATATATATATATATATATATATATATATATATATATATATATATATATATATATATATATATATATATATATATATATATATATATATATATATATATATATATATATATATATATGGCCATGATGGACAGGGGCCAATGGGCAAATTTGGCCAGGATGCCGGGGTTATACCATTACTCTTTATCAAAGGACATCCTGGGTCCTGAGATATTTTCGTAACACTTTAGTATGGGGCACACAAATTCAATATTAACTATGGCGTTTGTTTGTTGTTTAAACTCCTAATTTACTGCTTCTTAATAGTGAGTAAGATCGTTTTGTAGCATTTAAGTTTAGGTATTGGGTAGGATTAATGGATGTAGAATAAGGTCATGCAGAATAAGGCATTAATATGTGCTTTATAAGTACTAATAAACAGCCAATATCCTAGTAATATGCATGCTGATAAGCAACTAGTTAATAGCGAGAATTGAACCCTAAAATAGTGTTACCAACTGGTTACAGAAAGTACGTTTGAGCCGCGTGCCCTGCAGCCACGGCAGCTCGTAAATTTTTTTTTAATAACGGCTGATTTTCAGCAGGCCCGGGGATTCATTGAGAAACATGACAGATCGGTGCATTCCACACAAATTGACTAATTTACGTAATTGATTACTTTGATGCGTCATTCCAGCCCAAGTCCGCGTACAACAGTGCATGTGCGATTGACGTGAGGGCTTGAAAACCAAGTCTACTAGATAGTGTGCACGTGCTGATCACATCTTTCCATGCTCACTGCTAAAGGACTATACTTTGAAAAGGTCTTAGACGTATATGCAATGTTTATGAGACGTATATGAGATGGATATGAGACGTATAAAGTATACCCAGGGCTTAACAGCACAGGTTGTACTGTTTCTATTTTTTTATAGATTTCTTTCAAATTGCCTATCTATCTCCAGAAGTAATATTAATCAACCATGTTTTTTTCCTTCAGTAAAAATAACTAGTGTTATGATATATGACTTAAGCTATACTGCCAATCCCTAATTTATACTACACTTTTCCTTGTTCTCATGTGCTTTGACTAATCTGACGAAGAGGGAACGTTGATTACATTTCATCTTCTGTGATGTGGAAGAGATTTATCTGAGTGCGTATTTGTTTATGTGAGTTGGGATTGTGTTCTCTCCTTATTTTGGGCTGAGTTTTAATGCTCCAGGCTCTTTGTAAAGGATCCAACAGCACTTCGTTTGGGTGTTGGCCGTGTGGTATTGTTTGCTTGGCGTTGCTGTATGAAAGGGATCTCTAGGATAAATATTTCAGCGCTCTCTTTCTCTCCCTGTCTCTTGGTCTTTCTGTGCCCATATCTGTACACACTGTGTATTGATTAACATTGAGCCCAAGTAAATGTGCCATTGATTTTCTGCTTTGTTAAGCGCCAGGCTTTACCAACGTGGCCTGTCAGGCAGGCTGTCCCGTGAAGATGGACCTCCTCTTCACTTCTTCCGAAACACCCAATCTTCCGAAAGATACCGTGTTCATGGACGGGGCGTGTGTGGCGTCACATGATGGAGTCTGCCGCTCAAAATCCCTACGCCGCCGCATCCATCACGGCTCTAATGTTCTCATTTGTGATTTTCCGAAGCACTTCGCGCTCCGGCTTTCTTATTACCTTCAATTATTCAAAGACGAAAGAGCTAATCATGCGTGTTGTTTTTTCTTCCCAAAAATGGAGACCTAAGTCTTCCAGATTAATTAGGTGACAAACGAACTAGGCTGGGGATTGGGATACTCATGCCAAATATGTCATTACATTATTATATTAGCGCTCTTCTTGTGTTTGCTTATAGCGATTGCGAAATAAATAGCTTAGTATTTTTAGAGTTATGGGATTTCCCTGAACAATGTGCTGGAGAAGATCGATGGCTGTACACAGGGTTTGCGCTCGTGATCGTCAAGATATTCAATTGATCATCAATAAAATGTCAAACTCAAGAGGAACTGTAAATGAGCTGTGCATAATGCCAGCTGGGAATGGGAATGTTCAATATGTAGTCAGATGAGATGTGCTCGCATGGTTTTTTTTCCTAGTCATTCCTAGTCAACTCAGAAATGAAACTTGACACCTTGTGTTATTTCAAACCCCTATGACTTACGTTAAGATTTTCAGATTTTGTTGCATATATATTTCAGGGCTCAATGCTAAGGATTTTTTTCAGGAGTTCAAATTTTCACTGGCCCCACCACAAAAAAAACCCTGATAAATAAAATAGGCCTAGTATTGTTTTTGTTGTTTTTGAACCATGTAACCTTAATAAATAAGGTTATGGCTCTAAAAAAACTATTATCCTAACTCATATAATTTTTTTTATATTGTTAAAGACAGTCAGTAAGAAAATAAGAACAAATAATCAAATAACGAGCAAAAGCGCAAATAAATTCAGCAGAAGAAACGTATACAAATGAAATAAACAGTTATTTACATGTAGGTCTAAACTAGATTGTCAGGTACAAAAATAGTAATCAAATGTAAAATATCACTGCATAGTCTGCATAAAATTATGTGTCACTGCATATAAACATAGATTAACCCTTATTAAAAGTTATTTAACTTCTTTTAATAGTTAATCTTTTGTTATCTCAATATTTATACAGTATAGCCAATGACGATATTTTCTGGCTTTCCATGTTTTCACTGTTATACGGTAGGGGGCGCTGTAACACATCTCCTGGACGAGAACAGAATCTCCTGATCAAAACACAGGTGAAGAAGCAGCAACGTGCGATATCATATGTAAGCAGATGCATATGTAAAATAACGCGATCATCAACTTTAAACAGCATATAAAGCAAAACTGCCTAATGTTACTGAATGAAATGTGGACCCAGGATGCGCTATTGGACTGTGATTTGGAGTGTGGATCAACTCGATCTACTCCGTCTGTGTTTTGATCATCGCTCATCGTTCGGACGTAGTCTTTTACAAAAATGTGATTTTCTCAGCTTTATGCTCAAAATGTAGCTTTTTCATGAAACTTGCATCATTTCAAGTGTTGATTAAAAAAAGAATGTATGAAGCTAGAAAAAAACGGAGGGTCTGTTCCTTCTTTTGATATATTGCATGTTTAGATATTCATAAAAGATATTCTGTGGGCCATGAAACTTGTGAAAAAGACCATAAATGCTGGCGGTGACTGGCAAATTTCATGTTTACGTTAACGTCATAACCGACTATGTTTACGATGATACTCAACAAGACTGTGAGTAGGCGTGGCCATGCTTATGTGTGTTGTTGCTGCGCTTTGCGAGTAGCAAACTGAGAGACACTTTCTTGTCTATGTGCGCTTGAATATTTAAATTGGCAAGGCTTAAAAATGCGCAAATGATCAACTTCTGTGAAGATGCAGCATTGGCCTGAGTGTCTTTCACGCTGGCACTGGACCATCGTGCAATTCTTATTGTCGACCGTAATGACAAATAATTTTTGTCATTTATTCAAAACAATGATAGGGGAAACACTGTTCATAATTCACCTCCTGTATTGCTAAATGTACACGATTATTCATATCAACAGAAAATATTCCGGGATAACCTGGCTTCTCTTGAGACTGCTTCAGAGTATAGTTAATGATATGCTAAAGCTTGCCCGCATGTTTACGTGATTGGTTACAAGGTAGTTTGTGATGTCAGGAACACCAGTGATTTCAAACCGTGTTTTTGAGACTGTCTTTGGTTCACTGCGGTTTTAAGGAGAAAACACTCCGCAATTGTTTTGATTTATGAATTTGCACATTAGCCTAGAAATATAGACGCACCCTAACGGCAGCAAATGTAATTTGCAGCCAGGGTCGTCTAGCAACTCTCCATTGGCTTGCGAGCTTGAAAAAACAAACTCTAGTCAGGCCAATCACATCGTGTGTAAAGTCGGTGGGCGGGCTTAACATAATGACGGCAGAGTTGCGACGATTCCGCATGAATTCTCTGCTACTTCCCTGCTAACAAAGAACGGCAGTGAAGTCATTCTTAAAAAAGGAAGATGCGTTTGGAGTTTTGCCGACCAGATACGGCCAAAGTTTAATCTATCAACTAGCACAACCTGCTTGTGATTGTTGTCTCACCACTGGTAGCGCTCTGGTTGGTTGTAGCGCTATCCTATTGCGTGCAGAGGGAATTTGAAAGACAACCGTTTATCCCGCCCCTCGGATTGTGTGTTCCCAGACCCAACATCTTGATGTGAGTCTGGCTTGTCAAGCTATTGCCACATGGCTTATTCTAAAAACTCAAACTTAGATTTGACTTTTTCAACTTTTGTCAACAGTTTTACACCATTATTTCACTTACTGAACCTTATCCGCAGTGCTTCATGGATCGAGAAGTTGATTTACTCCTAAAAGATATTAAACACCTCTACATTTTCCCAGATTTTCAAACACCTTTTTCCTTTGAACCAAAACGATTGTTGTTGTTTACCTAAGAGCTTACTGGTTTGGTTTAGAGCTCTTTATTGCAGAATCGTTTGGAGAAAATGAATGAGGGAAAATACTTCCCAAACTAAAGCCGCTGAAAAGTGGGTGGTCACCCTTACGCTCTATGTAAACATCAGAGTAGTGTGCTAATGAGAGAGAGAGAGAGGGAGAGAGAGAGAGAGTCTTGGAGCTTCTGTGAATCTGCCCCGTGTTCCAGGAAACTACAGCAGTGCACATAAACACTCAGCATGCCTGCAACGGCTCTGTGATGTCACCAGCTGAGAGGAAGGGCGGGAGAGAGCGAGAGAGAGAGAGAGAGAGAGAGAGAGAGAGAGAGAGAGAGAGAGAGAGAGAGAGAGAGAGAGGGGAGGGGCAAGGGTGACGGAGTGAGATACAGACACAGCCGGAGGGAAGAGAGTCAGTGAGAGCGAGACGGGGAATGTGAAAGACCGAGAGAGAGCCACACTCAGCGCTGTTAGAGGCATCGAGCGCCGCTCGTGGGAGTCGCTGCGCGTGTTTCCCGAGAGTCGTAACCCCTCCGGCTCAGTGTCTGCCGTCTCCCTGCTCTGGACTTTAGGGGCTGATGGGTAAGTGTCGTTTCTGTACAGGGTGTTCTGACTGAGGGAGGTTGAGTGGGCGGACGGACGGGTGTGTAAGGACTATGGCTTTATTGCATGGTGCTGAGATACGCTAACACTCTTGTGTGGGTGTGTGTACACGCGCGCTGCATCCTTGAACGCTCTCTTTTGAGTGGTGAGAGTGATGAGAGCTTTTCAATGCACTTTATTGTCACTGTTTTGTGCCGAGTATGTGTGTGTGTGAGAGAGAGGTGTTCCGCTTGGCTGTGCTTGTGGTGCAGGGTCTCTGTCCTGGACGATCCGTCTGGTGAGGATGGGAAGTAGGGCTGGGCGGCGTGATGTTGGACGTGTCAGCCGGTAGAGATCCTGCTGTACCGTTTATACCGTGGTAGATGCGTCTACTCAGTGGGCAGGACAGCGTTACATTGTTTACACCTGCGAGGGTAAAGAAACATGGATTAATGCAAATGCAAAGCGGGACGTGTCCCGAACGAGTCAAGACAAGGAACTTGTTATTACAAGGTGTTTGGCACTGCAAAGTGCAGTTTTGTTGTTTAAGGTTGTCAAGCAATCTCGCAACTTGCCGCATTCGCATAGATGAGGTCACGTGTAGATGTTTATTGGTTAATAATGGCTTCGGACATGGTTCATCCAATCCGAATTAGGAGGCAAAACTATCTGTATATGTTTTTTGTTATTAATTGAATTTTTTTTTTTTAATGAATGTTCTTATCTTCTTCTTATAAGTATTTCATTTGTGTTTAATTCACTGGATTATCCAATTATCCAAAACGCGTAACCACGTGCTTATTTAACATGTATTATATAACTGTTAAATTTACAGTAGCCCGTGTTATTTTGAACTAGTACTGAAACTAAAACTATTCAAAATCATTCATCTGTATTTTGAAAAATTGCTGTAAGCTGAAAATTAAAAATAACTATTAGATGGAAAACTTGGTAAGTAATTGAAATAAATCAATATATTAAAGCTGAAGTGCTACAATTAATAAAACTGAAATAAAATAAAATAAATAAATTATTATTAATTAGTTATATTTAAAGTACTAATACAATTACAAAATTACTCTTGATGGGGAATGCATGTTGTGATGCTATTTCCATCAAGAGGTGCATCAATTTTAACAATGCAAGAGTCCAGCACTCTGTAAAGTCTCCTCCAGCACATCCCAAAGACTTCAATTAATTTGGAGGTGCCAATTCATGTGTGAAAATGATTCTTCATGCTCCCTCCCAACCATTCTTTCATTGAGCCTGATGAATCTTATCATGGCCATAATCCAGGATGACAATATTGTGTCTTCATACATGGTTATTTAAAAAATGAAACGCTACACACTCCATCAGTTAGGGTTAGAAGAACTGTTGCCAAACATATAACATGCTAGAAACATAATAATCATTGCAATAATGATCCAATCATAGACTCTTAAGCATTTGGCTATTTAAATCCAAATGTGTTGTTCATATATGTATATATAGTGTGTATATATATATATATAGTATAGTATAGTGGCTATATATAAGCTAGGGATTTTTAGAGATGATTTAGAGATGGTTTTGGTGTCTCTGTATCTGTGTGTTATTGACGAGGGGTTTTCATGAATGTGTTGGACAGTGTGTGCACAGTCCCTCACACACACACATGCACACACCCTCTCTTAGTCATCCAGGAGCCTGCAGTGTCCTACCTCAGTGCCATTCACATTTGAATGGGCATTGCTCACCCTTGCTCTCTCTCCTCTCCCTATTAAAAGCACATGTGACCATCAGCCGGTGGCTTCACAGAGCGGCCCAGCATGCAGCACTGTTTTCATTCGCGTTCAGTATGTCTGTCTCTTTTTATTTAGAGTTTTCTCAAGTTTTAATGAGGTAAAGCTTTCATTCAAACCATCTGGTGAGAGGTCTATACCGTCTCACATAGACAGACTTCTGATTATCGCCATAAGGCTCAACATCGGTTTGCTGCTTATCCTGCCCAAGACCTGCCCCCTTAGACAGGAAGACACTATCTAATCAACATATGAAATCAACCAGTAACAGTTTGATTTTGTTTTGTGTGTCGTTTAGAGGCAGGTTCACTAGTATTTTCTTAATTTTATTAGTTTTTGATTGACAGTTTAATTGTGTCAGAACTCAAAAATGCCATTGTTTTTATATATATATATATATATTGGTGCAGATTTAACTTTTTGCCTTAAACATTGTGAATCTACTGTAATTGGATACAGTTTTTGTTTGGTTGAAATGATGAAGGAAAAAAAAAAAACAATCCATTTCAGAATGAATACATGCATATCAAGATAATGGATATCAGCAAAGTAATGAAATATGTTAAGATAAGTCATTTTAGCTATATCGACCTGACCTGAGCAGGACATTCATAATATCAATGTCATAGATTTGAAGCACAAGTTAATCCTAATCCAGTCATGCCGAGTCAAGCTGCTACTCTGCTAGGGGACCTGAGGATATAAATAGCTCCAGCTGCTGGTCGCTCCCACCATTGGAGGGAAATGCCTGGAGCATCTTGTTAGAGGTGGAGTCTGGATGAGGGCGAGAGGCCTTGTGTCACAGTGAGTGAGAGAGAGAAATATCCGATACAAACTTGTCTGTGTTTCTTATGAAGGGCTCTTTATTTTCCTGATATAGATGAGCATTTTTGTCATCTCACAACAAGTGCATCAGAATTTCAGTTATCAGAAGTCTTGATCATTATTTATATTTTAAATTAGAAGAATTACCTTTTTGACCAAATAGTCAAATGCTATACTTAATTTAAACTGGAATATTTGCCTACACATTATTTTTTACAAAAAACATTTTAAGGTATTTAGTAATTGAATAATATTCTAATAAATTTCTAATATTTATATTATAAAATGTAATTATAGAATATTAAAATATTTATATATCATTTATATTAAGATAAATTAAAGGTGCATTTTGTAACTTTTCCGCCTATTCAAAACAAAGGCATAGTTTGATGACGGCAAGTTTGAGCGCAGAATCGTGGTCTTTACCTCACAGCTGGTGGAAAAGACTCGGGATAGGACTCGGGCAAAAATCATGTTCAAGGATGCGATTATTAACGTTACTGTAGTATAAAGCAGAGCAGGGCCGAGTGTTGTGGATCTGAGCAAGGCCGCTGGAGCGATTGTTAATAAGACGAACGCAACACATGCCTCGCGAGCAGCGGGACTTTTATTATGCCACAATCGCCGGCGCCACTTCCGCTTTTCCGGTCATGAGTATGAGGTAACGCAGCTCTGTTTATCATATTAGATACATTTGAGTGTGTTGAAAATGATGTTATGACGTTACTCTGTGCGTTTGCTTGGCGACTGCTATGACACTTGTTGCACACTGCAGGGAGAAAAGCGTTTGTGCAAAATAAAACCGAGGGTAACGCAGATCTGACGCAATCGACAGGCGACTCCCTCACACGTCCCGGTTCCTTGGTTAAAATAGCAATTTTCTCGCAATTTAAAAATAGTTGGATACATTTGGGATATTGTAAGTACTAAACTGCACAAAATATTTAACACTGGCCTAGTGGTTTTTGCATATTTTACTGAAAATGTTTTACATAGGGCACCATTAAATATAATTTGCAATTTGGAATTGTTTATAATCGATTCATTATAACAAATTAGAGTTTTAACATACAAACTGTTTTTGTTCATTTTTTTTTAGTTTTTTTAGGTTTGCATCAGAAATGTTATGATATCTCATAGCGCCGTTACCGTATAACAGTGAAAACATGGAAAGCCGGAATATTCAGCCAATGGCGGGGAAAGAGTTAAACTGCTTTATGACCAAAATAAACTCATCATAATTACTAGAACCCCATTGTTTTTCTATGAAACTTTCCAGGACTTGTTGTTGACCCATTGACCTCACCATAATGAGGGTGACTGTTTGGTCAGGACTCATTTGGGTGATATTATAATGGCATATTTGCATGTTTGGGGTGAGCTTATGGATACGATGGTTCGTTTACTTGGATAATTGGCGATGGCAGCTATACATTATCCTCTGTTTTGTGTAAACATGTCATTTCTGATCAGCGTTTGAGTGTTTGAGCACCCGCTCTCAGAAATAGGATTGCATGTCTATACATACTTTCTTTCTGTTTGTTTTGGCTCGCTGATGGCTGGATTGATGATGCCATCATTGCCGCGGGATTCGGCGGACACGCCTCTATGATAGCGGCCGGTTTTCCATGCTCATCTCTTTATGCTGTGATTACAGTGCACTCCCAGCATGAGAGGCTGTAATTGTGCATTCATCGCAAGCCTCCGAGTAAAGCGTGGGTGCCAGTGACCAGTGATTTTCGCTGCACTTGAATTAATGGAATAAATTTCAAGGCTTGCAGTGAAGCGTCATTTCACTGCCCCATCCGTCCAGGTGGACAAGTTCGCAGGGCTTTTAGATAGCACTCAGGGCTTGGGTTCAGGAACATTTAGGGTTTATTTTTTTCTCGTCTTCCAGTAGTTGACTGGATGAGAAGATAATTGTCCTGCAGATGATTGTATGAACCGGGGGAAGATAAGAGCATCGATTGATTTCGGTAGTGCTGTAGACTGTTAGTCTTATGAAGAATAAGCATGTTGCATTGAAGCTTAATGGGAGCTGTATCCTGTTGGTTGAATTATGATTTTATACACACACACTTGCAATTCACTTTCTCTTCGCCGTTCAAGGCCAGATACGTGGTTGGTGCCAAGTGTGGACGGCTATATGGAAGAGCTGAGTGTGTAGGCCTTTTACTTAAGCGGCTGTTTAGACTAAAAGATACTTTTTAAGAACGCTCCTCTAGCTGCCGGCGTTTGGCTTTTAGCCTGCGCAGCCGAGCTAATGTTCAGGGACCACTGCATTCAGGGGTCGTTAGAGACACCCGGCTTGTAAACACACGCGCCGATACCACGGCAACCCCACTGATGTCATTATGACCTCATAAGCGACTTCATGTCTCGCTTATTTAAAGACTGAAGGGTGGAGGAGTGGGGATGGAAAACTGAAAGACCCCATCGCTCTCCCTCTCATCCCTCTCTCTCTTTCTTTCTCTCTCCGTCTCAATGTGAATCTCACAAAACATGTCCAGGTCAAATGAATGTCCCAAATGATCAAATCAAATGAAATAAAAATATCCCAACAATCACATGAAATAAATGAATTACATGCTGTATAAATAGGGTGTGGTAAGGTTGGCCAATTAACTTGTGATCCAGCAACTAGAATTTGCTAAATAATTTGTTTTTTAATATTTCAGCTTTGGTGCTTTAAAGTGCATACTCTTTTCCACCAGAACAGATTGCGTCCTCGGAGCCAGAGCCTGTTCTCGGTTAGGCGAACTGGAGCCGGTGACGTAACACTGCTACGTGTTGTTTACCTGACTATAAACAGTCTAAAATCAAACCATGCGTGTCCTGGTGTTTGTGCGGGCAGTGCAGAACTTCTGTTTTGCTGTTCACACTCACAGTACCGGGAGTGATTTTAGTGTATTGGCAGCTTGCATAAACTCCCGGTACTATCATCTATCCTTTTTGGAGATATATTGACACTGAAACCGTTGAATCACTCGCTCTCTCACACGCAGGGTCTCTCTCGCGCCCACAGCTTTCTGTATTTAAAGGGTTTTTAGTTAATAATCCGTAATACTGGGGCTTTATTAATGCTGTTCATTGATTTGAGTAAATGTTTTGACATTTGAGTATAAAGTGTTTTAATTCTATAAAATATGGTGTAAAACCGCCAAAGTGCTGCCCTCTTAAGGTTAAACGGTGGCTACTGCAGTTGAATTTTCCTATTGGACGTTGTGGTACATCATGACGTAGGATGGCACTTCCAACGGCTCACTACCCACGCCCCTGGCACGAGCTCACCACGCCCTCAGAAATGTTTCCCCCAATCACATGATGAGAACGGCTTCACTCCAGTATGAACTCTCATGTTACATGAAGTAGAAACATTATGAATGAAACTGACTTGACACTTGCTTTAACATTGTATTGAAGAAAATACGGTTAAATAATGCAGTTATCAGTACACGTCAGGCTTTTCTTGCGATATTATTGCTGCCCGTCATGTGTACAGATAATTTTCATACATGAGACGCGCTTTCAAACCCTAACACGCAAGTGGTTGCCGCGGACGCGGTAACGAACAACAATACTGTAACGTGCTGGCGTATATAGTCTAACTTATTTGAGGAAATCTGTTTATAATAGGCTTTTAGTTCTGAACTTATTGGTCCTGCGCTGCTTATTGATTCAGTTAATTTGAATGAAAATCGTATGTATATCAGATATCTGATCTATTTTTAGTGGCATTCAGTGTAAGGATTTGACTGTTTATAGATTAGGTCAGTTCTCTTGTGCTGCTTCGCTAGCATCGTCGGCATCGGGAGTTAACGCAGTTTGAGCCAGCGGCTCGCATTGATAAGGCTCTGGGTCTGTGTTTACAGACAATTCACCCTCCTCCACTTCATGCGATGGTAGGAGAATGACCGCTCTGTTGCAAAGCTACTGGCGTCACTCCAGTCATTCTCCATCTTTGCGACTCGCGAGTCAGACAGCTGTCAATCAATCCGTCACTACGGGTCTCAGGTGCACGCCCTCCGCTCAGCTCCGCCCTCGGTTCATCCCCTCTGGGCTCTGCCCACTTTTCCAGCATTTCCTCCACTCTCTGGCTTCATTCGAGCAATATGTTTTTAGGGCTGGAGTTGAACCGATCTTTCTGGCCCGGAACCCCCTTTTCTGCAGTGGAAATGTGCGGAAAGGTTCGAGGACGGACAAAGGCCAGGAACCCGCAGCAGAACCGTGTCGGTGGAAAGGGGTATCAGAGATGTAGCGTGCTAACAGAAACTGGTGGTCTGTAAGCATATCGAGTGATGCAGTGATGTTAGCATCACGCTGGTTCCCTTGACAAAAAACCCAATAGGATTTGTCCATAGACTTTTGAATTATCACAAAAAATTTAACTCTGTGGTCAACAAAAGTTTGACACATAAAGGATTAGTTCACTTTAAAATGAAAATTGCCACAATATTTACTCACCTTCAAGCCATCCTAGGTGTATATGACTTTCTTCTTTCTGATGAACCAATCAGAGTTATGTTAATAAATATCCTGACGCTTCCAAGCTTTATAATGGCAGTGACGCGGTCCATGAGTTTGAAGCTCAAAAAAGTGCATCCATCCATAATAAACGTAATCCACATGGCTCCGGGGGTTAATAAAGTCCTTCTGAAGCGAATCGATACGTTTGTGTAAGAAAAATATCCATATTTCACAATCTATTTAGTAAAATATCTAGCTTCCAAACTTGTGAAAAAAGCGTAACTGACGTCGGACGCAACTTAAGCGTTTTGAACTGCCAGAGGCATCTGGCGGAAGCTAGATATTTGACTCTTTAACGTGTTAAATATGTATATTTTTCTTCCACAAGCACATCGCTTTGCTTCAGAAGGCCTTTGTTAACCCCCCGGAGCTGTGTGAAGTATGATGTGTTTATGATGAATGGATGTGCTTTTTTGAGCTTCGAACTCAATGGACCCCGTCACTGCCATTATAAAGCTTGGAAGCGTCAGGATATTTATTAATATAACTCTGATTGTGTTCATCAGAAAGAAGAAAGTCATGTACACCTAGGATGGCTTGAGGGTGAGTAAATCATGGGGTAATTTTCGTCTTAAAGTGAACTAATCCTTTAAACGTTTAGTCACACAATTAAGCTTAAGCAGTAGTGCATAGATGAGTTTACCTGTTCAGCATGATGACGTTTAATGTCCCTGACAGCGTCTTTAGTCCCATTTAGGAACCCATTTTTCCTTTTGTAACCGCTTTAAAAAAAATCATGAGTAGGGAATTACTGGTGTGTTTAATGTCGTAGAACAAAACGTGAAAATGTCTTGAGCTTGTGTTCACCACAGACCTTATTTCAGGCTTTTAACCAAAATCCCATTCAAGAAACCCATTGACTTTTGGGCGATGGAACCGGAAGTGCTAAGATGCAAGCTCGTTTTCCAGGTTTTGGCCTATAAGCATACATCATCCCTGCAGCATGCTGGAGTCAGGTTAACAGCTCAAAGCATGTGAAATTGGCATTACATTTTGTCATTCACCCTATGAATGGGCATTCACTCACATGATTTCATTGATCAGCTTTGGTGCGACAGTAACCTGCCAACACACGGACGTATTGATGAGCACTCCTGTGCAGTTCCTGTGAAAGCCCAGGGGAAACTGAAAAACAAGTGACTCATGCCATTTGTAGTCAATGTTTATGGACATTACCCTGGGCTATTTATAGTGGCTTCTGTTTGGAATGAGTAGATTCGTTATCATAATTCTCCCTCTCTTTATATCTCCTTCATTTTTCCTCTTTTCTCTCAATGACTGTGACATTCTGATTTCATATCGAAAGGTGTTAACCAGTTTGCCGCAATGCAATTAAGATATTTTGGCTTCTAGAATATAATTGGAATTCTGCCACATAAGCAACTTATTTGGCATTTTTTTCTGTTCATTCGTATCTGTGCATTTTCAACAAAGAAATATATATACAGTATATATTATTAGTATTAGCCAGCTCTTTTTCTGTCCTCATTCTGAAGTTAGTCACTCCAGATTTTACATCTTGCTCTGGACACTGGTCAGTGATCGTTAGTGTGGCCTGTCTCTCCATGGTACAGAACAAACCCTCCTCTATTCGCCCGAGCGTGGCCTGCGGTAACCGGGGCTCCTCTGACGCAATCAGCACGCAGTTCTGATGTTTCCTCAACACCTCATTATCCACGGCATCCCAGCTGAGGGTCAGAGGTTCAGTCAGGGACACTGTTCTGTAGGAGGAGGCATTGGGCCAAGGGCCGGAGCCGTACTGGGCTTCTCAGGAAAGGCCTGTGTGCGCTGTTTGAAAATTGTGAGATTTGAGTTACTAAAACGTTGATATTTAAAGTTTTGGTTTAGTGTTGGAGTTGGATGAGTTAGTCAAACTGAATTGAATATAATGTAGGGGTCTTTAATTTGAAGTAGTTTTATACTTTTAAATACTATTATATAAGTAAATGCAAGTGTACCGTTATCAGTATATTAGATAAGTGTCAGCAGCCTAATATTCCTGCTGCTGTCTGTTTTTAATGTTAATCAAACAACAAAGAACAAATCACTCACTGCTCTTGACTGAGTAACTTTAATAAGGATTAATACTGCCTGTTTTTGCAAAAACTGTTTCATGGCTGGTAAAAAATATTTATGGCCGGTACATACACTCTTAAAAATAAAGTTTTTTAAATGGTTCTTCTATGACATCACTGTGAAAACCCCTTTTTGGTTCTTCCTGGCACCTTTATTTTTAAGAGTGTATTCTTAAGTCACCGGCCATTGGCAGGTGTGGCAACAAGTTTTAGCCCTGTGTATACTGTGCATGTAAAATAAATAAAAAAAATGTAAAGAACATACAAAATATTTGCTCTTATATGTTTTATATTTTAATTTTTAAGTGAATTTCCGGTGGCATTGCTGAGTATCCATTTTTTTTAGAAGCTGCCAAGCTTAAAAACAAGTTCAAGACCCCTGCATTCTGCTCTGTATGGCTGTTTTTGAGTCTTTTTATTTTTATTTTGGCTGCTTTTTACCCGTGCGTATGTTTATGAGAGCCTTCCCATAAGTTCTGTATTGTTTTAGTTAGCATAATAGATGCGGATGCTATTATTTTAGGCTAGACCGTTGGTGTAGAAGAGATGCCCTGACTTGCTCTCAGTAGAGTTGCACCTGCACCCACTTCCTGACTTAAATGTGATGCATTGCTGATGGATAGCAGTGCAGAGTGCTCCCTGTCCCAGGGTGCATCACTCCTCACAAGGTACATGGTGTAATGGTTGACCGCCGCATTCATGGCCTTGGTGAATCAATCTCCATCAGTTCATGCTGTGGAGCGGCGAGAGAGCGTGTGGGTGTGTATCCGTGTGCGTGTCAGCAAATCCCCTTTTTCAGAACTACTACCGCTGCAGTGGTGATTATTTCTCTTTACACTTATATTGCATCATTCTAATTGGGTAGAATTGCATATCCCCTCCGTCCCCAGCGTTCCTCCTAACTGCAACATGCAGTGTCCTAGCTGTAATTAATGTCCGTACGGTCTCCCAAAGTGTGTGCCAAGTGTCTATCCTCAGAGAGCACAGCAAAGACTGGGATTACCTTGGCAAACTCATAATGCAAATGTTACCTAATCCTCCCTGTTAGAAATAATTACACTTGTAAACAAACTGTAGTGCTGCATCTGGGGTTTACTCACAGGGAAGGCTCATCCAACCTCAGCACACTCTCAGGATTCAGGTATGATGGAGTGCGTTTTACTGTTACCAGTTCAGTTGTGCGCCATTCAGAATTGAATTGAATTGAGAAAATTCCTGGATTGTACTGAATTTGAATGCAAGAAAGTGATATAAAAAACTGAAACTGTAATTCACAACTTAAGACAACTTCAATGTACAATGTTGGCTTGAAAAAGTTTAAAAATGTTTAAAAAGTTTCAAAGATTGGATGCCTGATGGATGGATTGGATGGATTTTATGGATGTATGGATGGAAAGATGGACAGATAGACAGACCGATGGATGGATGGACAGATGGATAGATGGACGGATAGATAGAATGATTGATGGATTGACGGACGGATAGACAGACCGATGGATGGATGGATGGATGGATGGATGGATGGATGGATGGATGGACAGACAGATAGACAGACCGATGGATGGATGGACAGATAGACAGACCGATGGATAGAGAGATGGATGGGTTGATTGATGGATGGATGGATGGATGGATGGATGGACAGATAGACAGACCGATGGATAGATCGATGGATGGGTTGGTTGATTGATTGATTGATGGATTGATGGATGGAGGGTTGGGATAGGATGGAGGTATGGGATAGGATGGGAAGGATGGACGGACAGACAGACAGACCGATGGATGGATGGACGGATAGACAGACAGACCGATGGATAGATGGACAGATAGATGGGTGGATGGATGGACAGACGGATGGACGGATAGACAGACCGATGGATGGATGGACGGATAGACAGATGGATGGGTGGATAGATGGATGGATGGACAGACAGACCGATGGGTGGATAGATTGATGGGTGGATAGACAGACAGACCGATGGATGGATAGATGGATGGGTGGATAGACAGACAGACCGATGGGTGGATGGGTGGATGGACAGATAGACAGACAGACCGATGGGTGGATAGATTGATGGGTGGATAGACAGACAGACAGACCGATGGGTGGATAGATTGATGGGTGGATAGACAGACAGACAGACCGATGGGTGGATAGATGGATGGGTGGATGGACAGACAGACCGATGGATGGGTGGATGGACAGATAGACAGACAGACCGATGGATGGACAGGTGGATGGATGGGTGGATGGATGGATGGACAGACGGATGGGTGGATGGATAGATGGACGGATGGATGGACAGACGGATGGATGGATAGATGGACATATGGATGGATGGATGAATAGATACTGTAGAATAGATAGATTCAGTAAATTCCTCTTCCTGACATTCCAATTCAACTTCTTGTGAGTTGTGGCCAATGCAATTCAAATTGATTCTTATGAATTGAAAGGGAGCCACATAATGTGGGTTATGGCCAATGTTTTCCCCTTCTGCTCTCTTCCAAACTCTCTTCTATTTTCAGCTGACCAAAATGAGTCTATTTTGAGTAAGACATTAAAACAGTGTTTATTAATCAAAATAGAGTTTCTGTGTGCTAGTGCTCTTTGGTTTTATTTGGCATGTTAATTACTGCTAATAGTCGTTTGTGTTTGTGTGGCCACTGGGCTTTGTTTGGACTGGGCGGCGAATGCAAATATGTCTCCTGACGGCAAAGGCACGGATAAACAACGCTCTTATCGCCATTTATTTATGCAAAGTGAACGTGGAGGAAGTAGTTCATAGTTGCCGGCTTCCTGTCCAGCTGAGCGTGGGCTGCCAAAGAGCGCAGTGTCAATTCCAGGGGGTTGGCCATCAACGGCCCCTTTGTGACCAAGGATTTGCGTCATAAATATGATTTTATGAAATGATTTAGTCAGGGCAGTTTTTATTCCATGACATCAAATAGCCTTTGACGCTGGCCTTTGTGTGGCCTCAGGGCTTCCGCTGAGGGCTTTTGTTTCGCCTGCTAAGGGGTCAGAGGAGCATCCTTGAACTTGTGGCGTTCGGGGCATCGTGACGTCCCATAAGTGGAGCTGACACCTCAAGCATGAATGTGGTCAGTGTTCCCCCTAAAACCTCCCCTATTCAGTAATGCACAAATGAAGAGCTCCCATGCCAGCAGTATGGACGTAATATGCTGTCAGAGACTATTTATTGCAGACCACTTGTCTGCTTTGTTCACCTTGGCATAGTTGTAGCCTGGCAAAAGAGACGGTGTTATATAATATAAATAATGTAAAGCAGTCCTAATAATGGTAAAAGTCCTGGTTTATGGTGATGATATTCAGCGGTTCCCAGAATTGCAGGAATGCTTGAATAAGCAAAATGTGCCTCCTTTCTGTGTTTATTCTAATTACATAGTGTTAAAAAGTAAGGAACATAGCATGTCTTTTAATGATGTCCTACTTACTCTTGTGTTGAATTTCATTGCTCATTTAACCCACAAACCTTTTGGGCCCCGCATACACTCGAGGTCGTAAAGCCACTTATCAACACAAGCATCCTCACTGCGAAATGTAATTGCTCAGTTCCTTAGTTTTCTTCAGATTTATCTGTTATGAGAGAGAGGGAAGATTGAAGAAGATGCCGCAAGCCAGGGCGCTTCCGGATTCCAGTGACGCTGTTCATGTTCGCTAGTAGTGAATCTGGCCAAGATCTGTCGTAGGAACATGAGGTTTCTTTCCTCTGTTTATTGGGATGTCTGGTACAATGCTGATGCAGTACTTTACACTGTTTGCACATTTTTAGGGATATTTTAAGATGATTTTTGATTGGACAATCGCATCATACTATAATTGTTTTCTGGTACTGGCAGGATTTGATATGGCTCATGTGAACTCAGTGATCACCTGATTTGGCATTTACACTACCGGTCAAAAGTTTGAGAACCGTTAGACTTTTAAAATGTTTTTAAAGAAGTCTTTTCTGCTCAGCAAGGCTGCATTTATTTGATCCAAAATACAACAAAAACAGTATTATTGTGAAATATTTTTACAATTAAAAAAAAAAAAACTTTTTTCTATTTGAATATATTTTAAAATTCAATTTATTTCTGTGATTCAAAGCTGAATTTTCAGCATCATTACTCCAGTCTTCAGTGGCACATTATCCTTCAGAAATAAATAATTTTTTCAGAAACATTTATGATTATTATCAATTATTTTTCAGGATTATTTAATGAATAGAAAGTTCAAAAGAACAGCATTTATCGGAAATATAAAGTTTAATGATGAATGTATCATAAATGTTTTTGAGCATATTAGAATGATTTCTGAAGGATCATGTGACACTGAAGACTGGAGTTATGATGCTGAAAATTCAGCTTTGCATCACAGCAATAAATTACATTTTAAAATGTATTCAAATAGAAAACAGTTATTTTACATTTTAATAATATTTCACAATCTTACATCTTTTTTGTATTTTTAATAACATAAATGCAGCCTTGGTGAGCAGAAGAGAATTCTTTAAAAACATTTTAACATTTTTATATATATATTAATATATATATATAACGAATGTTAACTAATGAAACCTTTTTGTGAAGTGTTACCTTTTTTTATTAATGCCACATTTATTTATATAATCATAATAAGTTGTATTTTACTTATTGTTTTAACAAATAAATTATTTAAAGGTCCTGTTCTTCGTGATCCCATTTTTCAAACTTTAGTTAGTGTGTAATGTTGCTGTTAGAGCATATGTAATACCTGTAAAATTATAAAGCTCAAAGTTCAATGCCAAGCGAGATATTTTATTTAACAGAAGTTCCCTTTCAAAGCCTACAGCGAACGGCCGGTTTGGACTACATCCCTGTACATCCTGCTTTAATGACGTCAGTAGAACAGTTTGTTGACTAACCTCCGCCCACAAGAATACGCGAAAAAGGGGGCGTGGTCTTGTTGCTCTCCCTCGTGGAAAAGAGGAAGTGTTGCGTTCGGTTGCGTTTGTCGCCATGTCGTTCAGACGCTGTTATTTTCATCCCGGAGTCAAATCACCTTTGTTTGGCCTTCAGGGGCTGTAGTTTGAGCGCGTTCATCTCCCTGTTATGGTAAGAGGCGTGACCTTTCCAGGCAACGTGCGCTAAGCTGCTGTCGAATCACAACACGGGAACTGCTGGCACAATCAGAACTCGTTACGTATTTCTGAAGGAGGGACTTTATAGAACAGGGAAATCTTTCAAGCCGTTTTGAGGACAGTGAAAACAGCGGTATACAGATAAGTAAATTGTGTGAAAAATACTGTGTTTTTTTTACACGCGAAACATGAACACATGTTATATTTCACACTGTAAACACAATCAAAGCTTCAAAAAAACAGGAAAAACGGGACCTTTAAATATTTTGTTTGTTTAGGGAATGTTGGCAATTTCAGGAATGTTGGGAATGCGTATGGTGGTAAAATATGTAATCTTTCTACATCTCAGTGTTTTCTGCAGGACAATATGTAATTGACCTCTGTTGTGATTGGCTAACCTTTGCGTACTCACGTAATTCTCACTGTTGTTTTGTGCCTAACTGATGAACACTAAATGGACAATATAAATATTGTATATTCATTTGCGACATCAATAAGATGATTTCTAATTAAAGACTGTTTTTTGCAGCATAAAAGGTACTTTGAACCAACAAACTTGACTTGCCTGATGTACTCCAAGTACAGTTCAGTTTGTTGCGCATCTCATTTATTGTCTCTTTTCTCACTTTCCGCAGTTGATGTGAGTGCGGCGCTGCCACTGCAAGTGCCGCCTTCTGCCATCCCCATGGATCTGCGTGTGGATCACCAGTTCGCCCTGGCGCCGACGGACCCGGCCCAGCGTGAGCAGCAGCTGCAGCAGGAGCTCCTGGCCCTCAAGCAGAAACAGCAGATACAGAGGCAGCTCCTGATCGCAGAGTTTCAGCGGCAGCACGAGCAGCTCTCGCGCCAACATGAAGCGCAGCTGCAGGAGCATGTCAAGGTGAGGCGAGCGCCGCTGACTCGGGGTGGGCGGTATAGTGTGCTGCAGGGCTGATGTATTTTTTGTAGGCCACCCTGGAAGTTTGCATCAACTGGATCCATCCGCAAAAGCCAATCGAATTTTTCCATTGACTTTTGGATTAGTGCGGAAAATAATCTCTGCAAGTTTATGATTCTTACATATTTTAGTCATCAATATAATCTTCTCAAATTAACACAACTTGTAAAGAAGTAAAAAGCTAAATAAAGGCTATAAATGAACTACACCACGATCGCATGACTTTAGCCTGATGGACCGTCGGATGAACGTCTGAAGCATTAGGCATACAAAATGGGAAACGTGTTTCAATGTTGTCATCTGATTGGTTGAATTCTTCAGGATTTCCTGGAGACATGCGTGTCGTGTGCTTTAATGGTACACCTAGAGACAAAGCCGCTGTGACGCCAAACCTCCTTATGGAAGACTGTTGTGTTTACAACTGTGACAATGAGCGCTTGTCAGGGTCACCTGACTGCTGGATTTTCAAAAGCGTGTGAAGTTCACAGTGCCATTGTTGCAGTAAATTTGCACAATGTTCTTGAATGATTTGCACGCTGGTCTGTTATTGTAGGGACATCGAATTTACATACATTTTCTAAACATAATGCTGAACAAAATGAGCTGTGATTGGTTGCCTTTCCTGTTGGGTGGTCTTTGGCCAATGACAGCGGTTATGGAGTCCAGACCAAGGTTATTATAGTTTTGCATTTTTAAATTAGTTTTTATTTTATTATCGTTTTCAATTTTGCGACAAATTTCAGTTTAGTTTTAGTTAGTTTTATAAATTGTTTTTGCTAGTTTTAGTTTAGTTTTTATTTTGTAAACACATTTCTATTTAGTTTTTATTATATTTCGTTTTAGTTTTAGTAATTATAGTTTAGCAGAGTTTTCCAGAAGTGTAAAGACCAGAGTTTTTTAGAGTTTACTCTTATGCAGACATCTTGACAAAATAATGGAATACAGATTGTTTTATTTAATGCCATGTCAGCATCTAAGGCTATATTTATGGCAAAATGCAATTACAAAATTGCAAATATCACATAATTACAATAAAACAAAGCAAACAAACACAACAAGTCATATTATACAAGATTTTTGAAATCAACTTCCAAAAATCCAAAACCTTTTCATGCATAATCTTACTAAATAAGTCCTTTAGGGAAATAACTTGATACAAGAGCATTCTTGTTTTAACCCAGGACAGTCCAACAAAATACGTTTAACGGAGAGGGAAATCTTACAAAACATGCACAAAGTTGGGTCTTCAGCTTTAAGAGTCAAACTATGACCTATACGACAAACAATGGTCTGAGATTGAACAAAGAACCAAATAAATGCAATGTAAAAATATAAAAGTAAAAATTATAAATTCCAGACGAATAAATGAAATATTGTTGATCAATTATAAGCTTATTTTAATTTCTTCAGTAGGACAATAAAGTCATCTGACTACAGCCAACACAAACTGTTGTTTAGAAAGTGTGATTAAATAATGAAGTGTATATTCTCTCTCTCTCTCTCTCTCTCTCTCTCTCTCTCTCTCTCTCTCTCTCTCTCTCTCTCTCTCTCTCTCTCTCTCTCTCTCTCTCTCTCTCTCTCTCTCTACACTCTCTCTACTTTGTGGGGAAATGTCTCCACAAGGATAATAATATTATTAGTAGTAAATGATTTGTAAAAACAATGATTACACCTTTGAGCCTGTCAATATTATGCAAACATGAGATCTCAAACACACAGTAGTAACATTTCTAGTAGTTGCTGTTGCACCTGCGTCTCTCGTCGCGTATGAAACGGCATTCTAAACGCAGTGAGCTTAAAGGGTTAGTTCACCCAAAAATGAAAATTCTGTCATTAATTACTTACCCTCATGTCGTTTGTTACACTCTCAAGACCCATAAAAGGTACTAAAGACATTGTTACAAAGTCCATCTCACTACAGTGGTTCTACAATAACTTTATGAAGCGACGAGAATAGTTTTTGTGCGCAAAAAAAAACCTAAATAATGACTTATATAGTGATGGCGATCCAAACCGCTGAATCGACTCACTGATAACTCTTTGAAGCTTCATGATGCCGTGTTTGAAATTTCGACAACTCTGTCGGTTTTTACATATTCCCTGAAATTTTTTCTCCTGAAATTCTGAGTTAGAATAACTTGCAGGAGCGCGATTATTAACAGAACGTGATAGGGTGTAGATGAGTTTACCTGTTCAGAATGATGTTTAATGTTAATTTGTTAGCAAATGCAAAAAAAATTAATAAATATTTAGGGCTTGGGATTTCTACGAATATCACAATTTTTTCTATATATTCAAATGATTTTGTTAAGTTGTTTCATGATTTCAGTGAACTCTTGCCCAGAAGGTGTTTTTATTTTTATTTAAAATTTTTAGGTGTCAGCCACCTCCAGCATCTTTGATATTTTTTAAAACAAAAATGTCACCGCCCCCCAGAATATTTTGTTATATGAATTTCTGAACATGCAACATATCAAACAAAAGAACAGAGCCTCTGCTTTTAAACACACAAAAAACGTTTTATTCTTGCTTCATGCATTGTTTTGTTTTTTTATTAACACTTGAATGTGGGGAAAGTTTCATAAAAAAGCAACATTTTGAACAAAAAGCTGAGAAAAGAATACAACGTGCATAATCAATGCGTTTATCACTTGTTTCTGCTACTTTCGCCTGTGCTTTGATCAGGAGATTCTGTACTCTTTCAGAAGATGCCGTGTAGCGCCCCCTACCGTATAACAGTGAAAACACGTTATAAGAGTTACAAAAGCTATTATATGGATTGAGAAGACTTGAAATAAAGCTCACATGCATTTTTTCATGATACTTTTATAGTGCTTTTTTGAGCTTTACAGTCATGGTCACTGTGAGTTGTATGAATGGACCAGTGGTGCTTAAAACGACTCATTTTGTGTATGGATAAAATAACAGCACCGGGGGTTTGGAAAGACATGACGGGCAGTAAATAATGACAACATTTTCATTCTATTCCTTTATGAAGCCCACGATGCTGTGGTTCTCGTCTCCGTTCCTCCCTTCCTTTAGGGCTTCCCACTCTTCTATTTTCCATTTCTTTCTGCGGAATAAAGTTTGTTTGGATATTGAATATTTGTCGGGGAGTGAGATGCAGAGCACTAACTGTCTGCATCATACGGGTCTGTCGTGTCTGTGGTTTCCCGAGGCAGCGCTGCTGTCATTGGCCTCCAGACTGAGCTTTCATTGTGAGGCCGGCGACTGCAGCGGGGAATGAGGACGGCCGATGGGTGACTGCAATCGCTATGGGAACTCTGTCCTTGGGAAACACCGGGAGCCTGTGAGCTCAGCAGACCTCCGGCTTTGCTGTGTTGCCACAGTGAGGTTTCTGGCCAATGGGAGCGAGGCAGCCCTGAGCGTGCTATAAATAGCCTCACAGGCTGCAGGGAGTGTCAGAGCTAATCTCACTGCTAAATGGACAAAATGTAACGTAGGGGTTTGATGGATGCCGTGCTTTTGCTGTGACACCTTGCTGATGATAGGGAGAAGAGAAGCGATTGGATTTTTCGGCAGTTTCTCACGTAGCTGCAAACTGCAGAAATGCTGAAAGAGATGTTTCCTGTGCAGTCAAAGATTTAATTATGAAACACATTCTCATTATTTAGTCATTATTGTAGGATGGTCTAGTCCTGCTTAAGGGTGTTAGCTGATTGTCTTCTAGAAAAGCATCAAGACACATGTACATTTTTCTGATACATTTATACATTCAATAGCTTCTATCTAGGGCTGGAACTAACGGCTCTGATAATCAAGCAATCTGTCAATTAGATTTTTTTATTAATTCATAAATTTTTCTGCAGATTATTTATTTCAATTAAGTAAATTATATATATATATATATATATATATATATATATATATATATATATATATATATATATATATATATATATTTATATATATTTATATACAGCTTAATTAAGAGACCACTTAAAGTTCAGAAATCAATGCTAAGTGGTTAAGTGTTTTTTCCAGAGCTTTATATTATATTAAGCATTTTATTATATTTGTAATATTTATCTGTTTAATTGTTTTGAATTAAATCAATTTATATAGGCCTATATAGATTTTTGAATATACATCAAATGAAAAAGTATATAATATATGTGTATATAATATATCTAATAACACACAAACACACACATATATTATATAAACAAACTTTTTAGATGCGATTATTCATGATTTAATCATTTTGACATCAATAATATATATATATATACACACACACACACACACACACACACACACACACTAAGACATACATACATGATTATCCTCAATTTTACTGGGAAAAAACTCTTCATCTTGCCCAGTGTTATACATAAAACAGTGTGTAGAATAAATGTTATGAAACCAAATGTAGACGTTTGAATATATATCACATGCGTAGTGCATCACGTTATTAGTGGTACCTTGAGTCTGTGTGAAATACTGATTGCATCTCATTTTACCTCCGCAATCCGATTTGTTTCCATGTGAAACATGTTAGTAAAGAAAAAATAAGAAATATAGAAAAAATATGTTAAGACAAAAATACACATACACCACTGTTCAAAACTTTGGGTCGGTACGATTGTTAAATTTTTTTTTTTAAAGAAGTCGCTCACCAAGTGTGCACTTATTTGATCAAAAATACAGTAAAAATAAATATTTTTAAATATTACGATTTAACATAGATGCTTTGTATTTTAATTATGGCTGTCAAAAATAATGTGTTAATTTCTGGGAAAATAAGTGTAAATACTTGCCTTGTATCTTTTATAAAAAAAATATTGAAACCAAAAGCTTTATTTGTTTTGTTTTTTTATTAATTGCGAAAATGAAAAGTACATTGCATTGACCAAGCAATCGCGTATATTTCTCGTACAAAGTATATTTCTGGCCTTAAACAGCCCAGGTGTGATGTGAAGTGTTGATTAGACCTGTGCATGTTGATGGAGTGAGGTAGATGTCATGGGTTGAAAAGCTCCAGTTGGAAATGCCAAAGCTTTGCCTGATGAGGAAGAGTCTTTGCGGTTCGGGCAATGTGCTCTCCGCTCTACATGTCATCACAGTCTCTACCCTCGTTCTGCCAAGTGACAGACGCCCATGACTCATCGCTGGTGGTGCTATCCAGGATCTGCTGAAAAAGATGTGGAAAGTGAGAGGAAGGCATTATATAACCAAAAGTGGACTTTAGTCTCTTTGGATAAAAGCATCTACTTAAGTAACTGCTTACTTACAGACTAGCCATGTGCTTTATTACACCCTGTGCTAGTGTTAATGTGATTTAACTGACCAGAATCACCAGTATCCTCTCAACATCCAAGCATCAGAGACGGCTGCCTGTATACAGCTCTGATAATACCCATCACAAGCCAGTAATGGATGTGACTGCTGCTGAGCTGAATAACTGTCGAAGTGGAAATGCAGTTAAAGGGAAATGTTAGACGAAATGGCTGCATTTACAGCGCACAGTGTGAGAGAGATTACCACCGTCTTTAAACTGTCTTTTTAGTCGAGGAGCTGTTGAGGTAATTGCATACGTTAGTTTCATCTGAAAAAAAAGGAATGTTGCTTTCATGCTTCACAACAAGACATCGATAAACACATTCGGGAACTTTGTTCTTGTTGGATGTCATATTTTCAGCAATTGCATCCCGTTATTAGTGGTACAGCTTTGGTACAGTTTGAGTCAATGTGAATTACTGATTGCATCTCCACCACAATCTGATTTGTTTCCATGTGAAACATGTTAGTTAAGAAAAAATTAAAAATATAGAAAAAAAATGTGTTAAGAAAAAAATACACATACACTCTTCAAAAGTTTGTGGTCGGTAAGATTTTTTAAAATGTTTTTTAAATAAGTTTCATGCTCACCAAGTCTGTGTGAAATAATACTGATTGCATCTCATTTTACTACCACAATCTGATTTGTTTCCATGTGAAACATGTTAGTTAAGAAAAAAAAAAAGAAATATAGAAAAAATGTGTTAAGAAAAAAATACGCATACACCACTGTTCAAAAGTTTGTGGTCGGTAAGATAAAAAGAAAAAAAAAAGTCTCATGCTCACCAAGTCTGCATTTATTTGATCAAAAATATTTTTAAATATTACGATTTAACGTAACCACTTTGTATTTTAATAATGGCTGTCAAAAATAATGTGTTAATTTCTGGAAAAATAAGTGTAAATAATTGCAATATTGACGTTGTATAGAGAGGCTCAAACCCATATCAAAAATATTGATACCAAAAGTTTTAATTGTTAATTTCTTTTTTTATTAATTGTGAAAATAAATGTGCAAATTGCAAAATAAACTGAGTGGGGTAAAAATGAACTGATAGCTCTCATTCGTGTATATACAGTAAATCTCATTCGCATACCATCGTTGTGTTTCCAGATTAATTTAAAGACACAATGTAGAAATGATGTATTACAACATAAAAATATAATGTAATAAAACACATTTTAATGGTTGGTTTGATTAATCATTCTTAACATCTTTACTTTCACTTTTGATTATTTTAATACATCCCTGCTGAATAATATTTATCTTAGTATTAGTTATTACTAAAAGTATTACTGGCCCCAAACTTTTGGATGAATTTTGTATTTCATTTATTTTAATGTATTATAAAGACAAAACATACATATTTGAACATATGCCACAATAAGAACAGGATCATGTTGTACGAAACCAAATAGGGTCAATTTAGATTTTTTTCTGTTAACTTTGAGACAATTGAAATGAAGGTCCAGTAAATTTGCTTGAATAATATGTTCTGTGTTTTTGTTTTTGTTTTTTGTCTTCCCTTCAGCATCAGCAAGACCTCCTGGCCCTGAAACATCAGCAGGAGCTCCTGGAACACCAGCGAAAGTTGGAGCGGCACCGTCAGGAACAAGAGCTGGAGAAACAGCAGCGGGAACAGAAGCTCCAGTTACTCAAAAACAAAGAACGCGGCCAAGAGAGTGAGTGTCCTCGAACATCTCATTACCTGACAGAAACGCATAAAGATCTTCCATTTATTAGGCTAATTAGCACTGCAGCGTGGATGTTTGTCTCAGCGTTATACTCGATTGAAAAAGTTTCAGACTGAAGTAGTCAAAAAGCCTGTAATGTTGTCAAAGTCATGGATCCAGGTGTCGTATCACTCATGCAGAGTCTAGCTCAGATCCTTTCCTTCTGACCATACCATAATTTCCTGTTTTCTTTCTAAAATAATGTTCAATAAAGTAGCAAGATAGCAAAGATAAGTGAGATTTTGAAGGGTGTCTGTATATAATTTATTCCCAGTTTGAATAAAGGTTTTGTTCTCCTGCAGAGCAAGTATGCTACTGCTAATAGATACATGATAAGTGAGCATGTAAGATATGATGCTGCATGATGTCAAATAAATCCTGTAGCAGATCTAGGCAGGTGGAGCTGGGGGAGGTGGAGGGGTTCAGATAAACTCTGCAGGACTAGCTTACAGCAAACAATGAACCAGACTATTCAAATGATGAGCAAGCAATCTCATCATGAGGCTCCAGGACCAGCAGAGGCCAATCAGCTTGTGCCATGCGGTAATAATGTGAGAGCTTGCAGATTGCTCGGAAAGGACCTATCAGTCTGCGCCCTCTAGAGTTTCATGACTGAACTACACTCACCTAAAGGATTATTAGGAACACCTGTTCAATTTCTCATTAATGCAATTATCTAATCAACCAATCACATGGCAGTTGCTTCAATGCATTTAGGGGTGTGGTCCTGGTCAAGACAATCTCCTGAACTCCAAACTGAATGTCTGAATGGGAAAAAAAGGTGATTTAAGAAATTTTGAGCGTGGCATGGTTGTTGGTGCCAGACGGGCCGGTCTGAGTATTTCACAATCTGCTCAGTTACTGGGATTTTCACGCACAACCATTTCTAGGGTTTACAAAGAATGGTGTGAAAAGGGAAAAACATCCAGTATGCGGCAGTCCTGTGGGCGACAATGCCTTGTTGATGCTAGAGGTCAGAGGATAATGGGCCGACTGATTCAAGCTGATAGAAGAGCAACTTTGACTGAAATTACCAATCGTTACAACTGAGGTATGCAGCAAAGCATTTGTGAAGCCACAACACGCACAACCTTGAGGCGGATGGGCTACAACAGCAGAAGACCCCACCGCGTACCACTCATCTCCACTACAAATAGGAAAAAGAGGCTACAATTTGTACGAGCTCACCAAAATTGGACAGTTGAAGACTAGAAAAATGTTGCCTGGTCTGATGAGTCTTGATTTCTCTTGAGACATTTAGATGATAGAGTCAGAATTTGGCGTAAACAGAATGAGAACATGGATCCATCATGCCTTGTTACCACTGTGCAGGCTGGTGGTGGTGGTGTAATGGTGTGGGGGATGTTTTCTTGGCACACTTTAGGCCCCTTAGTGCCAATTGGGCATCGTTTAAATGCCACGGCCTACCTGAGCATTGTTTCTGACCATGTCCATCCTTTATGACCACCATGTACCCATTCTCTGATGGCTACTTCCAGCAGGATAATGCACCATGTCACAAAGCTCGAATCATTTCAAATTGGTTTCTTGAACATGAGTTCACTGTACTAAAATGGCCCCCACAGTCACCAGATCTGAACCCAATAGAGCATCTTTGGGATGTGGTGGAACGGGAGCTTCGTGCCCTGGATGTGCATCCCACAAATCTCCATCAACTGCAAGATGCTATCCTATCAATATGGGCCAACTTTTCTTAAGAATGCTTTCAGCACCTTGTTGAATCAATGCCACGTAGAATTAAGGCAGTTCTGAAGGCGAAAGGGGGTCAAACACAGTATTAGTATGGTGTTCCTAATAATCCTTTAGGTGAGTGTAGATGTTTAATAATGTAATGTCCCTTACAAAGTAAAAAAATGTCAATGGATATCAATTCCAGGCGGTAAATATCATCTCTCCTTAATTGAAAGGTGAATTTCTGACCCTACTTAGGGTACTACTTATGTGCCTCCCCCTCCTTCACTGTGAATCTGTGGGATTTTTTTCCCCACTTTTATTGTCCGTCAGGCCAAAATCATTGCTCTGAACGCTTAGAAAAGTAATAGCACACCTCTCATGCACATTAAGTTTAGTTACAGGTATGAGAAATAGTAACAGCTTGCACTAGTTCTGTATATTTTCTAGTATATTCTTATCTAGAATGTTCCTGGCTGTACAACCAGTCTATTTTTATCCACCTCTGTTGTTGTTGTTGACACGGCGGTCACCTGTTGCCTGCGAGGAGCGCGTGTTGTCTGGCGGCGCAGATGTGTACGTACACCAGCGACGGCCTCTGGGGACATGTTTACAGACGATGGGAAAGGTGGTAATTGAAGGAAAAGCTGTGAGAATTCATCCATCTGATGTGTTTCTTTCAGAGCGAGAACAATAGTGAGAAAAAAAGACATCTTTGTTTAACCGTTGCTGTCTCAGTGGAATTGGAATAGAGAGTCTGCTTTCTATTTAAGACGGGATAAAGGGGTCGTTTCTCTCAGATGTAAAGAGATATCTGAACCGAGTCGGGCTGCAGTGGAATAGCTGTTTATCGACACCAGAAAACAAGTGTCAGCCTTTGTAGTTGTGATCAATTGGGCACTGTTCGATCGTCTCGGTCTCATGCCGAAGAGACTATTAAGAGTTTTTTAAGACCATTTAGAAGACGAAATTACAGCACTGCAAATTACAGGGTTTAGAAAGGGCGAAGAAATTGACAGTCACAAATGCATAAAACCCCTTCCCGAGGCTTTTAGAGAAATCAAGCTGTATAACCCAGCTAGAGGCTTTGAGAATGCCATTTATATCCCGCTGCTTGGGATCTTCCTGAACTGTGTGCTCTGATCGACAGGCGCTGTGGCGAGCACTGAGGTGAAGATGAGGTTGCAGGAGTTTGTCCTCAACAAGAAGAAAGCACTGGCCCAGAGGAGCCTCAACCACTGCCTGCCCAGTGACCCGCGCTACTGGTACGGGTGAGTGTCGCAACCTTCTCGGGGCTGATGTTTCAAAAAGGACATTTTACAGGTCCCGTTTACATTACTTTAACAAAGTGGTCAACCGAGACCGATTTACATGCAGTTTACACTTTGGGTTAATGTGCAACTCAAATCAGGGAGAGTGTCTTTTCTGCTTTTGTGACCACATACATCACATACTACATCAGTATGAGGGAAGTGCAAGAAAGTAAAATAATATTACCAAAAATAACCAGGTTTACACAAGTGCTTCAAAAATGTATTAAACATTAATAAAAAAGAAGTCAAGTGAAAATTTGGGAAATAATAGTCGTAGCATACAATAAAAGGTATATCCAGTGATCAAAAAACAAATGTTTTGTATGCTTTTTAAAAGTATATACAGTATGTTGAATTATTAGAAAAATAATGCACAACCGCATTATTTTTCTAATAATTCAACGGCCCATTATCGATTATTTCTTACTTGAATCAAGCTCCAATGTGTTGTGTTTTGGTTTTGTTTAGTTTAGTTTAGTTTCTCCAAATGATGAGCACAGTAGGTGGTTTCACTGTTGTCTGAGATGCATCAGGACAGATTGGGTTTACACTGTGAATACGATGTGATCACAAGTGTTTTTAATTCTGAATATGGTTTGAGTGATTGAATACTAAAGTGGTTTGGCTGTGTTTACACTTGTATTTAGCTTTGACCACTTCTGATCAGATCATCTGCAACAGATCTTAATGGCAGATCAAAACTGAACCAAATATTATACACATTATACACTAAATTGATGACTTAATATTTCACAATATTATTGATCTGACTGCACTGTCGCTGTTGAATGAGAACTAAACTGAGCTAGACCATGAGCATTTTTTTCATAAATGCTTTATATATTAAATTAATCATTTTAATGCCCTGTTACACTAGTGCGTTTTCGTTTAAAAACGCATAACTTTTGCTACGTTTACACCTGTTGTCTACACTACGCCAGCGTTTTCGAACCTTGAAAACAGAGACTTTTGAAAATGCTGCAGACCCTGTTTTAGTTTGAAAACCCCGGGGTTGTTTCAGTGTAAACAGACCAAAACGAAGACTTTTGAAAACGATAGCATGGCTATCGCATGGCTGCCCACATTATTACGCTACTGGAACACAACAATAACAGACCAGAGCTGTGCCTAAGTTGATCGTAGAGACCGTTGGTGGCTGTTGTATTGCAATGCTTTTGGGAAACGCAGACCAGAGCCGTCTCTCTCAACGGCTCTGTAACATACCAGCCTCAACGACGGTGTAATCAATTACACTGAGGCTTTGCCGACTTTGTGGTCGTGCAGTGTAGAAACACAATGGAAATGCCAGGGTAGAAAATATACAGTATACGGTATTATCACTATATTGAAATTCGTTGCAAAAAAAACGTTTAAAGCTACACTATGTAACTTTTCCGTCCACTAGAGGTCGCCTGTTCAAAACAAAGGTGTAGTTTGATGACACCACGTTTGAGCGCAGAATCTCGGGACATGTGGTCTGGAAACAGTCAGGATAGGACTCGGGCAGAAATCATGTTCATGGATGCGATTATTAACATTACTGTAGTCTGAAGCAGAGCAGGAGCGAGTGTTGTGGAGCTGAGCAAGGCCGCAGGAGCGATTGAAGAGCGGGACTGTTATTATGGCATAGTCGCTGGCGGGACTTTTATTATGACACGGTTGCCGGCGCCACTTCCTCTTTTCCAGTCATGAGTTTGAGGTAACGCAACTCTGTTTATCGTATTAGATATATCTGAGTGTGTAGAAAAGGAAGTTATGACGTTCGCTCGGCGGCTGCTATGACACTTGTTCACAATGCAGTGAGAGTAAAGTGTTTCACCGAATAAAACCGGAGACCGAGGGTGACGCAGATGACGCAATCGACAGGCGAATCCCTCACACGCATAGCTCACACGTCCCGGTTCCTTGGTTAAAATAGCAATTTTCTCACGATTTACAAATAGTTTAAAACATTTGGGATATTCTAAGTACTCAACTGAACAAAATATATAACACTGGCCTAGTGGTTTCTGGATATTTTACTGCAAAAATCCTACATAGTTCACCTTTAATAACTTTCTTATAACAAAAATAACCAAACATTTAAATACAATAAAGCAATACACAAAAATGTCAAAGTAAACAAATATTTAAAACTAAAAGAATTATAAAGAACAATAGGTAACACTTTACAATAAGGTCTCACTAGTTAATGCATTAACATCAACAAAGAGGGAATAGCTACATTTTTACAGTTATTATTCTTTGATGATGTTAGTTTAAAAAGCAGCTGTTAGTTAGTGTTAGCTCAAGTCCAATACTTTCAACTTTTGATTTAAGTTATGTGTTATTAAATGCTGAAATTCACATTTAACTAAGATTAATAAATGCTTTAGAAGTATTTTTCACTGTCAGTTTGTTAATGAATGAACTAATGTTAAATAATGGAGACTTATTGTAAAGTGTGTGACTGAACAACAAAGAATCAGAACATATTCAAACAATATCTAGGGCACGTAATTTAGTCCAGATTAAAATATAAAATGTTTAAGTTTGGAAATGAATAGCCTTAAGTCTTTAAGTATGAAGTATTTGGTTATGTGATAAGCACCATATCGTTTTGTTTATGAGGGTTACCGGGGAAACGGCTGCATTTCTGCTGTTCCGTCAGTGCCCTCTGCTGTCAGAGAGTGAATGTGTGTCTACTTTACTCGTTCCGCCATGTGCTCGGCTAATGCTCGTTGGGTTTGTTTACATCAATGCACTTTGACGTATTGTTCATTTTAAACGGTTGATGGGTAAAGTATTCTTAAAATGCATTCTAAAAATCAGAATAATTCGTAAGAAATAATTATTCACAGTATTTTGAAGTGCCCACGATAACAATATTGTGCATGTTCATTATTGTGGTATATCGTATTACCGTATACCGGCACATGTCTACGCACTAGTCTACTAGTGTAGTGTAAATAGAGGTGTGATTTGTCACTGGTCTCACGATTCAATTCGATTACGATTATCATGTCAACGATTCGATTCGATACACTTCCTGAACGTAGCAAACATCAAACACAACTTAAGTATAAACACAGCAGACGACAGGACCATTTAGAACTAACAAACACTAGTAAATGCTAAAAGCGCATGAAACTGTCAAGTAGTGTACATTAGTGTAGTGTAGTTACAATAATGCTCACATACTCGCACGCATGCAGCCTCACACACACGTATGCAAACAAATGCTCACACACACACTCTCACTCATTTTTTATTACTCGACTTCGTGTTTCGCGTCCCTCCGCTAGCGCGAGAAGCGCATATGTGACAATTCGAAATATGTCAGAGAAACTTCAGTAGGCTATAATCGATTATGGTCTATTACCGCACCGATGCAGAATTGTCCACATCTGCATTGCGATGCAAAGATTAATTTCAACACACCTGCCTCTGAATATGGTTTGAGTGATTAAATACTAAAGTGGTTTGGCTGTGTTTACACCTGTATTTAGCGTTGACCACTTGTGATCAGATCATCTGCAACGGATCTTAATGGCAGATCAAAACAGAAACAAAGACTGGCATTCTACACAAAGTTGATGACTTAACATTCAACAATATTATTGCACTGCCGTTGAATGAGAACTGAACTGAGCTGGACGATGACATCATTTTTTGCAAAACTGCTTTATAGATTAAATTAACTAATTTAACAATTGATGATCTTTACAACGGAACTAAATCAACACTGAAATGACTTCCCCTGAAATGCATCATTTTCCTGTAATTACTGTTAAGCTGCTTTGAAACGATCTGTATTGTATAAAGCGCTATATAAATAAAGGTGACTTGACTTGAGGCCAATCTTCAGAGTGAATATACCTGTAGTTTAGTTTTTTGCTTGCAGCAGTATTCCAAAGTAAAGCGTGTTATATAAGTTTCTGTTTTGATTGATTGACAGTTTCGTTTTCCCTCTTCAACACACAAAAGATGTAGTAGCTGTCATCTCTGCATTCATGAGAAATTTGAACAAGTTTTGACTGGGCAACTTCTCATGTGTGTAAGATGACAATGAAGAGGCGGCCGTGTGAGTGTGTGTATGTGAATGTGAGAGTGTTTGTGTGAAAAGCTCACACTCCATCAAGCCTACCTTTCACACTCCTCATCTGTGAGGCTAGGAAAATGGGAAGAGAACGTTCCTTTTGAATGAAATGTTTCAGGATTTTGCATTCACTTACTTGTGTTCAAAAGTTTGGAGCCTGTGAATTTTTTTTTTTTAAATTTTTTTTATTTAAATTAACAATTTTGAAAGAAGTCTCTCATACTCACCAAGGCTGTTTATTTGTTATTTGTTACTATTTGAATATATTTTAAAATGTAATTTATTCCTGTGATGGCAAAGCATCATTACTCCAGTTTTCAGTGTCACATGTGACATGATCCTTCAGAAATCATTCTGATTTGCTGCTCAAGAAATATTTCTGATTATTATCAATGTTAAAAACTTTATAAATACAGTATAATCAGGGCTTGACATTAACACCCGCCATTTGTGTGTGGATTTCAGCTGTGGCGTGTAACACAGTCACTCCCACTAGCCACTTTGGCGGGTCTTCTCAAAAGGCATGTTATAATCGCGATGCCCATTATAATCAATCACACGCAAGTCTGTTGACCTTATAAATGCAATGTCACAATCAGAGACGATCAGATTAGTCATCGCTGAAACGCCGGAGTTTTGTTCAGAGCACGCTCTCACTCACCATACGTCCAGATTTTGGCGCAGCCTCAAGCCGGACACTCATTTGTCCTCCTTTTTGGAGTTGCGCTGAATCTGCCTAAAAAAAACCCGCTCTAGAAACTTTATTGGGACGCAGCAGCATAGCATCTAATGCTGTAAGATCTCTGGTCAAACAAATGATTGGCTGAAAGTGGTGTCAAATAAATATCTGATATATCATTGGTTAAAAATGTAAACAAGCCTCCACAAAGTGCTGGCTACGTCATATCATAACGTTAAGATGCCGAAATGTCAGACTTCATTTAATCCGGAATGGACAAAAGAGCACAAATTTATATCAAAAAGCAGTAGAGACGCTTTTCATGGATTTTGCACGCTGTGAAGTGGACGTTAGTAGTCAAGGGAAAGCCGCCATTGACCGTCATGCCAGCACAGAAAAAACATAAAAGTAACCGAACGAGCCGCGGGAACATCTTTTTTTTCCGAGAAGCAACCTCACAATGACAATCTCCGCTGCAGAGCTTTGTAAAGTCTATCATGCAGTCAAGCATCGCCAGTCATACTGTATAAAAGAAATGTATAAATAAACAAATAATGAATGCGAAAAATAAATAAATACACATTTCAGTTCTTAACAAAGAGCTGCCTGAGCTGCTGCAGAGGGTGAACTGAAATTTATTTATTTATATATTTATTTTTCGCATTCATTATTTGTTTATTTATGTATTTCCAGAAGTCCAGAAATGTTATGTTTTCAGGCACTGTGCAAGACAGGTTCATCTCAGTGGTCAGTTTTTGAAACAGACATCATGTCTTGAATAAATACAAATACTGTAAACAAACACTTTTTTGCCTCTTCTGTTACACATACGTCTACTTCGAGATCTATATCGTAGATCAAATGGTCTGGCAATGAATAGAGTAGGCTATTTGAGAATCACTGTATCATGATACCATCGATATGATGGACAAAATTGTATTGTAGTACACCAGAGTCCTATGCAATTATTCTTGCCTCACTAAATGCCTTGTTGGTGTTATGAAAATGGCCACCCTAGCACTCTCATCAAAGCAGAGATGTGCGTGCGATGTACGCAGGAGATTCATTCATCATACTGTGATATGACTGGTTTTGTTCCATTTCAGCAGCGAAAATAGTTTCAAACAATTATCACAACAGAACTATAGCACACCTGATGTGACTGGCATAAAGCTGGCTTGACGTTGGACGTTTGATATTTAGGGACAAATTTAGAGACCATCTCTAAAGTTACATACGACATTGGTTCTTCAATAGCATTTGAAGAGAATGACTTAGTCATAAAACCAACTGTAAAGTGTTCGTCTAGGTATCAGGTATGATGCACACCTTTTAGATTTTTTAGATTTAATAAAATAAACGGTCAAATCACATGAAAATATGGATCTTTATTTCTCTAGGATCCTGTATGGGCTCATACTCAAAATATGCTAGATTTAAATATATCATAGCTGATAAAAATAAAAATAAATATTTTTTTCATACAAACAGCTGTTGATGTCATGTTATACATTTCATGTAGACTTGATTTGGATGTCTACAGTGGTAATTTACATATAGCCGACAACAAATTTCCTAAAAACAAAAACAATCCAACGCCCTCCATTGACTTTGTATTGCGTGAGGCCTCCTAGTCATTTCGGACTTATAACAAAAAACAGAACAATGTCTAAAAGATGATATGTGACAAAGTGTACAGCAAACAAGAAATACGTTTTTATAAGCTGTCAACCCCAAAAAACGAGCGTTTAAGGAGACCAAAGTGGATAAAGGCAATAAAACGTGAAGCTTCAGCAGGAAGAATGGGTACATTTTGGGATCCTGACACTCAGTATGCCTCAGTATGCCTATGTGTGCAGTAAACATTTAGTCACTGTCAAATATCAAAATGTCAGTTTTATATACATTATATTTCCTGTCGCTGATTACGTTGCCCTCCAGTGGGTGTAGTTCTCAGTGTAATATAACGTGTCGCGCTCTATCTCAATGGTTGTATCCACTTTTATGTCCTTATAAGCTCGTTTTTTGGGTCAACAGCTTATAAAAAACGTCTGGGTTTTTTAGCTTGTTTGCTGTACACTTTGTCACACATCCGCTTTTAGACATTGATCTGTTTTTTGTTACAAGTCCGAAATGACAAGGAGGCAGCCTCACGCAATGCAAAGTCAATGGAGAGCGTTTGATTGTTTTCCCCCCCGGTGGGCGTGGTCTTCAGATTATGTCTCTATTGCTTCCTCACTTCAGACATCCACCATGCTGATTACAACATTTGCGCTAGGATTGATAAAAAGTGAGTTATTTCTGTAGCTTCTGTACACCAGATCGCTGGAGCTCCTGGTCTGTTTGAGATGAGCTGACGATAGGCAGATTCAATTCTTGAGTCTACGGTGCCAGCTGACCTTAGATGCCCCAGTGCAGTTGTCTTTCCTGTTAAGGAGAAGCTAATCTTTCTATTTTTCGCAGAGCTTTGATCGGCTGCCACTGAAGTTTTGGAGTCTGAATGCGTGTCATACTCGAGCGTGTTTATTTGTAAACAGAACGATGCCCCGCCCCCCCACCCTTGAGGCATTATGGGTGATCTGAGTTTGGCAGACACCGTTCCTAGTGCTGGGAATGGAGAGCAGCTGTGTGTGGAAATGTCTTGAAGTGCACATATTTGAGTACCTATGCTTGCTCTCATGTGTGTTTGTGATTTGTTCCACAGGAAAACCCAGCACAGCTCCCTGGACCAGAGCTCACCACCTCAGACAGGGATTTCCACTTACAACCACCCGGTGCTGGGAATGTACGACCCCAAAGATGACTTCCCGCTCCGCAAGACGGGTACTGTAAAACTAGCCCCCTTCTTCCCAATGTGTCCTGCCCCGTCAGACTTTCACTAGGGTTGCTTAGACCAGTTCAGGTTTACTTACTCAGTAGTGGTTCCAAAAAACATGGAACAAACTCTGTGACCTTTGCTTCCATTGACGCTCGTGGAAACCCTTTTTTTTTCCTCCTGCAGATGCTGAAGCCTTTTTCTCACACTCACACACAACTGTGTAAGATTGTGAAGTTCAGCTTCGTTGGCTGCAAAACTTGAAATTAATTTTCAAAGTAATATAGTAGAACCCTTCTGAACTGTGTTATTTTAGTATTATTTATATACTATTATCGTTTTATTATTATTTTGAATTAGCTTTTTATAATGTGCCTTTTTAACTTTTATTAGTTTTTGCTCTTGAAATATTACTTAGATTTAATTAGTTTTTAGAGTTAATCATTTTAGTGTTTCAACTACTGATCTATATAAATGACTGGATTGCTCATGATGTCATAAAAAGTGAAGCCGTCGCGCCGCCATGTTGGTATTCCCTAGTCAGCTCACGCATTCTATTGAATCAATAGGAAATTATATGATTTTACTGAGAAAACATTGCCTAACGAGTCAGCGTTTTTATATTAGAAGTCTCCCTGTACACAACACAAACGTCCTAAGCATGTAAATAGTTATTCGTTTAAAGTCAGGAATTTCCCCTGCTTATTAAAAAGTTACGTTCATATTCATTATAGTAGAGAACATCAGCTCGGTGGGCGGACGAGACACTTCAGCGTATCACAAATGTCAAAGTGCGAACTTTTATGACTTGAAAACGTAACCTGAAATCGCATTGAACTGTTGTGTTGTGCTGTAGTATTGTTTTTATTCATACAGTAGCCTAGGCTAACTGCAAATGTTTCAACAATGATTTCGTTAACAGCATGCATTTTGAAGCAGTTAATGATTTAAACGATGATTAAATAAATAACACGGCATAACACTTATACTCATATGGAAACTAGGGTTAGTTAGTTACTAACCCTAACCCTCCATTACATACATACATAAAGAAATATATTTTTGTGTTAGTTCAGCTACGTTATCTGTATCGGCAGTGTGCAGTAGTCACACTCACATTAACCATTTCAATATATGACTCATCCTCTCCGAAAAGACCCTAAACATTACAGATAACATCTGAAGTAACTATTAATTTACATGCATATATCATAAAACTAATCCTGTGAGACTGAGACGCTGCAAATCGTGTGATTTTTAGATCAATGTTTTGGCTGTACGTCAATGATGCCCTCTGTCGGAAGGGAATAGTAAGATGGCCGCTCGAACACTTCCGGTGGCTTCACTGCCTGATGGCAGTTTAGAACGCGATGAGCTATCCAGTCATTTATATAGATCAGTGGTTTCAACTTAAAATTAGAAAATGAGAAATGTTACCTTGGCAACTAACTGAAATAAGGGTTTTTCATCTAATATTTATTTTATTTTATTTTATTTCAGCTTTATTTCAATTAAAGGTTCCCTGCCACACGTATTTCATTACCTTTGTGGTAATGTCTGAAGTTCTACCATGGAAAAAATGCCTTGGTTACCTTGTTTCAAACCATTCCAGCGTGGTATAGAAAGCCTGCAGGAAGACTCGATCCGCACCAGTTCTCTTTAATATTCAATGAGCTAAGCTACTTGACTCTGATTGGCTAATAGCTAGCCAGTGAGAGCCTGGCTATCAGCATCCTTTACCCAGCGCAACAAGTAGAGGAACTTTGTTAGACATTACACCTGTATAGCATAACACTTCCTTGAGTTGACAATAGCGTTTTACTTGCGGGCCGGGCACTGGTCGTAGACTGCCGCAATGGTACTGCTCCAGGCTTCAACAGCAACGTTTTTGCGAAGCCTCTGCTGAACTCGCCAAAGTTGATGAAGTCATGTGATGAACAGAGAACTAATTTCGAATTATAATGTTGTGGCATTGTTCCAAAAATAAACTGAAGCCATTTAATCCTCAACCCTGGGTTCTTCGGAAAACATGTGCATTGTTGAAGTTCTATTCGTGCATAGCGCACAATCCCGTTGACGTTCAGCCATCCTTGCTGTATATGAAAACTGTCACTGGGCTAGACGAATTCTGTGGGCGCGGTCTCAACTGGGAGACCTCATGAATAGTAATGAGCTCAGGCAACACCACGTCAGACTGACCAGCTTTTGTAATTGGCCTGATTTTTCCGCTTATTGCTTTTCAGTGGCTAGAGCTGACAGAGGATGTAGCAGTTCATTTTCACATTCACGACATAACACAAACATGTATGGACATATTTAAAAAAATACAGGTGAAACGGTTTTGTGTAGCAGGGCACCTTTTAAGAAAATGTTTTTAAAAGTTGTAGTTAAAAATGAAAAAAGAGTAAAAAAATCAGTGTTTTGATCCCAAATTCAAAGCAATGAAATAAGTCAAATATGTTTTGCATAAAATATACCTATTTTTAAGACCATTAAAAACGTTTTGTTTGTAACAGTATTCACAATAATATTTTAATGAGAATTAAATAAATATTTTTTTAAATTAGAATTAGCAAATTTAGTACAACAAATACTCCAGTCACGTGTAATTGTACTTTAGTAATGTACTTTACAATTTACAAATGAATTAAATTACAATTTAATAAAAAAAAAAACATGTTAAATTAGTAAGAATTCAAAAGAGAAATATGATAAATTGTCATGAAAATTATACTAATTTTATATTTAATAATCAAATGGTACGTTTTTTTTTGTTTCATTTTGAAACATGATCAGGACATGTTCTTTAAAGCACAAACTTCTCTGTCCTGGTAACATTGTCTAGATTTCCTTGATTGCATTGGAGACTCTTCTCCTTCACACCTCGTGGAACATTCTGGAAAGTTTTCTGCTTCTGAGAAAAGACGTCCAAAGGGTTTTAGGAGGTTTAGGTTAAGACATTCTCTGTGGCATCTGCTGTGTATTAAGACGGGCTCCAGTGTCTGTGGGCTGGCATCGGTCCTGTGCCCCCCTGGTTCAGCATCGCTGTCTTCACTATCAGAGCTCCAGGCGGTGTGTGTTAAAGAACTTGTACCCCCTCCCTGCCTGCTGCAGGAGAGCACTCCTATGCAGGAGCAATTCCTATGCAGACTCACTTTGGGCTGGTTTAGGTAGCGTAAGGCCTCTGTGCTCATTAATCACCCTGGAAATGGGCCTGTCAGGGACCCGCAGTACAACCTGCCCTGGGCCTTTAGCACACACAGAGCCCCGGTGAGACCTGCGTAATTACAGTGCAGGCCAGAGAGACGGGAGAGGGAGGTGTTGCCGAGTGCATTACAGTCATAACTGCGGATGGAAGGTACATGCATCTCCTACTTCTTAAAGCAAAGTGTCCATCTGTACAGCAACCTTCATGACCTCCGCGTGAAGATGGCAATTGACATTCATGGCACTCAGAGTCCAAAAATAACTATTTGCCCCACCTGCCAAATTGCAGTTGAACTGAGAAACTGTGCAAGTTATACATATTTCTTACAGGCATTTTATTAAAACATTTTCTGCGTTCATTTTTAAATGTGCAGGTTATAAATATAGCTTCCAGCCATTTTTTTTTTATTTTTTTAATTTATTTAATTAATTTATTAATTTTTTTCTGCGTTCATTTTTAATTTTAGTAAAAAAAAAGTTTTTTACTGTGCAGGTTATAAATATACCTTCCAGGCATTTTATTTTATCTTATTTTATTTTGTATTTTATTTATAAAAAAAAATTCTGCGTTCATTTTTAATTTAAGTAAAAGTTGTTGTTTTTAAACTGTACAGGTTATAAATATACCTTAAAGGCATTTTATTTTATCTTATTTAATTTCATTTTTTATTTTATTTATTTTTCTGCGTTCATTTTAATTTTTTTGTTGTTTTTTTTAAATGTCTCTAGCTTTTATTAAGTTTATTATTAAAGTTCTTCAACTAAACAAAAATGAGAAATTATGCTTTAGCAACAAATTGAAATAATATAATAACCTTGGTGCGATGCAACTGCACCTTTCAAAGAAACAAATTTATAGATTTTTTTTGGCTTGATGTGATGAATATTTCTCCATATGTGTGACCACATGGGATTCTGGAGGGAAAAAGGGCATCCTGGACAAACAAACAACACAAGGAATAGTTGTTAGAAGATGATGCATGTTTTCTTTAATAAACCGTTTCAGTGTTTCATTTTAATTCGATTTACATTTATTCATTCAGCTGACGTTTTTGCATGTCACTTGCAAATAATCTGAGATTCTTATAGTCATTCGTGTGATTTAGCTGTTGACAAGTCACATTTGGCTCTTGGCGAGAGTCAATATTAGACTTTGATTGCACTGTTGCAACCCACAGTTTGGTTTGATGTGATCCAGTGTTCCCACACTTCACTGTTTTCATTATCCATGAGTGGCACAACCTCTTTGACGTTCTTTCATGGTTATATTTCCCATGTGAGCTGTTAACCTGGGAAAGCAGCAGGAGGATACAGGCGGTGGAACTTCGGGAAAGAGGATCTGATGGTCTGAACTTCAAGCTGTGAAATGTTCTTTGTTTAGTTCTGATGATTGAGTTTGCGGTAAGGCTCGTTTGCGAGTCGATTCCAGTCCTCCCGCTGTAGATAAACCTCAGTTTGCTCTGGCCGGCTGAGTGCATTCCTGCAGCGGGGATACGGAGAAGGAGGGTGGCCCAGGCCTTAACCAGAACTGTTTGACGCTCTCTTTCCCTCCATACCGCCCCTCTCAGGACAGGCCAGAGTCTGTTTTCACACGTTTCACCTAACCGTCGGACATCTGGAACCTTGGCTGTTGGCAGCTGCAGGAAGTGTGATGTTGTTTTAGGACAGTGAAGTCTGCACGGTGTCCAGTGCCATGAATGGTGCAAAGACGGTTCCTCGTCTGTATGTATGTCATGATTTTCTAATAGTGGTGACCAGTGTTTTTGGGGGGTAATACGTTACAAGTTGCGTGTTCAAAGAGCTTTTTTCTTAACTAATGACTAATGTGATGTGTTACTTTTATAGTTATGTTGTTCAAACCAGTAATGCAAGTAATGCAGGTTTTTTCCCCAATATAATATCAGTAACGTTATGCAATTCGATATTTCACATAATCAGATTTTCATGCAACAAGTCTTACATTGCTCATTACATTTACACAATATCAGTTACTTTTTCAAATACCGTTTTACTAAGGAGTTTCTTTACGCAAAAAGTCATACATTGCTCAATTTTCACTGTCACTTTTTCAAATAAGTAATGTATTACGTATTAAATTATTTTCACATAGTCCGATTTTTTTATACCTTGCTGATGAAATTTTCACAAAATCAGTTACTTTTTCAAATAACATTTTAAGTAATCAGATTTTTTCATGCACAAAGTAATAAGTTGTTCATTTAAATTTAAACAAATAAATTGAGTTGTTTTATAATTAAAGACAATTTGGACAAACGCACTCGGGCACGGTACAAGGCAACCGTGCCTAGTGTGAGTACACCCTAACATTACATAATCAGATTTTTCACTTAATCAGATTTTTTTTATACATGTTGCTTATTAAATTTACACAAATTACTTTTTTCATGTTTTTATAATATTATTTTTCACATAATCAGATTTCTTCATGCAGAAATAATACATTGCTCAATACATTTACACAATATCAATTACTTTTTTTTAAATAACTTTATGTAATCTTATTTTTCACATAATCAGATTTTGCTCATACATTGTCATACATTGCTCATAAAATTTACACAATATCAGTTAATTTTTCAAATAAGTAATGCATTGTGTATTCTATTTTTTTACATGCATACATATTTCTTCACATAAGAAGCAAAACCTTCCTGATAAAATTTTCAAACTATCAGGCACTTTTTCAAATAAACAAAAAAAATTTTTTTTCACACAATACATTGTTCATTAAATTTACACAATATCAATTACTTTTTTTTGAATGAGTAATATTAATAAGATTTCTTTCATTTCTTTCTTTCTTTCATGCAATATGTTGCTAATTAAAGTTACACAATTTACATTTTACGTAACATTTTTTCCACTAATTCACTCATTAATTTGATCCAATATGAGGTACGCTTTCAAACAAGTAACATTACTTCTTACATAGTAATGCATAGAATACCACAGTAGTTGTTAACTTTACACAAATTGCACCCCCCCCCCCCCCCCCCCCCCAAAAAAAAATAATTAATTTAATTTCCCATGTTTTAGTATGAAGCAGACTTAGCAATGCAATATTGTACCATTCAGCAGTGGTGTTGACACTCTTCTTTTCTGTGAATGTATCCTGTAAGCATGTGACTCAGCGAGAGCTCTTTTGTTTCATTCATGCGTTCTCCGGCACTGTTGCAAGGCTGTGCTCTTCTGAGCGTGTTCGAGCAGGCAGGAACGTCACAGAGCTGACTTTGCGCAGAGCAACTGTGACTCTTTTGCTGTGTGACTCATTCTTGTACATGTCAGGTACAAAGTGTTTGTTCCCACACAATCTGACTCAAAATTTGTTGCAAACAATTATTTGCCCTTAACCACCTTAGGGCATTGATTAAATGAATGTCTGTTATGCCTCACTTTGTGAAACGCAAGTTGTACTTGCTCTAATTTGATCAGAAATAGGGCACTTTTACAGTTTGAGACGTTGCACAAAGCTTTGCCGATGCGCTTCTCATTTGTACGCCATATGAATCGCCTCCAGGTTACATTGAAGTGCTCTTCACATTTATGTTGACACGTCAATTTTCACTGGGGAGTGTACAGAATTAGAAAGCCGAGGATGGAGAAATCTGGAAGGAATTGAGCTTGAGCTTTAAACACAATTATACTAATCAGCCCGGAGGTTGCAATTTGTGACCTAATACCTGCTGATAACAGCTGGGATTCAGGCGGGGGCAACAGCAGTAAAGGACAGAAGCAGATGTCGCGTTAACCGAATATTTTCTGTCATTGACTGGATTTTTTTTTAGCTGTGACTGAAAAATCTGAAGGCTGGCCGTCATTTTGACATTACACTGAGGGTTATCTATTCTAACTTGTAACTGTAATTTCCACCCCTGTTCAGTTGGTGGCCAGTGAGCTCAGAATGGCAGCAGAACAAAACGAAAACTGCCAGGAATAGTCGTCTGTCCGAGGAAAAGACGCAAAATCTAATGACAATGACCTCTGCATTAGTCCCGACTGATGCGTTCGATTACACACAGGTGAGAATCCAGTTTAACTCGATGCAGACCAGGAGAAATAATAAAGTTCAGGCAGATACAGAGTGTCGATTGAGTTTAGTTCAGTTAATTTTTTCACGTTTTGTTCATATTACAATCGGAATGGTATTTTGTTAAATATATTGTGTTGTTATATTTGCATTAAAGCTTGTGTTTTACGTTTACACAACAACGATGTACTAAAAATCAAAGCCGCAACCATGTCTTGAACATTGGCGGGAACCTATTTTTTTTATTTTTATAAAGCATAAAGAAACAGAACAGTGAACAAAAATTCTAGGTCTAATTCTAGTTGGGAAAGAATCATTTTGGGACTATTTGCAAATGATATTTGCATTAATTTGCGTCAAATATATTGTTAGTCGCAAGATTCTTCGCGTTAGTGAATAAATACATAGATCTGCTGTTAACATTTGAATTCCTTAGTGATCTGGTGGTAGAATTTTTGTAAACCGTGTTGAAGGTTACAGGTTCTAATCCGCCCTCATATAGTTTTCAAAATCAAAGATGTTCAATGGTTGTATATTAAGAGCATGGACAGTTTTGTGATTTCACCAGAAAAGAACAGCGTCTCCACAACGGCATTAAGTGATAGATTGACACGCTTGTCTGTGTGAAGACTTTGAACGAGCCAAAAGAGAACGTAATCCCCACCTACTTAGTTTACACGGAGACGATAACGGTATAGTTTTCAAAAAAACGTATGCTTTGAAACCCGTTTTCAAAAGTTTGCGTTTTCAGGCCCCCAAAATTATAGAAAGGGGGTCCCCTGCAAGTGGTTCGTGTTTAATGGGTTCTTGTCATCAAAAAGTTTGTCTTAGACTGCTTAAAATGCTTAGACTTAAAACGGCCTTGTCTACCAGTAATGAGGATCTGTGCCCCGCCCTGAACATGCTGTCCACTCTACACGGCTTCTGTTTGCCTCCTAAGAGCTCATTTCCTATATCTAGATCTAAGTGCTTTTTAATAGCTGTAGGGTGATGACTTCTACTTGTCATTTCCCGTCGGCTCTGTTGACAACTTGTCCTAGCAAAGACACTGCCTGGACGCTCTTACCAGACTGATAACTCCTCCAGATCTCTTCAGCGATCATCATCATCATGATGAAAATATATCTTCAAAATACTCTCTCGTATTCATTTTTTGAGGTTTAATGCATGGGCTTGTGATCTGAGGTCCTTCTCGGTGCTCTGCAGAAGCTGATATGCCAGAGAGTTGCTGTGCAAGAGGAAGCTTGTACTTTTTATGGATGCAAAGAATATATACACGGATCAGGCATAACATTATATCAGCGCTGGAACTATAGGTGAAGTGAATAACACTGATTATCTCCATCACGGCACCGTTTGTCCTCAAAGTTGATGTGTTAGAAGCAGGAAAAATGGGTAAGCGTAAGAATTTGAGCGAGTTTGACAAGGGCCAAATTGTGGTGGTCAGGAGACTGGGTCAGAACATCTCAAAAATTGCAGCTCTTTTGGGGTGTTCCCGGTCTGCAGTGGTCAGTACCTATCAAATGTCGTCCAAGGAAGGAGAAGTGGTGAACCGCCGACAGGGTCATGGGCGGCCAAGGCTCATTGATGCACGTGGGGAGCGAAGGCTTCCCTGTGTGGTCCGATCAAACAGACGAGCTGCTGTAGCTCAAATTGCTCAGGAAGTTAATGCTGGTTCTGATAGAAAGGTGTCAGAATACACAGTGCATCACAGTTTGTTGCGTATGGGGCTGCATAGCTGCAGACCAGTCACCGAAAGCACCAACACTGGGCACGTGAGCATCAGAAATGGACCACGGAGCAATGGAAGAAGGTGGACTGGTCTGATGAATCACGTTTTCTTTTACATCACGTGGATAGCCTGGTGTGTGTTCATTTACCTGGGGAACACATGGCACCAGGATGCACTATGGGAAGAAGGCAAGCCGATGGATGCAGTGTGATGCTCTGGGCAATGTTCTGCTGGGAAACCTTGGGTCCTGCCATCCATGTGGATGTTACTTTGACACGTACCACTACCTAAGCATTGTTGAAGACCATGTACACCCTTTCATGGAAACGGTAAAAAATATTGGCTTATGGATTTTAATATCTGCATCCCCAGTGCTTTTTCTGTATTATGGTTAAAGTTGGCATGAAGCGGAAGTTGCGATGGTTTATAACTGAGTGAAATGGCTTCTCGATCAAGAAAAAAATGTAGGGCAAGATTTGATTTTGTCCACTGGGAATTGATTGGATGGTTGCGATTTGCTATTGGTGGATCTCATGAGATTGACAGGTTGCCCCTCCCTTCCGCCATCAGAGAAGAGAAATGGCACTGCAAAAGTTATTTTGAATAAAGATTATGAGGGAAATGTAAAAAAGATTATGTTTACGGAATCCTTTATTATAAATACTGCAATAAAATAAAAAAAACAAGACTTGTCCATTTTGATTTCATGGTGACTAAACTCATGTTACAACCCTGAAGTTGACCTTTCACTTTGTGAAAATAGTTTTCAACCTGTCCTGTATTATCAAACTGCTCGGTAGGGTCACCGTCACCCTTCAAGAGTTGCGTTTGAAGCAGACGTGTGTGAGTGTGTAACATCAGCAAATATCATGGGCCACTGCAGCGGACGTGTCAGAGTTCTGGAACAGCGCTGAAACAGACACACTCGCATGCGGTTCTGCCATCTCAACAGTTTTTAGAAGAGGCAGGTTAGAGTCAAGGGCCTCGAGTCCTCTTTGCTGCCAGTGAGAGAGCTCATCCATTCCCTTTACAGCTGCCTAGTATGGCCTATATTTCATGCTAAAACTATTACAATTCATCAAGTGGTCAAATTGAAGCTGTATAGCTTGAGATGTAGTTGAGTGCACTGTTTGTTTCATCATTCACTCATGTAGATCAATAGCTGTTGGGTTTTGAATCTCAATTTAAATGTGCAACAAAAAAAATCAAATCTAGCTTTGTAGTTATGCTCAGTTGCTCACTTGCAGTGAAAAGTTTTGTAATTGTAAAAGTTTTGCTTCTACTTTTTATGATATGCCAAAAGGCATAAGATGGACACACAAACCGAACAGTGCTCATGTTAAATTTACTCCTGTCTTTATTACTGTTCCTGTTTTTTCACCCTTGCTAATGCAGGGCATTAATGGCAGCATGCCCAGCTTTTTTTAACAAAGATGTCTGGGAATGTTCCTACCACTTACCAGAAGTGCCATCCTCATATCTACCTAGTTTGATAAGTTTAACCACAAGATTGGCTTTTCAGAACAGTGTGCTCTTGAGAGAAGTATTGATGGAACCTTTGCTTCCTTAACATCTGCCTATTAGTGCCAGTGGCATAGGTTTTTACATTGAACATTCATTTGAACTCAACCGTATCAAAGTGTTATGACCATAGGAGGTAACAAATGTTGCAAATATGTTTTAGCTGACATTTAACACCAAAATGTGCAGAATATGTGCTGCTGCTGCTGCATGCAAGTTGCACCATACTTATTTTCAGTATTATTTGCTTTACACCTTTGCTGGATTAGGTTAGTGCGTTAATTAGTGTGTTAATGACATTAATGTTGGTATTTATCAGAAGATCATTCAGTCGGATGTTTATTTCTGTTCTGTGATACAATGCAGCAACATTGCACGGTTAATTTTTATTAGCATCATTAAAAGTTTGACATAACCTGCATGAGTTTTTGAACTCAGTAGCGGCCAATGCAGCATTTCATATACATTAACAATAGTAATAATAATAGGATGGATGGTGGCTGGGTGGGCGGGCGGTTGGATGGATGGATTAATGGATGGATGAATGGATGGTGGGTGGATGGATGGATGAATAGTTGGATGGGTGTGTAGTTGGATGGTGGTTGGATGGATGGATGGATGGATGGATGGTTGGGTGTGTCGATGATTGGATGGGTGGGTGAGTGGGTTTATGGTTGGTTGGGTGGATGGATGGATGGATGGATGAGTGGGTGGATGAATGGATGGATGGATAGTTGGGTGTGTGGATGGCTGGATGGATGAATGAATGAATTGTTGGTTGGTTGGATGGTGGGTGGATGAGTGGGTGGATGGCTGGATGGGTGGGTGGGTTTATGGTTGGTTGGATGTGTCGATGATTAGATGAGTGGGTGGGTGGGTTTATGGTTGGTTGGGTGGATGGATAGTTGAGTTGGTGGATGGATGGAGGCATAGTTGGGTGTGTGGATGGCTTGATGGGTGGGTATGTCGATGGATAGGTGGGCGGGTATGTTGATGGATAGGTGGGTGGGTTTATGGTTGGTTGGGTGGATGGATGAATGAATGAATGTATGGTTGGTTGGTTGGTTGGTTGGATGGTGGGTGGATGGATGGATGGATGGTGGGTGGATGGTTATGTAGTTGGATGGATGGATGGATGGATGGATGGTGGGTGGGTGGGTGGGTGGATGGTTGGATGGATGGATGGATGGATGGATGGATGGTTGGGTGTGTCGATAAATGGATGAGTGGGTGGGTGGGTTTATGGTTGGTTGGTTGGTTGGGTGGGTGGATGGAGGGATGGCTGGATGGATGAATGGGTAGTTGAGTGAGTGGGTGGATGGATGGAGGGATAGTTGGGTTGTGGATGGCTGGGTATGTCGATGGATAGGTGGGTGGGTTTATGGTTGGTTGGGTGGGTGGGTGGATGAATGAATGAATGAATTGTTGGACGGTTGGTTGGATGGTGGGTTGATGGCTGGCTGAATGGGTGGGTATGTTGATGGATAGGTTGGTGGGTTTATGGTTGGGTGGATGGATGGATGAATGGTTGGTTGGTTGGATGGTGGGTGAATGGGTGTGTAGTTGGATGGATGGTGGGTGAATGGGTGGATGAGTGGTGGTTGGATGGATGGATGGAAGGATGGATGGTTGGGTGTGTCGATGATTGGATGGGTGGGTGGGTTTATGGTTGGGTGGATGGATGGATGGGTGGATGGTGGGTGGGTGGGTGGGTGGATGAGTGGGTGGATGGATGGATGAATGGATGGATATTTGAGTGGGTGGATGGATGGATGGATGGATGGATAGTTGGGTGTGTGGATGGGTGGGTATGTCAATGGATAGGTGGGCGGGATTTTGGTTGGTTGGATGAATGAATGAATGAATGGTTGGTTGGTCGGTTGGATGGTGGGTGGATGGGTGGGTATGGCGATGGATATGTGGGTGGGAATTTGGTTGGTTGGTTGGATGGATGGATGGATGGATGGATGGATGGATGAATAAATGAATGAATGAATGAATGAATGAATGAATGAATGAATGAATGAATGAATGAATGAATGAATGAATGAATGAATGAATGAATGAATGAATGAATGAATGAATGGATGGTTGGTTGGTTGGTTGGTTGGTTGGATGGATGGATGGATGGATTGATTAATTAACCATGGTTGGTTGGTTGGTTGGATGGTGGGTGAATGAGTGGGTGGGTGGATGGATGGATGGATGGATAGTTGGGTGGGTGGATAAATGGCTGGATGGGTGTGTGGTTGGCCCAGGGCAGATCTGTGTGTATGATTTAAACACTTTGACATGTTTATTTATTTGTGTCTTCAGATGGCAAAGGGTGCATGAAGTTGTGTTCTAAATGACTACTGCGTGCACTTTACAGAGGCCAGGCCTGCATTGTTCCAAATGAACATTGCGTGCTCTCATTTCTGAGCCATGCAATTTTTGACACAGGGTCACAAACGAAGCAAGGATCAAGCGCCAGAGCACAATTAGGGCAAGAGAGGGATTAAGAGGTCTTCGTTGAATATGTGTGCAGGTGAAAATGTCAGCAGTGGCTAACGGGAGAAATGTCCATGCCTGTACGACAGCTTCAAATAGGCATGACCCTCGCGGTGAACTTTCATTTTAGTAATTGCTGGCCAGGCCTGTGCGCTGCCTCAGTGGCAGGCCTGTTCTGACACGCTACGTCGCACTCTACAAGAGCATGTGTTTGCAAACCGTTTAACTGAAAGCACTCTGAACCGAGGGTATTCATTTGCAGCATTTACACTTAGTCAGACTTGATCAAACTTTTGGGCAAGTTGCTGTGCCAAGCTGGAAGTTGTTCAAATGCTGGTTTGCGGCACCATTGTTTTTTGAATCTGAATTCACAAACATAATGAGTGAACTCTTTTATAAGGATGAATTAGTTGCTTGGGTCAGGTCCAGCTAGTTTTAAACTACTTGCTTATTTTACAGTTGCTCTCTAAGAGCCTGTTCTCTATTTAGTTGTAATGTCACACAGCTCTATCCTACACATAGAATGAAATATCTGTCCTGTTCTTGCTTTATTTTAATGACTGTCCTCTTTCTGTTTCCTGTCAGCATCTGAGCCTAATCTGAAGCTACGATCCAGGCTGAAGCAGAAAGTTACGGAGCGCAGGAGTAGCCCGCTGCTTCGAAGGAAGGATGGGCCGGTCACCACTGCAAAGAAACGCTCTCTGGACATGGCAGGTGAGAGCATCCATCTTGAACATAGTTCATGTTTTATTCATAGTGAAAGTAGAGAAATGTCAAAAAATGATTGGCAGAATAGTAGGTAACTTGTGTCTCTGCATGCACACCACACCACAGCTCAGTGACCTGACTGCTAGGCCATGATTCCCAAATCCATTTTTGACTGACACCAAATTAATGACGTCTTTTTCGCCCATTTTCTCTCAGAATCGGCATGTAGCAGTGCTCCTGGTTCTGGTCCAAGTTCACCCAACAACAGTTCAAACAACATTACCAATGAGAATGGCATCGCTGGATCAATCTCCAACAGTTCAATGGAGGTACAGTGCACTGCATACTTCACCAACGGTAGAATGGCTCTGACTTTTCGAGTTATGAAGCTACGACCACTATTGGTTAAGATCACGGAAGCATGTAGTTTTTATCAAGGTAATGATATATTTTCGAGTTTCCCAAACTGAGGTTTGCCATGGGGGTTCTTGAGTTGATCAAAAGCTATATAGCTATAAAACTATACAGTATATATCCTGGCTCTTCTCGTAAAGAGTAAGGGTTTCCTGGCCAAATTCCCTCCATTGGCCCTTATCAATCATGGCCTCCTAATAATCCCCATCCATTGAATTGTCTCTATCACCCTCTCTCCTCTCCACCTATTGCTGGTGTGTGTTGAGCGCACTGGCGCCGTTGTTATGTGGCTGCCGTCGCATCATCCAAGTGGATGCTGCACACTGGTGGTGGTTGAGGAGAGACCCCTGACATGAGTGTAAAGCACTTTAGGGTATACAGTAGTACAAATGAAAGCACTATATAAATGCCTCATTCATTCATTCATATATAATAAGTGCCTGGCATCAGGGCAAACATTGTCAAATTGTAATATTTGATATTATAATATATTAAATTGCAATAAATAAAATGAATGGTTTTCATTGTAATGTTTTTATAAATAGATTAATAATAAAAAATAACTGTAAATTATAATGGCATGTTACGTGCTTAGAAGATGCTAAAGGGATGATGACGCAACACTTCTGTGAGATGCTTCTTGAGGTGTGCAGGCAGCAAAAACAACCAACAAACTGAATTAATAACATTGAAATGATTTATTTCCATAAAGTAATAGGTCACCAAAACAGATAATAAATATATAAGAAAAGGTAGAAAAACTGAAAACAATAATAGCAAGAGAGTCGCCCAAATCAATGAAATAATAATCAAAACAAAACCCCAATCATGACTAACCCAAACCTCTAATACTAACTAACGAAAGAAAAATGTTGAAACAAAACCTAGATCTATAGCGTATACAACGCTCAAAACAAACTACGCTGACTACAAAACAAGATTACAACTGAGGGCGATCTCCCTTTCTAACTAAATAACAATAAGAAAACGATCTACCTAAATAGAACAAAATAAACAAGCAACTAAAGCTAAACAAGGGAATCAAAACTCTACCGAATGGTTAACACGCCGCGTGTTTCATACGCGTGTAACGAGTTGATCTCAAACACCTGCGAGCAATACAACAATCGCAAACACTCTCAGACGGAACTAGTGTGTCACTGACATAGTAATGAACAAAACCCCAAAGGAGTGTGAACTCGGCAATAACTAAGCACAAACTTCAACAAATGAACAGGGTACTTGACAGTCACAGATAAGACAAAGACAGAGATGAGTGAGAGTTCGCGTGGATCCCCTCACTGCCCATTCAGAAGAAATGGGGCCTTTTATCATGCCGGCTCGTCCGTGGATTGGTCGACATCACTCGTTATGTCAAACGTCCCTCCTCATTTCTCATGGCGTAGTGACAACAGTATAGTGTTCATCCGTGGTGATGATTCCCTAAATAACTAACAAAACAAGAAAAATGGAAGAGAAACAACCCCCCCAAAACCATATAAGAAAACACATGGAATGTAACATAGGATTATTATACAAATTAATGTGCCACGGTACTTTTGCCACTGTTTTATAAAAGGCCTGTTTAAGGTTGGTTTTTTTTAATAGGCAGTTTCCTTCATTTATGGCTAAAGCCTCTTAATAAGTATTACATTTCTGCAACACATGACATCTCTTTTGTGGCTTATTGGTGTATTCTCAAATGGACCTCTAAATATCTTTTAACTTTTTTAAATTTTGAGATTTAGCTCCGTTTTATTGGTGGTCACACTTGTCATGTTGCTTTAGGAAGTGTTCTGCGATTTTCCTGGCTGTTTCCATGCATGTTTTTCGAACGTCGACAGTCTCCTTCTGTAGACGCGTCCCGCAGGGGTCCGGAGAGCGACCAGACAGAGCTGTTTGTTTTTATCGGTGGGGTTTATTTATCTGTGCATATGTTTGTGTGTGTGTGTCGTTCCAGCAATCTTTGGCACACAGACTCGCCGGCAGAGAGGGTCCTGTTAGCCAGCTGTCTCTGTACACATCGCCCTCCCTTCCCAACATCACCCTGGGCCTGCCAGCCACCGGCCCTTCCAGCGTGAGTCCATCTTTCTTTTTCTCCCTCAGTGGGACGGCCCCGCTTGCGTGCGCTCATAGAGGCTCCCCTGTCTGGACCGTCAGGGTGCCACATGTGGCTTTTCAGCACCAGTGGCATTTCAAAAAGAGCCTTTTGAGAGACAATGGCTGACCTCAGCTTACTGACGCAAGCAACATCCTCACACAAGAATTATTTACGAGGGAATGTCCTCTCTTCTTTGCCCTGGATTCTTTTTGGCTTATGATCTCTCTCTCTCTATTCACATAGATGGCATCTGGCCAGCAGGATGGTGACAGAATGGCTGTGTCAGGCTTACAGCCAGGAATACCCATAACCACTCCGTTCATGCCAGGAGCCCACCTGCCTTCTTACCTGGCTGCCTCCAACTTAGAGCGGGAGGGCGGCTCGGCACACAACACTCTCCTCCAGCATATGGTGCTTCTGGAGCAGTCAGCCGCACAGAACTCCCTGGTCGCAGGTCAGTCTCAGTCATAATCATCAATATTGATGTTACCAAGACACCTTTTACCTGCAGAGATAGGGTGAGCGGCGACTGTTGTCTCTGATAAAAGAAAAAAAAATGTATGCATTATTTTTCAGAACATCAGCTGTCAACTGAAATGAGAAGAGATTGTCTAGAACATATCACCATAGAATATATTGCCTTGTACTTTAAAACCAAAACTACTATCTATCTATCTATCTATCTATCTATCTATCTATCTATCTATCTATCTATCTATCTATCTATCTATCTATCTATCTATCTATCTATCTATCTATCTATCTATCTGTCTGTCTGTCTGTCTGTCTGTCTGTCTGTCTGTCTGTCTGTCTGTCTGTCTGTCTGTCTGTCTGTCTGTCTGTCTGTCTGTCTGTCTGTCTGTCTGTCTGTCTGTCTGTCTGTCTGTCTGTCTGTCTGTCTGTCTGTCTGTCTGTCTGTGTCACCTGTCTACCTATCTATTAAAAATACAATATAAGAGTCCACTTTTGTTTAATGTTTTATTTTACATTATTAACATTTTCTTTTATTATATTATATTAAAAATACAAGATAAGAGTGCACTATTGTATTTCAAAGTATTAAAATACATTTTATTAGCCTTTTTCACATTTTCAAGGTATCTGTAAACGAATACGATGTAAAGTTTAATATTCTAACATATTTTAACTTCAGTTTGTTTATTTATTTATATTACATATACAATATAGCAATGCGTTATTATGTTTCAAAGTTTTATTTTACTTGTCATTATTCACCCTTTCTTCGATATCTGTAAACTAGGCATGCAACATGTAATATTCAAAATTTGTTCATTTCAAATTATTTATTTATTTTAAAAGTACGATATGAAAATGCGCAATGATGTTTCAAATTTTTATTTTATTAGCTATTATTTACATTTTCTTAAAAAGCCAGCCATCTAAATGTTAATATTCGAAATGTTTTCATTTTGATTTATTTGTTTGTTTGTTTGTTTGTGGTTTTTATTTTTAGCAAAATAAGATTTTTTTTTATTTATGTTTTATAAAAAAGATCCTTTATTGAACAGACGATGGCATTATTCTACATTTGAGCTGATGTTTTAGGTTGTAGGAAATATAAAATGTTGTGATTCTGATGTAGCTTCTTCAGTAAAGAAACGTTCTTATTTGTTCTTAGAAAGGAATGAGGTTTGGTCCTGTTTGAAATTTTTCAGCAGGTCCAATGCATTTTGAAGGAAAAGTTCACATTGGCACAGCTTACCCTAAAGCATCTGACACACTTTACACCGCTGCTTGCTCCCATTTTGGGAAAAACATTTTATTTAATAATTAATCTCTTGAGTGTTGTATTGCTTAAATGTATTATTCGCATGGTTTGTTGATTCTCGTAATACACAAATATTTCTCTCATTTGTGACATAATTTCCCATTATTTGCACATTATAATCTCAAAATTGCAGCAAAGGGGGGCCTCCAAACAGGCAGGTGCCCCGGGGCATCGCAGGATCATAATGCGTCACACTCCGTTCTCCCTGCGGATGTCATGCATTTATTGGTTGTAATTAGTCCAGCATAGGTTATGCAGCGTCCTTTATAAATTGGATTCAATTTCCTCCGATACGCACTAAAGAAGGCTCATTTTAATCAAATTAGTCATAGGCGGTGTTAATTAGCCTCCTGATGTGCCAGGAACGGCTTCACGAGAGACGGGAGAGGAGGCTGGCAATAAGAAGAGGTCAATACTTATCCTGAGGATGAGAGAGGGAGACGCCTCACTGGCGCAGTCAATTCTGACTAATGATTTGTGCCATCATAGACCATCACGTTAAAGAGCTAACCTTTTCTCCGCCCACTGTTGTCAGGGAGACGAGCAAATGCGGTGCACAGGAAGTGTACAAACAGAAAGTTTCAAGACACTGGGAGGGACAGAGAGTGTGTCTTTAGCAGAGTGACGCAATAACTTAAAATATGTTTTTTTTTTATATGTTTCCGGTGATCTAAGAGCTGTCAATCAATTAAAAAGAAAACGAAATAATCGCACCTAACATTTAAGTTTTTAATATATTTTTTATTTAAGACAGTGTATTTTAAACATTTGATCTAACAGGAAATATCCAGAAATTCAATAACGTTTTCAAACACTTCACAGTCTACAAACGTTATTTAGTCAAGAGCAGTGAGTGATTTTCTCTCTGTCTTTTCTTCTTTGATTTGCATTAATGACAGACATCACAGCAGAGCAGGTTTATTATGCTGCGTTCACACCAAACGCGAATAGAGCGTCTGCCGCGAGTGATTTCAATGTTAAGTCAATGGAAAGGCACGTTGACGCGCGTCTGGAGGTCCCGCGGCGCTGAAGGCGCGTTTCGCGCGGCGCGAAGGACGCAAATCCTCCTCATTCGTGCATCCAGTTTGCGCGAATTGGACGCGAATTGAGCGGCTTGCGCGATACGCACATTACACGCGAGTGGTGCTTTTGTGCATTCACGCGTTTGAAGCGAATTTGCGTCTGACGCCCGAGTTCAAAAATTTGAACTTTGGCGTCAATTCGCGCCGCGTTAACCAATCAGGAGCCTGCTTGCTGCTGTCACGTGGTAAAGTGACGTGATGAGAAACCCTGCATAAATTAAAAATAGTACTATTGTGTCACAAAATGTAGTTTTAAGACTTTTTCAGGTGAGAATGTGGTTGTTTAAAGCTCAAATCTGTGGTTTATTTATACAGAGAGCGCCTATTTAAAAAAAATAATCTTGTGTTTTTGGAGTTGTGAGATCCAGGCAATCACCGGGCAATCACCGCTCATAACCCCGGCGAGAGCAGCCTTTCCTCGGCTAGTCCTTCTGCCGTTTGCCGCTGGCTCTGATGTCTCTGTAGTGGTGCATCTTGTGTAGATCTAACGGGCGATCTTTGGGTGTCATGAATCTATACTTTGTTGTCTGCCAAATTGTTTTGACTGAGGGCAAAGAGAAGTTTCATAACTTTATTTTTTAAGGATATTTAAATATACATGCAGTGAAGATAATCTAGGAGTTGGACCACATTTGTGTGGCTATTAATGTTTAATATATATTTTTAATGAAAATGAAAAGAGGCAGAGTGATGTTTTATGACATATTTCTCCTGGAGTGCCTTGAACGCCGCGGACGCGCCAATGCATTCAGAATGTTCGCGCGTGAAACTAGACGCGGTAGACGCGATTTTGACGCTCTATTCACGTTTGGTGTGAACGCAGCATAAAGCTGCTGTCACTTTAAGATCTAAAGCACATGATGTGAATCTGACACACATCCCATGGCCTCACAACTCTTTACGGTCATTTAAGACTTCATTTAAGACTTCGTTTAACTCATTTAAGCCTGTGCTTACAAGGTGGATACTTACCAAAGTGGACATAATTTTCAACTTTTCAAGCACCAACGCAGGCGGCAGCCAATCAGATCGTCTTTGCCGGTATTTTGAAATACAATAGTGCACTCTTATCTTGTATTTTTAATATAATATAATAAATAATATAATATAATAAAATAATATGTTAATAATGACATTTAAAATAATAATAACATAATAATATTATTATTAATATTACATAATAGTGCACTCTTATATTGTATATTGTACGCTAGTACAGATTTAAGTTTTTTTTTTTCATCTTATCGTGCTTGAGTGGTTTAAAAGCAGTTGAATGAATGATATCATCATAATATACTAAAGGATGAAGGAAAAAAACTGATGCTGCGTGAAATATGTAAAAAAAAAAAAAAAGAAGAGAGAATTGCATGCATAACGCGTTAACTTTGACAGCCCTAATACGTACACACACTGCCATTCAAAAGTAATTTATGTTTTTAAAAGAATTCTCTCCTGTTCACAAAACCTGCATTTATTTGATAAAAAAAACTGTAATATTGTGAAATATTATTACAATTTACATTAATTGCTTTCTGTTTGAGTGTATTTTAAAATATAAATTATTTCTGTGATCAAAGCTTTCAGTGTCTTCAGTGTCACACGATCCTTCAGAAATCATTCTAATATGATGATTTATGATGAAGTTTTTTCAATTTTATCAGTGTTGAAAACAGTTTTTTCCCCCCAGGATTTCTTTGATGAATAGAAAGTTCAAAATATATACACATATGTAAACATGAACTTTTATTTTGGATGTGATTAATCGTGATTAATCGATTTGAAAGCACTAATAAATATAAAATGATTGTATTTTATTACGCATATTTAAGCTTGAAATCGTTACACTTTAAAAAGTCATCGCAAGATGCACTAGATGCTTCATAAGCGAACCATGGGCATGCCGTCTAAAGATAAGATGGAGATGCGCTTAAATCTTCAGTCGTGTGTTGAGGAAACTTCACCCCCTGAGAACAAAAGCAGGCGAAGGTGTTAATTAGTTCATGGCTAAGTGCTAACTAGAATCTGCTGTGTAACCCAAAGCCCATGTGTTGTGTCCCCAGGCCTGGGTGGCGTGCCCCTGCAGTCCCATCCCATCCATAAGCTCCGGCAGCATCGGCCCCTCGGACGCACGCAGTCGGCCCCCCTGCCCCAGAATGCCCAGGCGCTGCAGCAGCTGGTGGTTCAACAGCAACACCAGCAGTTCCTAGAAAAACACAAGCAACAGTTCCAACAGCAGCAGCTTCACATCAGCAAGGTACAAACTCTGTCTGTCTTTAGCTCCCTTCATCACCATGGCAACCCACAGGATGTGCATTCCTTATATGGTCAGACCGGAAGCATTCTGCTAGTGTGTTTGTGTGTACGTGGGACTGCAGTCATGAGCAGACCCAGGCTGAATCTATGCATGGACTGGCATTTTCTGTGCTGAATTTTGGGGGAAATGTGGAATTCTGTGAAATTAATTACATTTAAGAAGCGATTTTGTCTGCTGGTCCCACCTCAAAAGATTTGGATTTAAAAAAATAAAAAATAAAAAATTCTTTACATTTTACAACAAAAAAAGTAAATAAAAAATATTCACACAATATATGCACGACCACTAGCAAAAGTTTTGAGGCGGTAAGATTTTTATTGTTTTTGAAAGAATTCTCTACATTTATATGATCCAAAATACATAGATATTATTACAGTTTAAAATAACTTTTATATTTAAATATATATTTTAAAATGTAATTTATTCCTATGATGCAAAGCTGATTTTTCAGCATCATTACTCCAGTCTTCAGTGTCACATGATCTTTCAGAAATCATTCTAATATGCTGATTTGCTGCAAAAAAACCATGTATTATTATTATTATTATTATTATTATTATTATTATATTATTATTTAGTCACTTAAGTCACTTTTTATGTAACTGGATATTTTTGTGGAGTCCGTGATACATTATTTTCAGGATTCTTTGTTAAATCGAAAATTCAAAACAACAGCATTTATTAGAAATAGAATATTTTGTAACATTGTATAACTTGCTTTTTATCAATTCAATGCATCCTTGCTGAATAAAAGTATTAATTCATTTTATATATATATATATATATATATATATATATATATATATATATATATATATATATATATATATATATATATATATATATATATATATATATATATATATATATATATATATATATATATATATATATATATATATATATATATATATATATATATATAAAAAAAACTGACCTAAACTTTTTAACTGAAGTGTATTTTACAAAAAAAGAATTCTCAATTTTTTTTTCCATCTTAAATTCTTTTGCTGGAAAATTATTAAAATTGCTTGTCTACTACATACTTGAGTTGCTTATATAAATCTATATATGTATTTTGCAAATGAATTTAAAATGTTTTTTTATACTTAGAATCAATAACTATAAATCAATATTTTAAAGTATTAATATAAAAATGCTTGATGGAATGAGCAATTCATTAATTCATAAACTAAATGTCTGTATTTTCATGTATTTGTTATATTATTTTTTGAATCAGAACGAAGTTTGAAATGTAATGAATGAAGTTGGTAATTTATGTCAGAGCTTGTTGATTTGCTTCATGAACTTCATTGAAGGATTTTAAATCCCTATGGGAAAAGAATGAATGAGGAAAAACACTTGCTGTGCTCTATAACCGCCCCATTTTATTCCTCCTCATGTTTGCTCATGGAGTGTGTGGTGAAGTCTGTAGAGATTAGTAGTGTTGGCTCTTTATCCTACAGGGCTTTTGGTTTGTTTCTAATGCCTGTGCTCTCCCACCACTGCAAATGTGCATTATAGATTAGTTATGGGGTTAATCCATGCCTGCACACAAACATGTCCGAATGAGATCACTGGGTGTGGATCACCTCAGCGCTACACTCTGGGCTTCCGGGAATACTGCCTCTTTGCTCAGCAGATGTCAGAGGAATTTAATGCTTCCCAAGCATTTGCACTGTTTAGATTTGCCTCCATTCTTGTGTTTTAGATGTTCGCAGTGGAGATGTGAAAAGGCATATGTTGTGAATCTGTGCTTGTGGTTTTCTGCATATCAAAGAAGGTCCAGTTCATGAAATCTGTGGCCTTAATGTTTGCATTTTATACAATGCATTTAGAGAAAAATATGCTAAATGGATTTAAACATGGTAAAATGTTAAACTGGTGGGGCATTCTGACTCATGCACTGTTAAAGAGTTGGACTCTCATGCTAAACATGACCAACGTTTCAAAAAATGAGTTGGACGTATGACGGAGTATTTCTGTTCTAAATAAACTCCTTCAGGATTTGAATACGTTTCAGAAAGTTTTTTTTCCGGGTATGGCCCTGTATGACGTCATGAAGGGCGGAATTCCTTGTATGGGCACGAATCAACCATGGAATCAACAATGTCACTAAAGAAGTGTGTTTCTGGTTGTGAGGGAAAGATAACCTTGTTCAGCTTCCCAAATAACCCAGTGTTAAGGAACAGTGGATGCAGTTTGTTTTTCCGGAGTAGCAACAAAGTTCTGCAAGTGTGTTTGTTTGTTCCCGGTCATGATTCAAAACAGCAGGCGGTGAGTGAAACTGCATCAAATGTCTGTGTTTTGTGTAAAAATAGTGTAAGAAATAAAAAATAACAATAAATTAAAATGCACTGCAAATCATCCCCTACACTGTAGTTCACTGTAGTGAATTAGAGCTGCACGATTCTGGATAAATTGAGAATCCCTAATTTGTGTTTCAAATAGAGATCACGATTCTCCCACATTTCTGAACAGACAACTAAACAAACTAACATGTACTTTACTAGAGGTTCTGACAATATGTTTATTACTGCAGTCTATTTAAAAATCGGTTTGAATGATTCAATGACCCACTCATAAAGACTTGTTTCATTACTGGATGAATCAGCATTTTTGAACGAATCTCTTGAGTGAATGATTCAATGACAAATACATTTTTAACAGTCACTTGTCGCCACCTAGTGCCGTAACAATATAGTTGATACAATATTTATATTTGAAGAGTCAGTTTACTTTCAAAAGGCGATTTGCTCTATTTTGGTCGCTGCCTTAGACATCAGTGTTTAAATTCGAAGTATAGACTTCTATCCCAGTATTTCTGTTATATAATATTCTGAATTATTGCAAGACAGAAATAATGATACTGTGTGGTTGAAAAGACTGTTTGTGAAGCTGCTTCATAGATGGCCAACTGCTCTCTCTGGCTCAGCGACAGCGTGAACACAGATTTGAACATCCGTCGTGTTCTATACACTGAATAATGCCTTAATTTCTGTGTTTTCCTCATTCAAAATATAAGACTACCTTTACGGTGCTTTTTGTCCCTTTTTCAGCTTGACAGCTTTTGCTTACCATTGTTTACTAGTGGAACGACATGAGGGTGGGCAAATGATGACAGAATTCAATTCACTTAATATTCATGACCCACGCCATACCTGCCAAAGTTTGTGTGCTGAGCTGCTAACACTGACTGAAAGTCTAGCTTTGTGAACAACCGAAAATGTTCTAGGCTTAATTATTGAACTTTTATGACTAAAAGACCTGGGAGATGTTTTTGGAAAGTTTTTAGGCTTTCAAATGGCATCTAGTATGAATAAATCTGTGGCAACTAGACGTTTAAAATCATGTCATGCTTGTGAGGAAATTTATGATGCGTGTCCCCAAGTTTTGGATCATTCCTGTCATTTTGGCTTTGGCTGATTCCTTTTACAAAGAAATGACATGAACATGTTCACTAAGCTGAAGGGAGAGATGTAGTTGTGGTGAGGAAGGGATAGGAAAGCAAAGAGGAGAATATTAAAAAGCTTGTTTGGAATGAAGCACACGGATGAGGCAATTGCAGAGCGCTCTGACGTCAATTATGTTCCCTCGGCACAGTGCCAGGGGCCTGTGTTTTTACCCGACTCGAGTGCGTGTGTGTGTGTGTGTGTGTGTGTGTGTGTGTGTGTGTGTGTGTGTGTGTGTGCGCGGGGTGAGGGCGGAGCTAGAGCTGTCATTGCCACGGTGACAGGGTTAGACACAGCTGTCACAGCATGAACTTGAGCCAAGAGGACAGTTTCTTTTGTTCCAAGAATGTTATTTAATGCAAATGTAGCTTTAACTCTGTGCAGAAGTTCTTTGTGTGTGTTGCAGATGTGTTCTGAAGTCATTGTCTTATGAATCCTATTTTGTTATTCAAATTTCACAACCTTTTTTACAGTACAATTTAAAATGTTTGGGCTCTGTAAGATTTTTGATGTTTTAATAGAAGTCTCTTCTGCTCACCAAGGCTTAAATTATTTGAACAAAAATACAGTAAAAACAGTGATATTGTGAAATATTATTACAATTTAAAATAATGGTTTTCTAATTTAATTAGTACTGGAGAAAAATTAATCGTGATTAATGGCATCCAAAATAAAAGTTGGTGTTAACATAATATATGTGTGTGCTGTGTATAATTATTATGCATGCATGTATATATTTAAGAAATATTTGCATGTATATACTGTATATATTTAATTTAGCGTAAATATATATATTTTTATTAAAATATAACATATTTTTCTTAAATATATATGCATGTAATGTGACTAATCACGATACATTTTTTCCCCAGCACTAATTTTAATACATTTAAAAATGTAATTTATTGTTGTGATGTCAAAGCTGAATTTTCAGCATCATTACACCTGTCTTCAGTGTCACATGATCCTTCAGAAATCATTCTACTATGATGATTTGCTGCTCAAGAAATCTTCATTTATTATTATTATCATCAATGTTGTTGAAAACTGTTGTGCTGCTTAACATTTTTGTGGAAAATGTAATAAAAAGAAATCAGGATTCTTTGATGAATAGAACATTTAGACGAACATAATTTATTTCAGATATAATTCTTATGTAACATTATAATATCTTTACTGTTGTAATTTAATGCGTCCTTGCTGCATAAAAGTAAAAGGAGGAAAAAAATATTTTACTGACCCCAAACTTTTGAACAGCAGTGTATAATTTAGTAGCATTGCTCATTTTAGGTAGTTATTCCCTGACACTGTTTGAATACACATTTTATGTGCTCTCTAATAAAATGATTAATCTGTAGAAGTCTGATTGGTCAGATTAATTGATGATGTGTTCCTCCACCTCTCTCAGATGATGGCTAAGCCGAACGAGCCGGGCCGACAGCACGAGAGCCACCCGGAGGAGACGGAAGAGGAGCTGAGGGAGCACCAGGGGCTGGGCGACTCCATGGAGGGTCTTCCCCACGGGGTCATTATCAAACAGGAACCTCCGGATGAACAAGATGAAGAGTTCCATGAGAGGGAGAGACAAGCTGAGGAAGAGCTGCTCTTCAGACAGGTGAGAATTAGACTGGACAGCATATGTGATTTTGCGGGACAATGTAGGACACATGGGAGAGAGATGCATTTAATGCTATTTAAATATTGATTTCCATTAGCGGGAAAGCCTATTTGCTGGGTTATAACATGCTTTAAATCGCCAGCAAGCTTTGTTACTTGTAACCATTGGCTCTGTGACTGGCACTCAGCTTTCTGAGATTCGAGTGATACAATGTCAATTATCCCACAGGACCTATTCAGTTGACTTAACATAATGAAATTTAGTTGTCTGGTTATCACCAAACCAAGCTCAATCTTTTTAGCCTAGAAAAGTTTAATCTATCAACTAGCTCCGCTTCACCTTCTTCGTTGCTCTGGTTGGTTGTAGCGCTATCTTACTGCGTGCAGATGGAATTTAAAAGACAACCGTTTTTTCCTGCCCCTCGGATTGAGCCCTACCAATGGTGAGTTCCCAGACCCAACATCTTGATGTGGGTCTGGCTTGTCAGGCTACAATCTTTTAATATTGAACATTAGTCTGGGGAGTCTGCTCTATATTTTTTCTGCACAAGAGGCGTGATAAATCAATAACCAATCAGACCACAAGAGGCGTGATCAACGGGCATAGTTCAAATGACTCTGTACGAAATTGGATAGTCCTGCAACCAATCAGACCAACGATCCATCGCTTCTCTTTCCGTCATTGTGTTAAACCTGCCAATAGTGCGCCAGGTGGATTAGTCGGTTTGTGATTGGTCCCTGCAAATTTGTAACAGAAGCAGGATAAAAATATGTACAGGTTTCCAGCCTGAGCTGCAGGGCGAAATCAAATCGCCGGCAGTTCGGGCTGGGTTTACCCAGTCTAGAAATGTAGGGCTTTGCAGAAAATATTGATCGATTTGAATTAATTCCCATTTTGATAAACCAATATCGATTGGTAAACAAAACTTCATTAACTTCATTTATTTGTAGCGTGCCTCCCATTCAATAAATTGCTGCTCTTTAACCCTCTGGTGCGGTTCGTGTGCCAGTCAAAACTCGTACCAAAAATCGTTTTCATTTCAATTAAATTATTGTACTATGTTTTAGTTCGATATTTTTTTTTTTTTTTTATTTAATATTTTGTATTTTGAGGGGATTTTATGGTACTAAATTATAATCCATTTATTCACTTTTTGAGCATGAACCTGAAAATGAAATTTCCAATTAAATTTTGAATGCTTTGAAGTTTGGTCTCTTTGTAAAGACGACATTGGCAGATTATTGCTGATGTGAAAAAAAGTTTTTTATTTATTTTTATAAAAACTGCACAAAAATACAAAATCAAAGCCATAAATCTAAACAAGCTGTGTTCCAAATTTGAGGTTGATATCTCGAAAAATGAGCTTTCAGTAGATTTTGTTTGGGCGCGGCACCAAACGCTTCCACTAGATGAAATTCGTCTCCCATTCATTTCCAATGCTGTTATTTTTGACCGCAAACAATGCGTGCTACTTTTTTTTCTCAGGACCATTTCACTTTTTTGAATCATGTCCATGAATTTGCTATTTTCACACAGCAATTGCCAAAACTTTTACCAAGTTTCGTACCATTCGGATGAAGTAAAAAAAAAAATTTTTTTAATTTGTGACCCAACAGCACCAGAGGATTAATGTGTCATGATAGAAGGCTGTAGCCACTGAATGTATCATGTCTCATGTAATCGCTCAATCAGTGTTTTAACCGCGGAAAGAAGTCAATAAAACAGTTTGTAAACTGAACTCTACATTTACCTCAGAAAACCTATTCAATATCAATAGCTTGATAGTCAGCTAGAAAACTGTATTCTAAAGAGGAGCATTTTGCTAAATATATGCACTAAATTACATATTCATTGTATTTTTACCTAACCAGCTCTTGTATGTTTGAATAAATCCGTCATGGAAACAAGTGTTTATGAAATGCTTCAAAATCGAAATTGAATCGTGAAATTTGTGTCAATGCCCAGCCCTAACAATCTGAATAACAGTCTATTAGGTAAAATTACATTTGATACTAAAATAAGTTTCCATAAGTACAGACTAAGTTATGTTCTACACAAAGATTAAATGCATTTTACCAGATTCAGTTGTATGCTTTTTGGATCTGTCAGTTTTGAACAGGATGTTCTTGTTCAGTCTTGGCTGGTGTAGCTGTATATAACCTTCCCCAGAAGTTCACTTTTGATGAGATCCACACTGGTTTCTTTGCTACATCCCCGCAGTAAAAACCCTCTACGAAATGCGTTGGTCGGTTATTTTTCCTGCTTGTTGACGGCAGCGGCAATGGATTTTTAAAGGTTTTTTTTGTACATTTTTATTGTGGTATTGTAATTAAGGGAAGAAAACTAGATAATACAGACATTATTGATTTGCAGGACACATCTTACATCTTGCAGGACGCGGGGCAAAGCTCCCAATTTTGGGACTTTCCCGCAAAATGCAGTACAGCCGGTCACTCTAGTGAGGATAATGAAACAGACAGACAGCTGCAGGACGATATAAGGCCATGTCCGTCGCTCTTGAGAATGTAGAAATACACAATAAATGGTGTTTCTTTGAATGTCACAAACACATTGAGCACCAGAAGAGGGCAGCAACAGGCTCCTGTATGGAAACAAAGCACCCTGTCGGTGAAAAAATGGGTTAATAACCAATGATCAAGAATGATCTGTACCAACAAGAAACTGTCTTTCTAGCTCTTACTCAGCTGAAGACATGCTTCTATTTTTACTTAAATCTTCTAAAAAACAATAATGGGAGTTTGTCAAATAAAAAAAGAGCAATTGTAGAGGAGAGCGGGGCACAATCTAACGCTTTTTGATTTTCTCAGTTTGTGTAAATCCACTTAGGGTTCAGAGTATTTGTAATTTCACACATGTCTAGTACAATTATGTGGTTTTGTTTCATTAATACAGTGTATACTTTTTTTCTTGATTTACCCCGAAAGAATGGAAGTGAAATGTGACAACATGCCCCATAGGTGGGGTACGTTGTTACATGTGAGGGGCACATTGTAACATGACCAAATTACAGCTTAAAATGTTATGTGATATAATCAAAAAATATCCATGACAAACTAAAATACTTTGTCAATAAAATACAATTATTAACTTTTTTAAAATAAAATAATGGCATTTTTTAAGCATTACTCGCTAAATAAAGCTATACAGCATAGTTAAAAAAAATAATAATAATTAAACTAATAATAATTCTGAACATAGACTCTTAGTCATTATTCACCTTTTTCTCATAGTTTCTAAAAAGAATGAATAAAAGTATAGAATATAATAGCATATTTCTAATAGGGGCTCATTGTAACTAGGGATGGGCGAGACCACTTATTTTGTTTTCGATACGATACCGATACTTTCAAGGCCAGTATCACCGATACCGATACGATATTTCTAAACTGAACTTTCAAATGATTCAATTAATTAAATTATTAAAATTACTAAGACTAAAGTGGGTAAAGATACCCACTTAACATTTATATTTGAAAGGCATTTTAACCTTCCATACGCCTAATTGCTATTTATTAGATCTGTTTTTTTTTTGTTTTTTTTTACACATGGTTAAAATATGTTTACTTGTAGTGGTAACCATGGAAATCTACAAATACTATAGCTGAACTACAGTCACTGTTGTAAAACCATGGTTCTTTTCGTAAGGGACTGCCAGTGACAGGACGTTGCACCCATAAAATGTAACTTTTTTATTCTGACTGTGTATGATTTATTTTAACATTAGTTACAGAATAGACCATGATCAATATCAACGTTTAACATAACATTTAAAGAGTGTAATTGCACAAACCATGTAGGTTGCAATTTCAATTAGTTTATTGTGAAATAACTCATAAAATGTTTTTTCTGTCTTCTGATGAGCATTGTTCTGGGCTGCATTTCCACAAGCATCAGTGGTTTCTTATGATACTTTTGGAAAACGCCGCTCTGTTTGAATACAGTGTCATCAGTGACCGAACGCTCTGTGATTGATTGGTTCTGCCTTGCAAGTGAGCAGGAAAATAGTTCTGTACTACACAACTATTCTGTTACATAGGTTATTTGTACTGTATGCATTAAATAATCTTTTTAAATAAACAAAATTACTGGTAAAAAAAAAACCTTAGTATCGATATTTTTATTTGAGTACCGATACTTTTCGCTGCTCACATTAGTATCGATATATCGATACTTCATATCGATACCCCCATCCCTAATTGTAAGGCAGTGTGACAACATGCCCCACCTGCACAACTGGGATTTAACCCCGGCTTGTGTCTTCTGCTGGTTAGATCAGCATTAAAGAACGATCTCAACTCTAAAATAACAGATATAAGATTAAAATAATATCAGATTTGTCTTATTTTAAATAAACACAAAAAACAGAGATGAAAAATAAACTTACTTTTGCTATGGTTAAATAAATGTTCAGTGATATAAAAGTTTTTTAAATTTTGGCACAATTTTTTCTCTATATAGTGTTATGGCAACTAGTAAATACGCTAAGTTTCGTCATCCTGGCATGTGCGGAAAGTGTTAAACCGTGCGTGTTATAACTAACCCCACGTTAGGTTGTGCCGTGCTCTCCCCTAAACGGCTGTGCAAACAGCATATGCCTGTTTCATCAGTGCACAAGCAGTACAGTTGAATAAAAGTGTTTTTTATTAACATGAAATGCTCAATCTGAGTTTATTTGTGCACTCCTTGAAAAACAAGTGTATTTTTCTTTTACTATTCATAACTCTTTAATGCAACCACAGGTCCTCGGCGCTTAATCAGTGCTTTTTAAATGAACAGGAGGTGGGCACTTGTGCTCGACGAGATCATTTAGGTCCAGCTTGTTTTCTTCTTAATGGGCAGCAGGGGTTTGAAACCCTCTGCATGTTCCTGCAATCAAACTGAAATATTCATCAGCTAAGTAAAGCTGTTGTTCGAAACTGAGGATGGCTGCCAGTGCTTATGTATGAAGGAACTTTCTAAGGTTTCACACCAGCTTCTAAGGCACCATAACACCACGTACTGTATAATACACAGGGATAAACTCAAGTGAGCTTTATGCCTGGTACGCTTGTACGATTTTGGGTGAAAACGGATGAAAGATGATCAGTTGTGGCGATTTCTGTGGTCGTGGCTCCTTAAACAGTAGGTGTTTCTCAATGTCAAGGATACTTCCTCTGCAGGACTGGTCCTTCCATATGGCGGGCGGGAAGGTCCAAAATTAAGACTACTGATTTGTCTTGGGAAATCACTATGCTATAGTGATTTGCTACTGACTTACCCACTGATAAGCCAGCGGTGGATCTGTATAAGCACTTATCTCACATGGCAGACGACTGACTCACCTCACGCGGCGGGCGACTCACTTTCCTCACACAGCGACTGACTCTCCTCACGCAGCGGGCGACTCACTTTCCTCACCAAGCGACTGACTCTCCTCACGCAGCGGGCGACTCACTTTCCTCACCAAGCGACTGACTCTCCTCACGCAGCGGGCGACTCACTTTCCTCACCAAGCGACTGACTCTCCTCACGCAGCGGGCGAGTCACTTTCCTCACCAAGCGACTGACTCTCCTCACGCAGCGGGCGACTCACTTTCCTCACACAGCGACTGACTCTCCTCACGCAGCGGGCGACTCACTTTCCTCACCAAGCGACTGACTCTCCTCACGCGGCGGGCGACTCACTTTCCTCACACAGCGACTGACTCTCCTCACGCAGCGGGCGACTCACTTTCCTCACAAAGCGACTCACTTTCCTCACCAAGCGACTGACTCTCCTCACGCGGCGGGCGACTCACTTTCCTCACCAAGCGACTGACTTTCCTTTCCTCACTCTTGTAGGCCTACAATATTATAATAAAATGTATACCCTTTTCAAACACTGTAATGGTGCAATAACAAACTACATTCAGTAAACTTTATCATTTTTGTGACACAAATGTAATTTGTTCTGAATCTGAACCAATATTCCAGTCAGTGTTCTGTAGCCTAATTGATTTTCATGGCATTTTTTACATTTATAAATTTAATAAATGTAGGCCGTCATCTTTCATGTCATCTATGTATATCTATGTCTATTGTTATTGTGCATAAAACATTATGCAAGTAGCCTCCTATGGCTGACATGGCTAATATTTTAAGAAAACTTGTCAATTAAGTGGATAGTGGTTCTTAGTTGCTATGTAGGGTGTGGTGATTTTTGTCAGATCAGAGATCATGTTACCTTTTTATAAATCAGGATTTTTGCAGGTCAGGTCAGTGAAGTAACTACTGGTTAATGGGTCGTGTTAGTCACTATTTATATTGGCACGCTATGTATATTTTCATTATTAGGCTATTCGTTTACATATTCATAGCCACTGTGGTTCAGGCAACGCGTAGGGCCTACATTGATTATCTTCACTGAATTTCTATATTTATAACAAAACGAGATATAAATTAAAAAATATTTATTTTATGTATGTATATTATACATAGGCTATTATATAATATGTATATATTAAACATATTAATATGTGTGTCAGACAACAAGTGTGCATATATATATGATTATCATTGTAATACAATTAAATATGACATAAAACACAACCCATTCTCACATTTTTGGTAAATGTCAGTTCATGTGTGATCAATAAAAGAAAAGTGTTTGGCAAAACACTTGGGAAATAGAGAGACAAAAGCTTTTTCCAAATGGTTTTTTTTTTAAAGCGATTTAAAATGTGCATTTAAACGATATATTAATGCTCTTTTTATTGTTTTATTAATATATGTTTTAAAACATTAATTAAATAAACAGTTTTAAATGTGTCTATTTATTTATAGCCTACATTTAAAATGTTTTTGTAAATGTATTGTTTTATTAAACTACATTTAAAAACACAAATTAAATAAACAACTTTAAATATGACTATTGATTTGTCCATTTAAAAGTGATTTATTTATATAAGTTTTTATTTTTTAAAAATGATTAAATCGATATATTAATTCTTAATTTTATTTTAAGTGCATGGTACGCTGGTCCTCCATACATTTGTCCTGTATGTAACATTTTAGAATCCATAAAAAGTAGGCTACAGTAAAATGTTCGGTCAAATAACAACAATCTTTAACAAATGCCTTAACATGCAGTCAAGCCAGTCGTGTGTCGTGGCCGAGAACGCATGCATTCAGATAATTCAAACAAAGTTATTAATTCTGGTTTCAGCCTTCAATAACATCAAATCTATCAAAAACATCAAACACTATACTAAAAAAAAAAATTCTTAGAGACAGATGCAGCTGTAACCTTAACTTATTTGTGTAACCTATATTCAGTGATGCCAGTAACGCGTTACTCTAATTTGACCACTTTTTCCAGTAACGAGTAATCTAACGCGTTACTATTTCCAAACCAGTAATCAGATTAAAGTAACTTATCCAAGTCACTGTGAGTTACTTTTTTTTGTCATTTTCCTTAGTAAAAATATATATTTTTGCTTTCTTGTTTTGTCTCAGCAGGGGTTTTCCTGCATAGAGAATTACGAGGCGGCCGCTCCGTCTGTCGACAAAACTCAAGACAGGCAGTCACTTGCTCAGATTAGGCATGTCGTGATAATTAAATAATCATCAGAAATATATATTGTCACATTATCCTTCAGCAATCATTATTAGTATATTATTATTTGCTAGTAGCCTACAAAGTCATCTAAAGCCATTCCATAGCTGAATGTCTTTCCTCCGCTGTAGCTGTCATTCTCCGTTCAGCATTCAAACTGCGCGTCGCGTTCGGTTCCAGTCAGCAGCAGCACGGTAAAGCTCACTCCATATGATATATTCCCGTTATAATACTTGATATGTTGATAAAATAATTTATCTTCCTGGAGTTTATCTTGCGGTTTCTGAAAGATGTTGTGCTCGCTGACAACACAAGGACTATTAATTAGCATCACACGCACAATAACCAGAATTAAAAACTGTGAAGAAACAAATTATCAGTGAATGTTTGGACCGATAGGCTACATAGTAGACTAGGATTTGTGGGCTCGACGCTCATCTTCTCTTTATGCCGTGAACTCTTCAATGTGCACTCGCGCTGCACTGCACACTCTGATTCCATGTTGCTTTAAGCGCATCATTCTGCACCCGGGATGCGCATAAGCGCTTTGTTGCCGCTCTGTTTTGAAGCGTTTCATATATTTTCATAGTTTTGTGCACTTAAAGATTATTAAAAATAAAAAATATATTGTTCTCACGGATCGATCATATATTTGTTGTCCCTTTACAGAGCTGCACATTACGTTTACAATAAAATATAAATCTTGTAATTTTATATTATTTGTGTAGGCCCATATAATTATTTACATTCATATATAAATATAAATTAAAAATTAAATATAAATTGTTTTTCATAAATGTATTTAATAAAAACAAAGTAATTTGTACCTTTTCATTAACATGTTTAGGGTTTTATGTTTAGTGTTTTATGTTTAGTGTAGTGTAACATGTTTTATGTTTAGTGTTGGCAAAAACGGTTGTCATTTTTATGTTGAGGCTGCAGAGGTGTTGTCGGCAACTGATGAATGTAACTAATAAAGTAACTTGTAATCTAACTTAGTTACTTTTAAAATCAAGTAATCTGTAAAGTAACTTAGTTACTTTTAAAATCAAGTAATCTGTAAAGTAACTAAGTTACTTTTTCAAAGTAACTGTGGCAACAATGCCTATATTTAACTTCTTTAAATAGTCTAGCTTAACTGATGCCGTCTTAACGATTTTAGAATTCGTTTAGAGCTTTATGGTTTAAAGTAAACCAACTTTATTTATTATTTGGATTGGTCTGAGATAAAATTATAGTACATAGGCCTATTAATACATATAGGCTATTTATACAATTATTTTAACAAAGGGCATTGTTTTTGATTTTCACTTGTAGAGTAGCAAGATCCTGCATGAAATCGTGATTTTATGGCATTCATTTTATTTATTCAGATATTCAGTATTGGAAACTCCAACGGCCTTCCTTCGTTTGACAGACGTTTTTTTATTGACAAGCTGCAGATAATTTCAAGGCGCCATATTTCCTCATCATTTTTTCAAAATTGTGGGCCCTATATCCTACAATTATTTTTATTAGTAGCTAAGTGTCATGTTTTTTTTTATTTAATTTTTTACTTTGTTATAAACACTGTTCAGATCAATAGCCTACTTGATCAAGCAATATTCAGAAATTAAGCAGCTATTTTTCTGATTAACTTTTATTAGATTGTAAAAAAACAAACTTACAAAAATAAGAATGAATGTTTGAGAGGTAACATGTCTTTTCATAAACTTTAATGAATGTATATTTCTAATTGCACCATTACAGTGTTTGAAAAGGGTATACATTTTATTATAATATTGTAGGCCTACAAGAGTGAGGAAAGGAAAGTCAGTCGCTTGGTGAGGAAAGTGAGTCGCCCGCCGCGTGAGGAGAGTCAGTCGCTTGGTGAGGAAAGTGAGTCGCCCGCCGCGTGAGGAGAGTCAGTCGCTTGGTGAGGAAAGTGAGTCGCCCGCTGCGTGAGGAGAGTCAGTCGCTTGGTGAGGAAAGTGAGTCGCCCGCTGCGTGAGGAGAGTCAGTCGCTTGGTGAGGAAAGTGAGTCGCCCGCTGCGTGAGGAGAGTCAGTCGCTTGGTGAGGAAAGTGAGTCGCCCGCTGCGTGAGGAGAGTCAGTCGCTTGGTGAGGAAAGTGAGTCGCCCGCTGCGTGAGGAGAGTCAGTCGCTTGGTGAGGAAAGTGAGTCGCCCGCTGCGTGAGGAGAGTCAGTCGCTTGGTGAGGAAAGTGAGTCGCCCGCTGCGTGAGGAGAGTCAGTCGCTTGGTGAGGAAAGTGAGTCGCTTTGTGAGGAAAGTGAGTCGCCCGCTGCGTGAGGAGAGTCAGTCGCTGTGTGAGGAAAGTGAGTCGTCTGCCATGTGAGATAAGTGCTTATACAGATCCACCGCTGGCTTATCAGTGGGTAAGTCAGTAGCAAATCACTATAGCATAGTGATTTCCCAAGACAAATCAGTAGTCTTAATTTTGGACCTTCCCGCCCGCCATACTTCCAAGTCACTTCCTTCAGAGGCTAGGCGTGGCTCCTCTTTAGCATTCGGAGAACAGGTAAATGAAACGCGTCATTACGTCAGTGAAAAGGTCCGTTAGCCATCAATAACGTAATTTGTATAATATCAATACGGTAGTAATTTGTACTGGCATTTAAACGTTAAACCTTACTTATATTTATTACGGTTATAACAAATGTTTGGTAACGTAAATACTTAGACTTGAAAGCATACTGCCCCGTTAACGCTCCGACTCCGCCAACGTCCGATATTTTGTGTTTTTTTAACAAGATAGCAAAGCTGCGCGCATACGATTGTGGGTGATTTGAGAACGCTAAGGCTACTCGTATGCATCCTTTCCAGTATATGGCATATTTTTCGACCTAAGGACTCAGACCTTGGTTGAAATTCCGAGGATCCTCGACATTGGAACAGTCCTTCGACGAATGTCGATGACGTAGCATCCTCGGAATTCTGGCTTCCGAGGATCCTTCCTTGACATTGAGAAACGCCTAATGTTTCTACGTCGCCATTGTCACGGTCTTGCTACCAAAGATAGCGTTCGATAATTTTCTGAAGGTTTCAGAAATTTAGCATGATCATCTCTCAGTGTGTTTGCTGCTACGACCTACGTCTACTGACTAGTAGTGATGGCAATTTCAAAACACTACTTCATGAAGCTTTGAAGCTTTACGAATCTTGTGTTTCGAATCAATTGTTTCGGAGCGCGTATCAAACTGCAGTAAACAGTGCTTCGTTACGTCATCACTGTTTCGAAACACTTCGAAAAGTTAATGGTTCACTACTAGGGGGCGATGATCTCTGTGAACCCATGAATCATGAGCGGTCACTGAGAACCATTGAACAAGTGTTTCATTGGGTTTTACCTGATCTCTGATCAGTTTTATACATTTGTAGACGTTTTAATTAGACATTAGTATAATTAAAAGGAATAATAGTAGTTAATAGTCTCATATTGGCCTGTTTATCGGAGCCATCCATGGAACAAACAAAACAAGAACATTTCTATAAAAGAACATATTGACACTTAATATTTAATTTTATTAGATGATTAGTTAATTGCATTTGAAAGATTTTACTTTCAATAAAACATTTGCAATAGATTTGTAAAAGGTGTTTTTATGCATGTTTGACCTGTTTTTTTGTTTTGTTGCATTTACACCGTTCTGACCACAGGGGTCGCCATGGAGACGTGTATCGAATTGTTTTGAAGCTTCGACACAATGCGTCACATTTGCTTCAACTGTTTCAGTGTTTCACAAAGCCTCTGTCTGCCCATCACTACTGACCAGCCAATAAAACGGCAACATGAAATTGCGTATCAATCAACGTGACACAACGCTAAAACTACTTACCTCAAGCTCCATTTGCAAGTTTGCAAGGGCACAATAGCACGTGCTGATGACGTTTTATTTTTCTATAATAACTAGCGTCGTACCCTACGATTCAGTAGGTGTCATCCTCATGCAACCTACATATATGTTGTACCCAAGTTCATTAGATCCATGTCGTACAGTGTGATTTGTAATGATCTTATAGTACAGCCGAAATCATCTGTAGCAGGCATAAAGGATTAGTTGAATTCAAAATGTTAATTTCCTGATAATTTACTCACCCCCATGCCATCCAAGCTGTTCATGTCTTTCTTTCTTCAGTGGAAAAGAAATTCAGTTTTTTGAGGTTAAACATCAATGCAGTTTTAAAGGGCTTCCAAATGGCTCTGCACAATCCCAGCTGAGGAATAGGGTCTTATCTAGCAAAACCATTGGTCATTTTCTAAATGTAAAGTACCGCCCCCGTGTTTACAAAGCGCTCGTGCGAAGACTAATACAAATGCCCTTTAGCAAAAAAAGGTTAAACAACGATGTTGGACGATTTTGAAGTTGGAGATGGAGGTTTTTTTTGTAAAGGGCGTTTGTTTTAGTCTTCGCACGTTTGCTTGGGGCGGTACTTCCGCCTACATCTAGCGTGACCTTTCCGACGGGATTGCGCAATCCGTGGTGTGTCGCAGAGCAGCGCAAGATGAGCAATTTAGGTTAAAAAGTATATAAATGTTTATATTTTCTTGAAAATGACGGATGTTTCGCTAGATAAGACCCTATTCCTCAGCTGGGATCGTGCAGAGCCTCTGAAGCCCTTCCTTTGAAACTGCATTGATTTGGGTTGCAATTGAAGTCCATTATGTGAAGAAAAATCCTGAAATGTTTCATTCAAAGATGTAATTTCTTTTCGACTGAAGAAAGAAAGACACAAACATCTTTGATGAGATGGGGGTGAGGAAATTCTCAGGAAATGTTCATTTTAAAGTGAACTAATCCCTTAAACATAACCAAGCAAATATGTGATGCTACAATGTTTGACTCTTAGTATAAACTGAAATATACACTACAGTTCAAATTTTTGGGGTCAGTAAGATTTTTGCTTTTTGGAAATTAATCATTTTATTCAGCTAAAATGCATTAAATTGGTCAAAAGTGAGAGTAAATGTATAATATTACAAAATATTCTATTTCTTGTCAACTTTCTATTCATTAGAGAATCATGAAAAATCAGTTTGCACAAAAATATATTTTTTGCATCGATAAGAATAATAAATGTTTATTGAGCAGCAAATCATCATATTAGAATGGTTTCTGAAGGATCATGTGACACCGAAGACTGGAGTAATGCTGAAAATTCAGCTTTGATCACAGAAATAAATTACATTTTAAAATGTATTCAAATCATAAACATTTATTTTAGATTCTAATAATAATTCAAAATATTGCTGTTTTTTCTCCCTCGTTATATTTGATCAATTCAATGCAGCCTTGGTGAGCATAAGAGACTTCTTTCAAAAACAATCTTGCAAACCCCAAACTTTTGAATGGTGATGTAAAAGGCATATTTATGAATAATTTTCATCTTCCAACCCAAATACAATTTTTATTCTTTCAATGAACTACCTCAACCAAATGTACTTTCGTGCCTTCAGACCTTCATTAGAAAGCAGCATTTTTCACACTAACCGCCTACATAGTCTTGAATAGCTGGATGCAATGCATTGTGATATGTGAAGTTTAAATTGAAACACTCTTACCTTACCTTAACATCATAAGTGAAGTCTTTCTCCTTGATTTTCAGAATATGAAGCATTTTTAACATAAAACGCTCTCCTCTGTGTTTTTCAATGTATAGAGTACCACCTGCTGGTTATTTGTGTAACTGCAGGCAGCCTAAAGCACTTGATTTTCATTTGTATGACAAATGAAACTTCCTCCCAAAGATATGCCTGTTTGTTTCCACAGATTCACTTGCAAAGTTCATTTATTTTAAGGGAAACTTCTGTTCTTGTCTCTGAGCAGCAAGCTCTCCTCTTGGAACAACAGAGGATCCATCAGCTGAGAAACTATCAGGCGTCTATGGAGGCGGCCGGACTGTCTGTGACCTTCCCAGGCCATCGGCCCCTGTCCAGAGCACAATCGTCCCCAGCCTCAGCGACCTTTCCCATTGTGGTGCAGGAACCACCAGCCAAACCTCGCTTTACCACCGGTCAGTCACTGGATTAGATATCATTGCCATGGGATTACCAACTAAACAACTAAGGAAAACAACTAAGCAACTGGATATTAAATCAAATATATTTATATTAGTTTGTATCCCTCCTTAAAATAACTATTTGTGCCCCTACAGGTCTGGTGTACGACACCCTGATGCAGAAACACCAGTGCATGTGTGGAAACAGTAACATCCACCCCGAACACGCCGGACGCATACAGAGCATCTGGTCGCGACTGCAGGAGACAGGACTGCGCGGCCAGTGCGAGGTAATTCGTTTGCACACATCTGTCCATTTATGACGTTATCTATCTGCTGTTTTAGCGGGAACAATATGATGTTTCAGCACCAAACATATTTAGGAAAAGATGGCAACTTTAGCAAGGTGAAGGATATGTTTATGATCTGTAGAGGGCGCTGTTCAGCCATCAGTAACACAGCCACACGCTCCCTTTGATGAAACTTTATGAATAAACCAAGGAGTTTTACTCAACAGAAAAGGGGGAGTGAGATTGATTCGAGTGTGTTAGAGGGAAAATTGAGCCGGGAGAGAAAAAGAGGCAGACAGCTTTCGTATAAGAGCAGAGGAAGTGCTGGAGAATTACAGCGGGGGTCCAAATGTCTGAGACCACTTATGAAAATACTTCTCTCTTCACAATTTAATACTCAATTTTACATTACAAATTTGAATACATTTTTTTTGGTTTGTTCCACTTTTCCTCTAATGACAGCAGCACTTTATCTGCATGAACACTACAGGTTTGCTCAACTGTTCTCCAGCATGATCTGAGAATGAGCCAAAGATTATGTTTCAATGGAAGCAGTAACATCTGACCTTTGTACTAATCAGTCACATTTTCCATTTTAATCAGATTAGGGACCTAAAAATTTGTTTGGGGCCGGTAAGATTTTTTCATGTTTTTCAAAGAAGTCTCTTCTGCTCTTCTGCATTTATTTGACCAAAAACACAGTCAAACCATAATATTATGAAATATTACTGAAATATATACAGTCTTCAGTGTCACATGATCTTTCAAAAATCATTCTAATATGCTGATTTGCTGCTCAAGAAATTATCTTATTAATTTCAATGTTGAAAACAGTTCAAATACTGTTCACGGGATTCTTTGATGAATAGAAAGTTTTAAAAAAGTAGCATTTGTTTGAATTAGAAATCCTTTGTAACCAGTGTTGGGTGGAATGCATTTTTTTATTTACATGTAATTTAAATATGCGCTTGAAAAAGTAAAGTAAGGGATTACTTCTGTAATTTACAGTTACTTCTGATGCAATTGTATTAAATATTGTATAGACTATAGTACAATTTTATATAAAGCACTAGTAGCATTAACATCAAAATGTAACGTTTAATGACAAAATGTATGTTTTTAATATAAAATTCTCAGTTTAAATACTTTGGTCAGTTCAATAATAATGTATGCAATTTTATGTTATTTTTTTTAAATAATTAAAAGAGCAGTTTCATGTCTATCCTTGTATTGTACAACAGGTTGATATGGGATTTAGAACATAATTAGTAATACGTAATGCAATAATTTTTAGAGAGAGTAATTAGCACAGTAATCTAATTACACTTTTTTATAGTAACTTACCCAACACTTCGCAATAATTTGAAATAATAACTTTGAAAAAGTCTTTACTGTCACTTTTGTTCAATGTAATGCATCCTTGCTGAATAAAAGTATTAATTTCTTCCCAAAAACGTTTGAACGGTTGTGTATTTCTTAATTGAATTCTAAATGTTTCACAATCATGCAACTTAGTTTATTTCCAGGTTTAAATGATAAAAATCTGATTTTGGTTTGCAGGCTTGTGGGCCCGCGTGAAACTCCACACAGTTTGTTTACTAAATATAGTATGCTTTTTGTGCTATAAATAACATTATTTGACTCGTTTCACACATTTTGCCATGTTTAGCTCCATTCTCTCTCTCTCCCCCCCCCCACCCCCCCACCCCCCAAGTTACGGCAGAAAAGCAGTGTGTGCCTGCTTATCTCTGCCTCCACCTGCTGAGGGCAATTCCTGAGCTCTCTCATCATCTCGAGTCCTGATCGCTGGATCTAATCTCTCCTGCCACGCTGGCTCCATTGCGTCAGGCCTGTTAGAGGCAGTCGCATAGCTGCAGTCTCTGTTTTCCTCCAAACAAACAAGTAAACAAGCACGACAATGGCATGGATGCGCGTCTGCTCTCTCGCCTACATTCGCTCCTTGGTGGGGATGTTTATTGTTCTGGGAGATGGAAACAGTGAATTGGGCCTCAATTAAAGGCAGTCATGACTCTAATACCCCCTAATCTACAGCAGGGGGGCCCTTAAAGAGTGTAGGGTTGTTTTAAGCTGCCGCCAGCCAGCACCGGGCCCCCGCGGGCCCCTCTTTAACTACCCATGCTGTTAAATCCGAGAGGTAGGACGTCCTGTTGCAGGTGTCACCTCGGCAGAACCCTCCCCAGAGCGCTTCCACAGGTGGGCAGGTCCGCCTCCCTCTCGGATGGTTTGTGCCTCGGAGGCCAAAGCTATTAAAAAAGGGAAAATGACATTATTGCAAATCCAGCAGCTCCGGCACCTCCGAGGGCCGGCGGCTTTGTTCTACAGGCATGTGGGGCCCGGTTTGGAGTGGGAGGTGGACAGCGGGGTCTGTTTCAGCTCTGCTAAGACAGCTAAAGACTTTAGTCAGAGAATAGAGCGATGTGTTTTTGTAGGCCATCCCGGAGTTCGCATCACCCTGGTTCCCTCGACAAAAACCCACTAGGATTTTTCCATTGACTTTTGGATTTTTGCAGAAAATAAGGTCTGTGACTGCCAAAAGCTTATGATTCTTACACGTTTTGTTCATCATGATAATCTTCACAAATAAACCCAACTTTTATGAATTTTGAAGTTTTTATGAAAGGGAAAAGCTACTGTAAATGTAGGCTGTAAACGAACAACACCACGGTCGCATGACTCCAGTGTCACATCACTAAACATCTCTTTCAGTCTTTGTTTAAAAACATTTTCCCTGAAAGTTCAAGTTATAATAGTTTGCAGAAGCGTGATTATAAACACAATGAGGCTGTGAATGCTGACTAGTGTGTAGATGAGTTGACCTGATCGGCTGATGGCATTAAAGGATTAGTTCACTCCAGAATGAAAATCTCCGGATAATTTACTCACCTTCATTTCATCCAAGATGTTCATGTCTTTCTTTCTTCAGTCGAAATGAAATTAAGGTTTTTTAGGAAAACATTCCAGGATTTTTCTCCATATAGTGGACTGCAACGGGTTGAAGGTCCAAATTGCAGTGTCAATGGGCTCTGCACGATCCCAGCCAAGGAATAAGGTCTTATCAAGTGAAACGATTGGTCATTTTCTTAAAAAAAATAAAAATGTACATACTTTTTAACCACAAATGCTCATCTTGCACTAGCTCTGCGATGCACTTCTACGACTTGCGTAGTCACGTTGGAAAGGTCACGCGCGACGTAGGCGGAAGTACCGACCCAGTGTTTACAAAGTGAACGTGCAAAGGCAAAAGCCCTTTACAAAAAAAGGTAAAACAACGATGTCGGCAGATTTTGAAGTTGGAGGAGAAACTGGGAGTTTTTCACCCTTCCGCCTATGTCACTTGTGACCTTTCCAACGTGATTACGTAATATTGCAGAGCTAGTGCAAGAAAAGCATTTGTTAAGTTTTTTTGTTTAGTTTTTTTAGATAAGACCCTTATGGTGATGATACACAGGGCAACTTTTTGAGCAATGTTACTAGGCAATGTTGCCGTCAACGGGCAACCAGGTAAGACACAGGGCCCATGACCGATCTAAAGTATCCAGATAGAAATTTGTTGCCCATTCCCAATGGGGAAGTGGCCAAGCAACATTGCTTTGTAACATTGCCCAGCAACATTGCTCAAAAAAGTTGCCCCATGTATCATCTCCTTTATTCCATGATTGGGATAGTGTAGAGCCCTTTGAAACTGCATTGAAACTACAATTTGGACCTTCAACCCATTGGTCCCTGTTGAGGTCCACTATATGGAGAAAAATCCTGGAATGTTTCCTCAAAAACATTACTTTCTTTTCAACTGAAGAAAGAAAGACATGAACTTCTTGGATGAGTAAATTATCAGGAAATTTTACTTATGAAGTGAAATAATAATTTAATGCCACCAGCATCGTCTGTAGTCCCGTTTAGCCACTTGTTATCAACTTCTTTTTATAAGACAAGTGAATTTAGACAGGAATACTTCAGTCCAATTGAAAGGACTTGGAGGAAGTTTTGCTGAGTGCTTTAAGAACTCTTTTCTTGTTACATACACTACTCATCGGTTGTTGTTTAGAAAGAATGTTTTTATTTGGCCTCTCAATAAGTGCACTTAGATGATTTAATTTTTAGAAGTGGAGTGTCTATTTACTCTAAGTGCAAATAGTCTGCCTTGTTGGCAGAGGCTATTTACACTAACTCCGCCCACTGACGTCTGATTGGGCCAGACAGAATTACAGAAGACTCTGCATTGTCAACAGTAGCAATAGTGTAGGGGTAAGGCACGTGGCAGAAAGTCAAATCGACTCGTTCAAATCCACCTTTTTCTGAAATCTACTCCCTTTTCCCATCACATATCAGATTGTAAAGGCATTTATTTTCAATAAAAATGAAGAAAATATTCAAAAAGTGAAAATAAAGTGTCTAACGTGTGTTTTTATCGGTTAAGGTTAGAGGGAGGTGTAGGGGAGGGTTTTATTGGTCCAATAAGGCGCATCCATTTAATAATAATTTTAATGAATATAGTCATTTACACTCTAAATTATTATTGCATGCCGTTAATGTACAGCAAAACTGAGGTGCAAATAGTATCTAACTAATATTACTATTTTCACTTAGTGTAATTAGCTTCTATCCCTAAGAAAATATGCTATTTTCAATGTAAATAGAATCTAGTTGCTATTTACACTTTAGTGCAATCCATGTTTTTAGACAGATGTGTCTTATATTGATGTAACTCAATGCATTTGCATCCTGTTTAAATGTGATTTTATTTCATAAAATAATTGAAAATGTTGAAATCAGAATTTTGAGGCTCTAAAAATGTGAACTGCAGCTTAAACAGTGCAGCACCATGGTCATGGGTTCGAGTCCCAGGAAATGAATTGAAAACTTGAATGCAATGAAAGTCACTTTGGATAAAAGCATCTGCCAAATGCTGAAATGTAAGTGTAAAAAAAAATTGAGTTCAGTTTAGATTTTGTTCATCTCTTGTATATGGCCGACTACTTTTATCTGCGTAAGACGAATGTACAGTTTGGCAAACAATCTTACCGACCCTAAACTTCTGAAAGTTCCATTTAAGAACATTAAATATACATAAAATTGTTATCTTTTCAATTAACAACTTTTTGCATGTTATATTAACAAAAGAAAAAATCTCAAAATGACTACATTTAAGCAGATTAATTTCAGTATGTTTGTTTCATTTCGCTACTAGTGTAACAGATTGAAACTCACGACCTCTACTTCATTCATGTCAAATGATATACTCCGATCTTAACTCTCTCTTTCATTTTTTTGCAGTGCATTCGAGGCAGGAAAGCCACTCTGGAGGAGCTACAGACGGTCCACTCTGAGCCCCACGTGCTGCTTTATGGAACCAACCCACTCAGACAGAAACTGGACAGTAAGAGAACACACACACCTGACAAAAACCACCGGCTGAATCTGATTGACTTTTGTGAATGAGCGCATTGTTGTATTTCTCTCTCTGCGACAGTTGGAGCCTCCGACGGCCTTCTCAGTTATTAGCCCGTGAAGCGCTGCGCTTGGACAATTATCCACATTATTTACGCTTCTACAGCCAGATCCGCCTTACAACATGTTTCCTAAATGCTGCAATTGGTTTCATTTCTTTTTTTGGCCCGTTGTTGTTCCCTCCCCATCCCAAACTCCCTTGCGTTCCCCCCTCTGTCAGCTCACTCTCTGCTTTCATCAGTCATGGCCTTGATCTGAGTCTGCCCCTGAGCTGTCCGTCAAGGCCGTCACCTCTCTGCCAATAACAACCACACATGCAGTTTTCCATGACTTCAGCTCCAGCCCCCTCGTGCAGCGATCAAACACATGCTTAAACGACATGCCCGCTCACACACACACACACACACACACGTGCATGGATATTTCACACTTGTCAGGTACAGAAAAGACATCACAGTTTATCTGATCAACAGACTTTTGATGTAAGTTGCAACAATGTGTTGCTTTTAAAGCACGATTGATTTGAAAAACGGCAATTTTAATCAATAGATGCTTTGCCTCATTGAGAAATGTTGGATTATTGCATGTGTTTTTGTGCACTAATAACTAGGGATGGTCATTGTGGTCATTTTTTTGAGTACTCGGGGTTGGTGGTCCATCTGTGCTGATTTTTTTAAATTGTTGGTCTATTTACATGTGCGTCAAAAGGACGTCTTTTGCTATTGCATTGCATCTCAGTGTACTAATGGCATTTTCTTGCACAGCATATTTTTAAGAAAAATTGCTGCGTCCCAATTCGCGTACTATCCGTCCTAAATAGAATTCAAAATTAGAATTAGTGTCCCAAATCATAGTATGTTGAAATGTGTATTCCAAAGATGCCCGAATGGTCCATTGCACGTTGATTAGAACTACAAACACTAATAAAAAGTGTTAAAAACTACAAACATGGCTGATGTACGAGTCCTGCGGTTAAGTAGAGAGGTTTATATAAAGGGGTTTGAGTTATCATCAGTATCTAACTTGACGAAAAGATATTTATTCAATGTTATCCACATTATAAATCATCTGCAGCAGCATTGTTAACTTTTGTAATGATATGTTTGGTCATTTAACTTTTAAATGCTTCGTTATGGAAATTGCAAACACATGAGGAGAGTCTCCGCATGAAAGACCCACTACTGGCAGTTCAACCTGCTACTACATTTCTCCCCGATACGGTAGGAAATTAAATAAATTTGAACTATGACAAGATGATTGACAAGGGCAGTTTAAACGGTGACAGGATGCACGTAACTAAGCGACAGAGCCGTCCATTAAAAACGCAGTTATGACAAAGTAATATATCTCAAACCTGGCCTACTATCCGCTACACACTCAAAAGTACGTACTTTTTCTTCACAAATACATTACATGCTTTTAGGGCATAATATAACTAGGCAAATTGGGACGCAGCACATGTCTTTTCGTGGAACAAGTTGTTTTAAGTTACTGCCACAGTTTGTTTTCAATGTATTAAAATGACTTCTTGCAAGTTGGATATTATTGTTTGAAATGACTTGCGGTTCAGTAAATGTGTCATATATTAATTCAGTTCAGTTAGTTATTTAGTGAGTTCATGTAGTGAAATATGCGTCGGACTGATTCAAAACAGTCTTTTTGACTTTTGAGTCATTGAATCATGAATCAGAGCTACTGTATATGTTTTTGGTTCAATAAAAATAGTCGGCTCGTAAGAGTCATTTGTTTGTGAATCAAACTACATTGGTGTTTTTGATCATTTTTGAAAGAACCAGCTCATAAGAGTCAGTAGTTTGTGAGTCAAATGACACTGTTTTTGATTCACTAGAAAATAGTCATTGAATGGTGAATCAGACTATACTGACTGTACTATATGTTTGTGATTCACTAAAAAGAATCATCTCAGAGTCATTTGTTTGTGGATCAAATTGCATTGTTTGCACTGTTTTCGATTTATTTAAAGTTGCAGTGTGTAATATTTATGAGGATCTATTGACAGAAATGCAATTTAATATACATAACTATGTTTTCAGTGATGTATAAAGACCTTACATAATGAAGCGTTATGTTTTTATTACCTTAGAATGAGTCATTTCTGTCTCCATACACCACGGGTCCCCTTACAGTGAAGTCGCCCTTTTTAGCCGCCATGTTGTTACAGTAGCCCTTAACGGACAAACTGCTCTAGAGCGCTAGCTACTCTCTGCTGTCTCAGACGACGACATCTTTGTCCTGTGTCGGCCACCGCAGCTTCTCTATGGCTGAATCCGAAATCGCCCCCTATACCCTCAAATAGGGCATTATTTGAAGGGACAGCCATTTTATAGTGGTGTCCGAAACAGGTTAGTGCACTCATTCAATCTCACATTGCACCGCAATAACGAGTGTACAGCCGATGTACACTCAACAGCTGTCCGACCTCACACTCGTTTTCATTCACTCCTTCAATTGAACTATATTAGTGGACTAACGTAGGGAATAGTGAATGAGGGTTTAGGGGGCGATTTCCGATTCAACCTGTGTGTTTCAAAAGGGAGGGGTGAACGGTGAGCGCTTGCAATTCACAACCTCACTGCTAAATGCGGCTAAAATTTACACTGTGCACTTTTAAAAGAGCTGGCTCATAAGAGTCATTGGTTAATTAATCAAATGAGATGGGTTGGACTATGTTTTCACCCAAAAGAACTGGCTTATAAGAGTCATGGGTTCATGAATCAAATGACACTGGTTGCACTCTATGTTTTGGATTCACTAAAAAGAACCAGCTCATAAGATTTATTAGTTTGTGAATCAGATGACACGGATTGCACTGTATGGTTTTTAAATTCACCTCAAAGAATCAGAACATAAGAGTCCATTAGTTCATAAATCAAACGGCACTGTTTGCACTATATGTTTTTGATTCGATAAAAAAAAAAAGAGTTCATAAGCTCACATACATGAATCAAACTACACTAGTCTTGCTGTGTGTTTGTGCAGCCAGCAAAGATAACACAATAAAAATACATCTCGTCTTGACATCATTTTGTCACATTTTTGCCTTATCAAACTGCAAGTTCACAACTATAAAACTAGCTCTTTCACCATGGTGCTCCAGATTTAGTAAAAGTAGATTCAGAAAAAAGTGGTGCAAAAACACTGCTAGCCTAAACTATATTTCTGGCCTGTAATAACTCATGTACTCATCTTGATATTCACGTGCAGAAGACGATTAGAGACAGTGATTTTGTGGAGCTCACACAACTCTCTCTCTCTCTCTCAATAGGCTCAGTGACACCCATGTTCGTGAGACTGCCGTGCGGGGGAATCGGGGTGAGTTTCTCTTTCTTTCCCCGTGTGTAAATAACAGCCCTGTTTGTTCTCCCTGCCCCGAACTCCAGCGGCAACAAAAACTGTTGCTCTCCTTTCTGCAGAGCGGGTAATTGTGTCCAGATGTTTTCTATAAACAAGCTGTGTGTGTGTATTCTCTGATGATGATGAATGAATGGATAGACTTGTTCTTCAGTGCTGAGTGGACAGTGTCAGCCACACTCTTTCATGGCTCTGGAACAGGAAGTACTCATCCTCACTTCTCTCATTCTACTCGTGCCCTCCCCTGCTGGAGTAGGTCAATGATTTAGACGGATCGTGAATGGTTTCGTGTAATGAATGGAGAGGTGGTTCATGTGAAAGTATACAATTTACTCTCGCTTTTTGTTGATATATTCATACGTCAAAGGGAAATGATTCTTTTTTTTTTCCAGGGCTTGGCCTGTTGCAACTATTGGACCTAATCTTGGCTATTTGGGATAATATGATCATTCCATTTACATTGCATTCAAAATATGCATTGTATTAGTTCATGCATTCCCTGGGATTTGAACCCATGTCTTTGCTGCAGCTTGTTCTTTTTTCTGAAATACAAGGATACTATGTTAATTGTCCCATGCAAATGCAGACATTTTTAAAAGAAGATAAAAATATTTGAAATATGCATGTAATATGTTGTGTGAACGCTTCTAACAAACTCCTGAAGTGCAGTGATCGTGATTCACTGTAAAGCTTCGTTCTCTTCATTTCAACATTGAACTAATTCCATATATTTTTAGTTGCTATAAATCATGCAAAATCATAGAAGCGGAAGCGTATATTGGATCAAAGGACTATTAAATCTGACCAGTGGTCAAAATAAGACATAACTAAACATAATTAAACTCTTATTTTCAATAAATAATAATCACAATTATAAAACTGTTTATTATATCAAATGGTTTCCACAAAAATATTAAGTAGCACAATTGTTTTCAACATTGATAATAAATATATACAAATATATTTCAATAGAAAACCGATCTTTTAAATTGTCATTATATTTCTCAATATTGCTGTTTTTACTGTATTTTTAATAAAACGCAGCCTTGGTGAGCACAAGACTTCAAACATTTGAATGCTAGCTTACCTGTCAAAAGTTTGGAAAAATTACCATTTGTTTTATGTTTTTGAGTCTCTTAAGTCTCTTCTGCTCACCAAGGCTGCATTTATTTAATCAAAAATACAATAAAAACAACATTGTGAAATAGTATTACAATTTAAAATAACTGTTTTCTATTTGAATATATTTTGAAATGTAATTTATTCCTGGGATCAAAGCTGAATTTTCAGCATCATTACTCCAGTCTTTAGTGTCACATGACCCTTCAGAAATCTTTCTAATATGATGATTTGCTGCTCAAGTAACATTTATGATTATTATATCAATGCTGAAAACAGTTGTGCTGCTTAATATTTTTGTGTAAATATTTGTGGGTGATATTTCTTCAGGATTCTTCGATGAAAAGAAAGTTCAATGAACAGCATTTATTTTAATATATTACATTTATTAAAGCATTTATTAAATATAAATTTGTAATATTAAATGTCGTCACTGTCACTTTTGATCAATTTAATACATTCTTAAATAATTAAATTAACTTTTTTATATCTTGCCACAAAATGGTATCATTGACAAGAAGGTAAAGAGTTTTTTTTTTCAATTCAAAACGTGCATGTGTGCGTGCGTACGTACGTATTTTAAACAACATTTACTCTAATATATTGTTCAGGTAAACTGGCATCAAAAATACTTTCAAAACTTTCTCAAGGTGTATTCACAATTAATCATAGTTTACACAATGAATTTATAACAATATGTGTGACAATTAATAATCAGACAAATTTCATAATTGTTATATATTTGTTTTTGTGCTTACAGGCGCAATGAGGTGGATGTTGGTGAATTTATGTGTATTGGAGTGATATCGTAATAACATTTCACAATATTACTTTTTTTTTTTTACTGTTTTTGATTAAATAAATGCCTTGGTTAGCTTGGGAGAAAACAAAAACTATACAAAAAAAAATTCAAAAACATTCAGAAATTGCAATTGTAATGTCTCCGTGTGTGTGTGTGTGTGTGTGTGTGTGTGTGTGTGTGTGTGTGTGTGTGTGTGTGTGTGTGTGTGTGTGTGTGTGTGTGTGTGTGTGTGTGTGTGTGTGTGTGTGTGTGTGTGTGTGTGTGTGTGTGTGTGTGTGTGTGTGTGTGTGTGTGTGTGTGTGTGTGTGTGTGTGTGTGTGTGTGTGTGTGTATTAGTTTAATGGAGTGACCTCAGGCAGGGCGTTTGGGGGGGGACTGATAAATGGCAGGCGGTCCCGTCTGGCTGAAGTCACAGTCTTTGAGCTGAATGGTGAGAAACAGAAGGGCTCTGGACTCTTTTATGGAAATGGAACAAAATTGTTGTCTTCCTGCATCTCTAGACCAAAAATTAGCCTGTCAGGGTGAAGATAAACTGTGCTTGTTCATTCCAACACGCTCCCCAGCCCTGCCTGAGACCTGCACCCCCAAACCGCCTTTACACCATGGCCCACACTGGGGAGGGCTTCTGGGGCTTAAGCCCTGAATGTTTTCATGTCCTTTGCCAAGTTTTTTGTTTGTTAATTTGCTTTAAGCTACATATAGTGCTAAATGTGCACTGCGGTTTAATGGTTTTAACGGCAACAATATTGAAAGATTCACTTCATAAAAATGACACTTTTTTTATTCTTTATTATTTATTTGAAAGTGTTTTATAGTGACTATGTTCCTAAACTTAGTGAGCTGCCAATGTAGGCCGTATTTTAAGGCATCAGACACAAAGACTTAGAATATCCGAGAAATCCCCTAGAAGTCACAGTTCTATATTTCACATCCTTCTGTTCTCTCTCTCTCTCCCATTTATTTCTACACTATATTCCTTCATTATGCTATCTTTCATTAGCTCACTCTCTCTCATTTCCCTAGCTTTCTCTCTCACTGTTCCCCGATTCATTTTTTTTTTTCTTTTTGAAATGCACCACAGGCTCGTAATTCGTGACAAAGTCGTTCTTGGCGGAGCTTGAAAAGACCGGAGGTTTTTTACATTGCCCTTGAGCGCTCATGCCATTGAAAAGCTGAATTCATAAATGGATGTAGGATTTGTATGCTGAGAGGGAGACCCAGGGTTGGAGTGCCTCAGCGGTTCTCCAGATTTCTCACTTCCCTCTCGCCGTCTTTCTTGTTGCCAGCTTGTTGTTTCATTAAGTGCTTATTTCAGGCCTCCCCTCCTCATGCAGACTGTCCTAATATTCCTTCCTCTAAGATGTTTCGAGCACTTTAACAGAAATGAGTTCAGTGTTCGCAGGTGGTTTATTGGAAAACCATATTGTAAGTAGAGCGTGATGATGGCGTGGAAGAGAAAGACGTTTTATTGGCTGTCTGTTACATGTCCAAGACAAGACTTTTTGTAATTTGCACAATTTTAAACAAATTTCTTTCACTAGTTCAAATGCATTGTATGGTTAAATATAAAAAAAAAATGTTTTATATAATTTCAAGTGTTGGCTATTTTTCTGTCCAGTGCACATTGGACCACAGAAAGCCAAACGGTAAAAGCTTTTGTCCCTCTTTAACTTAATATTGTTTGTAATATTGAATCATTTTAATTAATTTTATTTCTATTTAAACAGTGTGTGTGTGAGTGTGTGTGTGTATATATAATGATATAGTACATTATTATAAATAATTTTTTATAATCATTATTAATCATTTTATATAATTTTTAAATCTAAAAAACAGAAACAAAAATATTTTGTAATATTGATTTATTGAATTAATTTGATTTATTTAAACAGTTTTTTATACATCATCGTAAATTATTATTAATAATATATAATACATTTTTATAATCATTTATATAATTTTAAATAAAAAAACAGCAATAATATAAAATAAAATATTGAATAATACATTTTATTTATGTACGTTTTCAACAGTGTTTTTTATATATATATATATATATATATATATATATATATATATATATATATATATATATATATATATATAATAAATATATATATATATATATATATATATATATATATATATATATATATATATATATATATATATATATATATATATATATATATATATATATATATATATATATATATAAATTATTGTTATAAAATAATTTATAATTTAATGTTTATAATTTTATTATTTAAAAGATAAATTTTATATAATTTTAAATATATAAAATAATATAAAACAGACACTAGATGTTTGTTTTCTGAACAAATGCACATTGGACTACAGAAAATATAAAATATTTATTTTATTTAAAAATGTATTTTATAGAAAAATTATTTTAATTTATGAATTTGTGTTGTTTATAATATATTCTTTATTTATTTTTAAACTGTATGATTTATTATATTATTATAAAATAATTTAGAATTAATTTGACCATAATTGTTTTTTTTTATTTTAAAATATTTTTTATAATTGTTTAATTTAAAATAATATTTTATATTATTTTAAATGCAAAAAAGCTGCAGCAAAATATTAAAAAAAATTATATGAGCAGTATTGCTCTGTGCTAAGCTGTCTAATAGAAGAGCTATTTTGGTGGTTACTTAATGGCTGAAGTTTTTATGATATTCTGGTCTCTATATATGGATTCCAGGGACTGGTTGCATAAACTGCTAAGGCTAGTCTTACGAGTTAGTCATCACATTTGTTCTTTAAGGCTGTTCATAACTTGCTTTAAGTCAGTTACATACAGGTCTCATTTGAATCAGAAAAGTAAGACAGATTACCCATTGGTTAACTGCTTGTTGGTCAAACTAGACACAGTCTTAATAGTGGCTAAGTTTATGCAACTGTCTCCAGGTCTCATTCATGCCGAGGTTTGTTCCCGATCCCCAGTTACGAGCAATAGTAACATCGATGCTTGTCATGGCTAAACACTATTAATTATTAATGGCACTTCATGTCAAATTTGCAGTGTAAGAGATATTACTCTGCACTTTGAGCACCTGTTGATCTGTTAGTTTACACCTCATGAATTATTCCCTGTTTTACCCATGACCCCATTTAAGTGTGCTGTGCTCAAGTATTAGTGTGTGTGTTCCTGTGTGTATGTGTGTGCGTGTGTGTTCATTTGTGCAGTAATTGCAGGCTGTAGGGCAGACGTGTGTGAGCATAATCAGTAGTGCCTGATGAATGGCTGTTTTCTGTCTCTAAGCATTCTGGGAATACCCTTTCCGAGCCAGTCTCTCCCGCCACTATTTGCCTTCATGTCACAGAATAAACTTGCATTCTTAGCCTGTCTGCCCTAAACTCCCAGCATGCTTGTTTCCTTTGGGTTGTGCATTAGATGTCAAATAGACCTCTAGCTTCTTTGTGACCGTGTTGTTGGTTTGTGTGTCAATCTCGGTGTGGCGTTTTTTCTTCCTGCTTGCTGGGCAATCAAGCATCTCTGTGAGAACGAGAATGGTACATAAGAGGATGTTTGGGAACGGTTGGGTGTTCAGGCCTCGTGTACTCTTGTGTGTATGAAGCCTCTCTGGGTCTGTTTGCTGTCCGCTTGAGCAAACGTCTCACTTCTCTCTTGTGTAGTCTGTCAGCAGTGAGAAAACACTGGTGTGAGACACTTTCCCTTTTCATCATGTATGCATGGGTTCTTGAGAAAAGACATCTTATACGAACTGCTGAATATTGTTCATTGTTTTGCTAAATTAGGATGCCATACCAATTTTAATATTTTGTATTTGTCAATACCATTTAATTGACTAGAAATTGCTCTTTGTGAGTACAATCATTTTTAAGTACACTACAACTGGGATAACTAAAATGGGACTAATGATTTGTGTAGCAAAGTATGAATTTTCATGAAACAATAAATCTTAACATCAAATGCAATACTATTTACTCTTTCTTTTCTTTTTTTCTTAATTTGTTTTTAGATTTAATATTGGTAAACATTTTATATTTAATATTTTCTTTAAATATTCTTAATATTTAATATAATATTTGAAATTGGTTTATTTGACCTTTTATGTCAACCATTTTATTTTATTGTATATATTTTTTTGATTATAACAAATACAAGAATATATTGGGTAAAAGATAAAAAGGATATAAATCATATTAATTTGTATCATATTAATCATATTAATAACATCAAATTACACTCTTTTCTCCTTATTTTTGTAGTCATTTATTATTTATTGTCTTTATATTTAATATTTAAAAAATATATAATATTTTAAAAATGTATATAATAATATTATATTTTATTATATATGTTTGCATGTGTGTGTTTAATTTGTAATTTTTAGTGTGTTTATTTTTAGTTATTTATTCTTTGTTTTTATATATTTAATAAAAAAACATTTAATATTTTGTAAGTATTTTAAATGTAATATTCTTATAAATTGTAAACTTAGATTTTAATATAAATATATATATATATGTGTGAGAGAAGAGAGTAGTGTCATTTGATGTTATTAATATTGAAGTTAACGTAATAAAAATGTATATGATATGTATATGTCTTTTTTATCTTTTACCCATTACATTCTTGTATTTGTTATAATTAAAAAATATACAAGATAAAATAAAATTACAAAAAAGGTAAAAAGATTATTACATTTCAAATAAATATATGTTTATTTTAGGTTTTATTATATTTTTTATATTGCATTCACTTCTAAATTGTTTAAGTAGAACAAATACAATAATGTATTAAGAAATATAAATCATATCCGTTGGCTTAATTAGTTTCATAAACAGATTTTTAATCCATTTTTACAATTGTTCTTGCATTTTAATGAATATGAGTAAATGAACAAACTGTCACACTTGATAGCATTCCCAGCATTGGATCATCTCCAGCCTAAATGCAACAGACGTGTGTTTGTGTGTGTTAACAGGTTGACAGTGACACTATCTGGAATGAGGTCCACTCGTCCAGTGCTGCTCGTCTGGCTGTGGGATCTGTCGTGGATCTGGTCTTTAAGGTGGCTTCGGGAGAGTTGAGGGTAAGACTGACACTCTCTCACACACTCACTGGCCACAGATGTCTGTTTAATGCACATCCAGTCAGAATTTAAAGTCTGAATTATGCGTTTCACAAATGTGATTTCCCCTCATCTCCCGCCCACCTTGAAATCTCAGCATAACACACTGGAATACGTCTAGCATCGCATTCAAAAATGACACGGCTCAAAACCCTGCCTCAGCCCTAAGCATGCCCAGAAAAACACAATACACCTACATAATGCATCAGCTGCAATTTTTTTTCTCTTTTTTGTATCTCTGGATAAAATAATATCCTCTGAAGTGAGGAAGGATAATAAAATCAGGCAGCTGGAGGCGGCCCAGTGTGAACTCTGAGGTAACGTAGTATCACGCATTAGCAGACTTAAAGTCCTCTTGCTCTCAATAGCCGTGGGGTGGCACGCAGCAACATAGTAGCATCCACTGAGCTTTATTGTCCACCAGCCCGAATGGAAAAGGCATTAGCTGTGAGGGGGTCAAGGAGGGACAGGACAGAAAGTCTGAGTGATGTTTTTGTAAAGGAACCCACATTCATTAGCATACCTCCGCTATACTGTGTCCAAGCCAGGCCCAGTGCAACAAGCTCCAGTGTTGAGTCCTCACTGAAAGCGAACTGCTGCATCAAATGACAAAATCAGTTTATAAAAAAAGAAAATAAGGAAGGATGTACTGTCTGCCAAAAAAACTTGTCATTGTGATAATAGCTACTTAAAAAATCGAACCATTAGTACATCAAACTTTCAATAAATAACAACTGAATAATAAAGTGAAATCTTGAAATATAAATGTTTTGGAGTTAACTTTCTAGTGTTATCTCTTTACAAATCTTTTCATAATGTTTAGTGATCACGACTGTAATGAAGCAAGGGGAATAATTTGAGAGTATCACATTTATGTATATATGTAATTCATTCATTATTCATTATTTTCTTGAAAATGTATTTATTTACTAGCCAGTCCTTCCAGAAAAATGCGGCTTTTTTTTGTGATTGTTGCGGGCAAAAATCCTTGATTATGCGGCACGTTTTCTTAAAAAATGCGATGAAAAATGCGGGATATTTATGCAATTTTATGCGATAAAATTGCGGGAACTTGCAAAAACTGCGGTTTGATGAGAAAGAGAAAAAAAGCACTACATCACAGAAAGTGCTGGAATATTTAAGTTCTCATCTTGTTTTATTGAAGACCTTAATAATGGCTCAAATTTACAAAACATTTAGTCAATCAAGTTCTGTAGCTTTACAAAAGGAATATGCTACAACTTCTGAAAAAATTAATAAATAACTTCCTGTTTTACAGATGTCGCTATACAAAACAGACATTTGAGTGCTTCCAATGCACAAAGTGCAATCTCTTAAAGGGTTAGTTCACCTAAAAATGAAAATTCTGTCATTAATGACTTCCCTTTATGTTGTTGGACACAAATTAAGATATTTTAGTTGAATTCCGATGGCTCAGAAAGGCCTCCATTGGCACAATGTACACTCTCAAGACCCATAAAAGGTAGCCTACTAAAGACGTCGTTACAAAGTCCATCTCACTACAGTGGTTCTACAATAACTTTATGAAGCGACGATAATAGTTATTGTGTGCAAAAAAAACGAAATAACGACTTATATAGTGATGACTGATTTCAAAACACAGCATCATGATGCTATGAATCATCGAGTCGATTCATGATTCGGATCGCGTGTCAAACTGCTGAAATACGTGACTTTGGCGATCCAACCTGCTGAATCGACTCATTGATTCATAACGCTTCAAACCGCTGAATTCACTCATTGATTCATAACGCTTCAAACCGCTGAATCGACTCATTGATTCATAACACTTCAAAGCTTCATGATGCTGTGTTTTGAAATCAGTCAGCACACAGGGAAACTGCTTTGCTCTTTTGCTGTTATTTTTGTTGGCCAATGGGAGTTTGTGCTTCATCATGGTTTCACCGGTATCTATGGTTTCTCCACGGGGTTTGAAGCTTTTCGATGACGTTCGCGTCGGGTAATCACGTCACTTCAAAACGTTCCCATGGCAATAGGCGGAAATGGCGGCTCTTGTGTGAAGTAAACGAACATTTTTCAACTTTCTGCTAATATATATGACTTTTTTTGCAACGAAAATGCGGGGATTATGAAATCATGATAGCCCCGCATATTTTGCACGTGGAAATAGGCAATTTATGCGGCGAAAGTGCGGCGTATTTGAAAAAATGCGGCCCCCGCATGAATATGCGGACTTTGGCTGATTATGCGTTAAATCACGCGATCGCATAATCTTTGTCGGACTGACTAGCACATTCAGTTATGTATTATATGTTTTCTGTATTTATTTTTATTTTCCTATTTTATTCAAATTTTTTCATTTTTTCTCTTTATTTTATCTTACATTTATTCTTTTTTTTTTAAGTATTAACAAACATTAATGTAAAATAAATTACACTTTATTTCATTAAACTCCCAGTAAATAACAACTCATAATTTATTATAAATATTGTTAATTTATTCTTTTTTAATTGTTATTAATAAAATTACACATTCAATAATTAGTTTAATATTGTAGTTGTGTCCCAAATGATGCACTGTACACTGTGTACTTATGCATTATGTACTCAACCGTGTAGTGTATGAATTTTATAAGGTTATTTCGTCATTCGACATTGTAATGCATGAAGTGTTAAACATCCCACACTTCATTTTTTCGGTTAGTTAAAGGAAGAGTTCACCCAAAAATGAAAATTCTGTCATCATTTACTCACCCTCAGGTGTTCCAAACCTGTATGAAATTATTTTGAAAAATATATTTTGAAGAATGTTGACCATATTCTTCAAAAGATCTTCTTTTGGGTTCAGCAGAAGAAAGAAATCCATACAGGTTTAGAACAACTTGAGGGTGAGTAAATGATGATAGAATTTTGATTTTTGGGTGAACTATCCCTTTAAGTGCATCATCCGCGTATTTAAAGTGTACTTTTTTTATTTGGAGTTTTCAGTGTGAACACTAATCTCACTATATACTACAAAACAGCCCAGAATGGTGCATAAGTACGTGAATTGGAATACCCCTACTGTGTTAAGGTGCTTCTGTATTTCTCTCTTCTAAGGTCATGTGTGTGTTTGTGTTTACAGAACGGCTTTGCTGTGGTTCGACCTCCAGGACACCACGCTGAGGAGAGCACTCCCATGTACGTTCTCACTCCATCTCAGATCTCAAAATAAACCCCATAGCCGATATCAGCATCCACTTCAAACACACGCACAGCATCATAAATCAGTGTTATACACACTATCCTCTCACATAAATGAGTTCCAGCTCTGCAGTGGACCTTCTGGCCAAGACTACAGGACTTCCAGCACTCTCAGCACATTAGGCCAATCTTATCTCCACACAGACTCACGCCAGTTTTATTTGGAAGGACTAGCATGGGTTGTAAACGGCATTTTTTTCATGAGTAAGGTAGACTTTGCTGGGTCTTTTCTGGATCCAATAATAAAAGGGGTTCCTGTAGCTTGACTTAAGAGTTTTGATTTCCAGGGAACTCGCAAAATTTAAAAATACATACATTTAAATGTAAAATACAGCCAATAATTTAGACGTGTTGATTTTATATTCATTCAATGTTTAAATTAAATGTTTAAATTAAATATTTAATTAATAAATAAAAAAACATTTGCTGGTTAGCTGTGCGCACAATCTTGTAATCTCGCGATTTTTCCTTTTCGAAGTGAAAGAATCACTTTAAATTGTGACTCAAACAAACCAACTGTAACTCAAACATCCAACCCTGTTACCAAAGATAATGTGAGGGGAAAATAATTATAAAAACAAATACAATTTTTCTTTAATTTATGGGCTAAATATGTTTCAGCATATTCGGCGCAATGCGACGTCAGGCACGACACAAGTGTTCTTTGTTAGTTTCAGCCCGACGCAGTTATCAATTTTCATGTCCAGCGCCCACATTGTTTAAATAGCAAATGCACTCGCGCCCATCTGTTCGCCCAGGGTCGCCCATGGCCATGGTCTGAAAACCAGGTGTGTTCAGGCGCATTGTTGGCGTGCTGCTATTTTGAGCCAACTGAAAACGACTGCGCCATTGACCAACAAAAACCTGGCCTAAAGTCAATAGTGCAGTATTTTTTATGTCGTAAAAAGCAGGTGCACAACACGCATACACTCTGCTTATTACACACACAGGAACGCACAGTAGCACACAAACAGTTTTAAATATTAAAAATAAAAGGATTCCTCTCTGGAGAAGCGCTCAGTCTTTCTGCTCGCAAATTCCATGTAAATAGCGAATCCGTCATGGTGCAAGCGCAACTGGCTTTTAAAGGGAATGGGAGATGAGACTTTGATTGGTTTGTTGCACGTTATGCCCAAAACACACCTTTAAGAGACTAGGTACAACCCTTTTGGACCATGGGCCTGGCGCGCCGACCGTTTTTTCCGTCGTTAAACTAGCAAAAGTGGATCCGGACACGCCCTAAGTGCACCTGCACCATGCGCTTCAGACTATGCTCTCAGATCGTTAAAATAGGGCCCTTAGTCCCAAAATAGCTATCTTTTTATTATATATATATATTTAGAAAATCTAATTCATTTTGATGTTTAGTTTATTTTGATAGAAAATAATAATCACAAATCACAATCACTGTATTTAGACCAGGGGTCGGGAACCTTTTTACCAAGAAGAGCCAAAAAAAAAATAATTTTAGAGAAATTTTTCAAAAGAGCCACAGCAAAATTTACACCTGTTTATTAGAAATATTTGCACATTTTTATGCATTTTAATGTAATAACAACAGCATTAACATACCACTTGCAATGTTAGTAGTTCTGGTAGTTGTATAGAACACCAGTAGGTGGCAAAAATGCAAACTAACGATTACACAATATATACAAAGCACTATATTTTGTTCACTGATATAGTGCTGATTTTTAACACAAAAAAAGAGAAACGGGCAGCATAAACACGCGATTAACAAGAAGTATTGTACCTTATACTTGCATTAATGAGATTTTTGTTGCTGCATCATTTTGCTGAGTGCTTTGAAGTTGGGGTCGGAATGAATGGTAATCGTCGTCTTTTTTTTCTTTTTGCCATCTTGCTCTCGTTGATGATTTTTAATTTAGATAGCTGCTTAACTTGATCTAGACATGATGCAGGCCTAACCAATTAAAATTCAGCTCTCTGAAAGGTAGGCTATACAGGCCAAACACCGCTGTCAATCATATTAAGCTGTAAGTGTCTTACCTAAATATTTTTTAACATATTTAATAGGGATGCAACAATACAGTTAGTCCACGGTTCAATACATACCTCGGTGTTTAACCACGGTTTTCGGTTCGGTTCTGATGGCTTGTCACATCAGTTTTTTGCTATTCTATTCTTAAGCGACAGGAACAGCAAGAGGTTAAGGAGAAAAAAGACTATTTTTTAATTGCAATTCTCTTTCTTTATTTTACTTAAAATAATTGAAAAACCTTACTTAAACTTAAAACTTTCCTTAAAAAAACCCTTGTACACATTCCTAGTGTATGTATAATATAAAATATATATATGTAAAGATTTACACTGGCAGCTCATAGATGTACAGCAGCATTTAAGTATGAAATTGAATGAATAAATGTAAAAATAAAACACTACATAGACTTCACTATAAAATATACATTGATTCTTATTAAAGCTACTGTATTAAAGTTTTTCAGTCAAGAGCAGTGAGTGATTTTCTCTTTGTATTTTGTTGTTGTATTAACATTAAATGGACAGTTCACTCAAAAATGAGAAATGAATACAGGTTTGGAACAATATTAGAGTGAGTAAATAATGACATAATTTTAGAGGTGAACTGTCCCTTTAAGGACCGCGTGTTCACTAGGCTGCGCTGCTTTCAATTTGCTTTAAAGACCTGTTTTCAGTCTGCGTGCATCTAATATACAGACACGCGCCGATTTTACTTTCACTGTAGACATAACCGACTGTGTTTATGTAAACATGGTGTGTATTTGACAGCATTAGCGCAGTAAGACTACTTAGTCCAGTAATCACGTGTTTGACAAGCGTTTAGTGCGCGCGTTCGGAAAAGCGCATGTTAAAACCGCGCACACGCCGGCAAGGCTTTAAAACGCATGCAAATAATGAACTTTCGTGATTGTGAATAACTATAGTGTCCCGTGAGTATAACTCTACCACTAATGTGTGATGTGAATGTATGACGCGTTGTTCAGTATTGGGATGGAGGCAAATGATTGAATTTGTAGAAAAATACTTAATTAAATGCAAAACCGAAAAACCGCAATTCACAGGCGCGTATTGAACCATGAAGGCCGTCGAACGGTACAATATTATATTGAGAATTGTGGCATCCCTAATATTTAATTTAATTTTACATATTCATAATGTTAAATTCTACATTAATCAAGTATGCTAATAGTTTAAAAATAATTATCATCATCGAGGGTGTATTTTTCAGTCAACATTTGAAAACTGGAGAGCCATATAAAATCCGGAAAAGAGCCATATATGGCTCGCGAGCCATAGGTTCCCGACCCCTGATTTAGACATTCCTCAAATTGTGGTAAAAAAAATGCAAATCTCATATAAAGTGACCATTAGTTCGACCTCAACATTGTCATTCAACATTTAGTGCTTCCTTTTACTGACCAAATCCTGGAACATAGTAATAACTTGATTTCATGATTAATTTTGTAAGAGTTTCAGGCCCTACTTTGGACTTCATTCATGAAACGTGCCATTTATTCCTGATCTGGCATACTTCTGACTCTGTTGTAAAATGTTTGGGTACACGATGTGACTATTAAGATCAGGCAACTTGGATGCAATTTTATTTATCTTGATGGTTTATCCAAATTAATGTCAGGTATCGTTAATGTGGCTCTAAATTCCCTCTAATTGCTGAGCTTTGCTGCTCTAAAAGGCTTGAGCGTCACAGCCGCTCCTCCCATCTTTATTCCCAGTGCGTCTCCCTCATTACGGAAAGGTTAAATTAAACGAGTGTTCCTCAGTCTCTATGGTGAAAGGTTAAATAAAAGGATTGTTCCATCGATGCCGTGTTTGGGGAGCCGACTGAGGTTTGGTGCCTTTGCCGTGGGCCGCGGGCCAGGCCCTGTTCTTACGCTCTGATGTCAAGCCAGGACGCAGTGGGTGAATTGTGTCATTAGCGAAATGAGACAATCCATCAGGCCAGGAGGTCCACTTCACAAACGCACACGATCAGGCCCTCCACAATAGATCACACACACCCCAGCTGACTGCCCTGGTTCTGTGTTCTCTCTCACACACAGTTTTTTTGCTTTTGTTTTTGACACAAATAACAGGGGGTTTTGCTATTTCAACTCGGTCGCCATTGCAGCCAAACTCCTACAGCAGAGACTCAACGTCAGTAAGGTTCTCATTGTAGACTGGGTAAGTGCACACTCAATCAGATTGTATATACTTTCTTTTTATTCCATGAAATCCTAATTTCTTACGTGAGAAATATCTTTTTCCTATTTCTGTGCCACTAGTCACCAAACTGAATTACACAAATAATCACCATTTTCAAACCGATTCCCGAACACGTAACTGGCGCCCTTGGTTCACATACTGTATAAAGAATGACACGCATCATTTTCAGTAAATGTCCATGGGCATCTTTTATCACAAAAAAGTTTATTTTTCTGTTAACATAACCAGTGCCATTACAGTGGAGGGAAAATGTATGTTTTTATGTATAAATATACTATACTATATATCATTTCTAATAAATATTTATAATGCCAACATAACCAGTGCCATGAGTGGAAAATTATTTAATTAAATGCATTAAATATTTTACTACTTTGTTAAAAATCAAATATTATATTTATATATAATAATAATAATATATAAATGTAATTTTTGATTTTTAACAATGTTTTAATAATACATTTAATTAAATAATGTGTCCTCTGTCTTAGAACTGTTTTATATTTATATATATATATATATATATATATATATATATATATATATATATATATATACATACATACATACATACATACACACACACACACACACACACACACACACACACACACACACACACACACACACGTTTGTTTTTGTGAAATGTGAGGACATTCCATAGGCGTAATGGTTTTTATACCGTACAAACCATATTTTCTATCCCCTTAAACTGCCCCTAAACCTAAACCTAACCCTCACAGGAGACTGTGCAGTTCACTTTCTGTGAAAAAAAAACTTGTTTTGTGTGATTTATAAGCATTTTGAAAAGTGAGGACATGGGGAACGTCCTCATATTTCACCCTCTTTTTGTAATACCTGTGTCATACCCATGTCATTATACACATTTGTGTCCTGATATTTCACAAAAACATGCCCACTCACACACACACACACACATATATATATACACATACATACATGTATGTATGTATATATATATATATATATATATATATATATATATATATATATATATATATATATATATATATATATATATATAATTATATAATTATATAATTATATATATATATATTTTTTTTTTTTTTTTTTTTAAACAATATAATAGTTTATGGTATGTGGGACGGTCTTATCCTGGGTCAGCGGTAGCCTGAAATGGGTCCACATACGCAAGAAGACAAGTGGCGTCAGGGCAGAGCTCTGTTGGGGTCATTAGGGTTTCCTTTTAAAATGGTTTTCATTTCCTCCTGTCTGTCACACGGCTCTTCTGACAGACCTGCTGTTTACGGGGAAGCTGACCATGACATGTAGTGGCAGACATGAAAAGAAATCAACAAAATAATACAGCTCTTAAACTGTCCTCCTGCATCACAGACGGCTCAGAATAGATTTTTACACACTTTTCATTCCAATGTGAATACACCAGAGTGACGGCATGTCTTTTGACAGCATCTGATTTTTACATTGCTTAACCAAATGTTGTTTTGACTAGATTAATGATTACTTTAGTATTGAACAGATGACATATCAATTGTTTGTACTGTTGCGCATAGGATGTTCATCATGGCAACGGGACTCAACAGGCCTTCTACAGTGATCCTAATGTCCTGTATCTGTCTCTCCATCGCTACGATGATGGGAACTTCTTCCCTGGCAGCGGAGCCCCCGATGAGGTGGGTTTTATGTGCCTTCGGACAGTATTTCATTAACACTAATATATGTTCAGAAGTTTGTGTTTGGTGGTGAGATATTTTTATGTTTTTTTTTTATGTAAAAAACTGTTTTAATATATTTTAAAATGCACTTTATTCCTGTGATTCAGCATCATCACTCCAGTCTTCAGTGTCACATGATCCTTCAGAAATCATTCTAATGCTGATTTGCTACTCAAGATTTTTTTTTATATTGTTATCAACAGTTGAAAACAGTTGTGCTGCTGCTTAATAGTTTTGTGGAAACCGATACATTTATTTTCAGGATTCTTTGATGAATAGAAATATTTTGTAGCAAAACAACTTTTGATCAATTTAACGCTGAATGAAAGTATTATTTTCTTTCAAAGAAAAAAATCTTATTGACCACAAACCTTTGAGTGGTGCTGCATATCACAGTATGCATGTATTTGCTTTGAAACAGCTGAAACATTTCTGAAAAACATTTTTTTTCAGTAAGAGGGGACCACAATTGAATCATAATTTTAATGTAAATTAAAAATACAAGGCATACAACATAAAAACACATAATATAAAAACTCAAAATCTTGGTTAAACCTGAAAATAAACAGTTTGGGGATTTTGTAAAATATAAAACGAATAATACATTGGAAAAAATGAAGATAAAATGCTTAATATTCTGCTATTCTATATATAATTTTCTAGGTGACAAAGAAATGTGTGACCATGTGAATTTGCACAGACTGTCAGATGCAGATGCACTTTGAAACATTCTCAAATCAAGTTTTATATATGTATTTATTTAAGTTTTTCAATTAAATTTGCACATATATATATATATATATATATATATATATATAAATACCATAAATATACACCAATTCAATGTATGCAAACGAAAAGCATTTTGAACCTATTGTGAATATTTAATATACGTTCCATATCAACCTGACATGAGCAGAGGAAAAGACAGTTGTGTTCTTCTTTTCCCCTTTGACTCCCATTTCTCCCAGTTATAATTAATGCTCGTTATCATTAATCCGGTAAGTCAGCTCCTGCCTCTGAACTAATGAGGGGATTGAAATTTAATTGACTCTGTTGTACCCCTAAATTCTGGTATTAGTCAAAGTCCATTTGGCTTTTGAATAAAACCTCATTACAGTTTAACTCTGGTCATAATTGTTGGGATTTGTCCTGTATTGGCTCTCTGACATCAGCCTTAATTTAGCGGTTTCCCTGAGGATGTTCGAATGTGCGTGATTCATAACTCTTGCTCATCTGCTCCAGTAAGACCGGTGCTGGGAACTTAGTAGAAATAGAGAGAGTTTACTACACCACTAAGTGAATTGTACTGTATTTTATGGCTTGTTTTTGTCTGTCTATAGGTGGGCATTGGTCCAGGCGTGGGCTTTAACGTGAACATGGCATTCACTGGAGGTCTGGAGCCGCCCATGGGCGACGCAGATTATCTAGCAGCATTCAGGTATCATTGTCACGCATACACCTCTTTTACTCCAAAACAAGCAGGACGGTCTTCAAAACCTGCACATAGTGTATTGCGGTCTTTGTTTACAAGTAATAAAACACAATGAAAAAAATAGGAGCAGAGTGTCTGCCAACTGCATGTGTATCACATCATCTTTGTTGATTATAATGTTATATGTTCCTGGTTCGAGACCATCAGGTTTTAGTGGCCGGTGCAGAAGCCATGTTTCTCATGCAGAATTGGCTTTCTTCTTTTTTTGGGGAAACGCACAGAATGGGTCCAGGTTGAGCGGCGGAATTATATTGATGAAAGACTCACTTATAACTAATGTCCAGATATATTTACCTTACTGTTTTTATTATTTATTTCTTTCATTGAATAGTCATTTACTCCCTCAACCTATTTATATTACCACCAGCTGCACAGTCAGAGATTTTATGTGGGCACATGTGGCAGAGAGTGGCCTGTTTAGGGCTGAATTTATCGCAAGGCAGTGTCATTTTATTGGATGGGCTGCTCCAGTGACCTCACAGCCAGTAGAAGGACTGTATTTCACCACTGTGTGTAACTCAGAATAGGATGTGATGATTGAGAATGCTTGAAGAATCTAACAGACTCTTAAGAGCTGCAAGGAAAACGCACTTCAGTTTGATCAGCTGGATCAATGAACTTTTTCTTTTTTGGCAGGAAAGACATTAAAAGCTTTTTTCAAAGAGAAGGGTTCTGTTTCAAAACCTGGTGAGCTTCCCTGCTGTCTACAGCTTTTGTACTTTGGCATGCTGCCTTCTAAGGTGAAATCTAATTTATGACCAATTTGAAACAATCTAGACAGGGAGCAACTCGACTCAATTTTGTATCACAATATTTTAGTAGATTTGGATACGATTATGAACTAAATGAGACTCTAATGAGCATACAAATACAAAATACACAAGTATTAAAGGTAGTTTAAGTATTAAATTAAGGTCAACTTATGACGTTCGCATGGTTTTTACATTCAAAAACATCATAATGAATAAGTAATAGGCTATTTTCTACACTGGTTTTGAGGCTTTCTCAAGAAACACTGGGTTTTGATGGGCTTGCCGCACTGTCCACGGCTAGGGTTGGATAACAGTTTTGCATATTATAATGAGCTTCAGCTCCCCTGTGAGTAGGCTACACAAGGAATTGTTTTGAAAGCGTGTGAGAAACTGCAAACAAAAAGATTCGTCCCACAGGGCTCGCAAAATATCTTTATCAAACAAACACAATCTCTCATCCACCCGCGATTGATTGGAATGTTATTTTTCATTACTTGGCCCGCCTGATTGGTGGATATAAGCGCGAACCGTGCATCACACACACACACACACGCCAAGTACATCGCAGACTGCATTTTCAAAAGTTTCACGATTGTATTTTTCCTTCAAATATGAAGTCAAGAGAGTGAACGCACATCAAGAAAGGAATGTTATTTCACTATTTAAGATAGCCCCTCGGCAGGCCGGAACATGTCACAATATTCCTCATTTAAATCATTCCCATCTGAGGCATATGTAGTGTGTTGAAGCTCACCGTTATGGTGAGGGGCGTTGCATTTCCAAAACATACTCGAAGCAGTTGACCAATCACAACACACTGGGCCAGCCGACCAATCAGAGCACATTGCAGTTTTCAGAAGGAGGGGCTTCATAGAGACCGGAACTAAAAAGAGCATTACTGATGGACTGGGAAGAGAGGTGCTGCAACAATGTCAAATTTGTGAAAAATGCTTTTTTTGAACCATTCAAGCATAAACGCCTATTCTAGTAGACCTCAACAACAGCTTGTAGATTTTGAAAAGGGGCATAAGTCCCCTTGTAACACATTTTAATGACAGCACTCTGTATTTATTGATTTATATTATATCACTGACATTCCTGTAGCATCGTTGAATGTCATCTTTCAATAAGCTTGTCTCACCTGCAAAGAATACACATGATACTGGTCAAAATAAGATATATTTGAATAATTCTGCTTACTTTTTTGGCATTTTTATGCTCCCTTAAAATAAAGGCAGCTCACTAGGTTTTAGAACAGAGCCAAACCAATTCACCGGTTTATTATTGCTCACTAACACACCCGTTTGACAGCCAAATAGTGTGAAAGCCCCAGGCAAAGCCCCATTTTCACAGGGATTTTCTTGAACTGTAGGTGGTTGTTGGAGAATTGGTGGGAGAATGGTGTCTTGTAACAATTTGTATAAGCTCTGCTCATCCGTTGAACTGTCCCTTTTATCTGTAGCAGGGGCCGATGGGAGTCTTTGAAGGCGGGCCAGTAAAGCTGAGCCCCATTAGCATTGGTGTTTGGGGCTATTAATAACCCCTTCCTTCACACTGCGGGCGCACGGCCGATTCGAGATGCTCTTTGAAGAGGGGCCTCCGTGCCCAATGCGTTCAGGCTGCTTCGGCAGGTAGATGGCTAAAATATGGCCCACTGCAGGGCGATAAGATAGGATAGTCCTCGCTCTTCCCTGTTTTTTTTTTAAACCAGACCACCTCCCTCTCTTTGACCCAACCAGCCCCACTCTCCATCTGTCCGGCCGTTGTCGTAAATCTCTCTTCGATAAATTCGCTTCACCTCTCTTCAGCGGCTTTTCCTCACGCAGGGTCTAAGTGATGCCAGCTGAGTCTGACCCGACTGCAGCGTCTGACCCCAAATCTCCTCCTGATCTCATCTGCATCAGCACCCATATTAAGATGCTCCGGTTTGGCCATTGATAATCAGTCGGATAAATTTTGTAGTTTGATACTACCATCTACCTTTATGTTACTTAGAGTAGCCAGCCGCTCACCTTCACACTATAAACCTAAACACTGCATTTAACTTGGCATATATGATATGACCGAATAATAATTATTTGCAATTATTTTAATTAAAAAAAGCATGTTATCCATTCATTATTCAGCTGATTAGATACCTTTTTTTCAGTTAAAAAAAGTAATACAATTAGCACAAAAAAGAAGAGATTTGATGTGAAATATAGTATCTCAGAAATGTATAAGCATAGTAAAAAGTGAAGTTAAATTGTTCAATATGTATTTAGTAATTTACATTAAAGCAGGTGTCGCTAATTATTTTAAATGTGAGGTACTATATTTTATCATGTTTTTATATTACAAATATAATCATTTATATTATATATTATAAATTATTCAATTATAATATTGCAAATATTTTTTACCATTTTATACAACTGAAAATGATCATTTTTAACAAGGATTACATTTTATTCCTTAGGTTAAAGGTCATGTGTTTGTGTTTATTATTATTAATTATTATTATATATTAAGTCAAGTCAACTTTATTTATATAGCGCTTTTAACAATGCAGATTGTTTCAAAGCAGCTTCACAGTGTTAAAAGGAAAATAATGCAACAGAATTTTATTCAGCCGTTCTGGAGAAAACGGTGATGTCATCAGTTCATTTCAATTATCATACAATGACAATGTGGGCTTTAGATCAGTAATTAGATCAGTAATTTAGTTTGTATGGTTAATTTAGTTTAATAATTAGATTTATTTGGATATTTAGTTGAAAAATTTAGTGTCCCCAACTGAGCACGCCAAGCCAGAGGCAACAGTGGCAAGGAAACCAAAACCCCATCAGGTGACCTAATGGAGAAAAATAAACCTTGGGAGAAACCAGGCTTAGTCTGGGTGCCAGTTCTCCTCTGGCCAATTAACAAACAGCGTATGATTATTATTCTGACAACTTTACAGGTCAGAAGTCATAACAGATCGGAATATTCGAAATATCGGAGTTATCACGCTGGAGACGGGTTTATTGAGGATGCCGTATTGATGAAACAATTATTAAAGTGCAATATTCGAAAGATCGGAGGCAACACGCCAGAGACGGGTTTTATTGAGGATGACATATCGATTGAACAATTATTAAATAGGAATATTCAAACAATCGGAGTCATCAGGCCGGAGACGGGTTTATTGAGGATGCCGTGTCGATGAGGCAATTTCAGGGGGAGTCTAATTGACACGGTCTCTGCAGACACTTCCGGGTCCACCATCTGAACTGGATCCGGCCCGGATCCGGCTGACTGCAGTAAACCTCAAGATAAAACAGAGAGACTATCATTAGCGTAGATGTCATTCTTCTGATGATGTAACGAGTACATCAGGTGTTATGGGGAAGAGTTCCCGGTTCCGTCTGACCTTGTTAATGCAGCCTAACAATCATTTCATTGAAAAAGTGTTTTATGTGTATGACATGGTAAAGAGATGTGTTTTTAGTCTAGATTTAAACTGACAGAGCGTGTCTGCTTCGCGAACAATGTTAGGAAGTCTGTTCCAGAGTTTAGGTGCTAAATAGGAAAAGGATCGACCGCCTGCCATTGATTTCGATATTCTCGGTTTTATTAACTGGCCAGAATTTTGAGACCGCAGTAGACGTGATGGAGTATAATGTGTTAAGAGCTCGCTCAAGTATTGGGGAGCTAAACCATTTAGTGCTTTGTAAGTAATAAGCAAGATTTTAAAATGTATGCAATGTTTAATAGGCAGCCAGTGCAGTGTTGACAGAACTGGGCTAATATGGTCATACTTCCTGGTTCTAGTAAGAACTCGAGCTGCTGCGTTTTGGACCGGCTGGAGTTTGTTTATTAAGCGAGCAGGGCAACCACCCAGTAGAGCATTACAATAATCTAGCCTTGAGGTCATGAACGCATGAACTAACTGTTCAGCATGTTGCATTGAGAGCATGTGCCGTAATTTAGATATATTTTTAAGATGGTAGAATGCAATTTTACAGATGCTAGAAACGTGGCTTTCAAACGAAAGATTGGTATCAAAGAGCACACCCAGGTTCCTCACTGACGACGATTACAATCGTCATATTACAATTATATAGTGTGACCGTGAATAAACTGTAAAAGAGTATGCAGTATGATACAGTAAGGTTAATTTAATACAGTAATGTTGCATGGATGAGTTTAATTTTTGAAAGAAATTCTGTTGAAAATGCCACCACAGATGTGGAATGACACAAACCATATTTGCGTCAGCATTTGCCTCTTACATGAGAGTATCTGTGTAGCTCAGTGCATATGTAATGCTCTACTGTTTGAGTTACTGGGGCACCTGAGCCATTATTTTAATCGAATTACATGCAAATCTGCTCATGATTCATTCTGAGTCAGAGGAAACTCCATGTTAAGTGACTCAACCTTTAAATGATCTGTAATCGGGTTGTGTTCATAGAGTAGTTATCTGTCCTGCGTCCACCCATGATCCACCCAGATGAGGGGACGTCTCTGTCTCTCTCTCTCTCTCTCTCTCTCCCTCTCGTGTTTTCTGTCATCAGTTGCTCTTTACAAACGTTTCTCAGCGTTTGATTTAATGATCCCTTGAGACTGAGGAGGGAGAACATAACAGTTCATATATTTCTGTCTACTGCCTTCCTGCTCACGCCATCCTTTCTTTCTTTCTTTCTTTCTTTCTTCATTCTGTCATTCTTATCCTTTAATTTTTTTATCTTTAGTTTTTTGTGGCCTTTATTTTTATTTCTATTTATCATATCCTTTCTTTTATTCGTTTGTTCATTCTTTCTGTCTGTTTTTCTGTCTGTTCTTCCTTTCGTTGTCTTTTGTTTGTTTTGTCTTGTATCTCTGTTTTTGTTCTTTGTCTTTTTTCTCTCTTTTGTTTGTTTGTGTATTTGTTTATTCTTAGTCTTTTGATATTTTATTCTTTTTTGCTTTGTTTTGTCAAATGTGTGTGTGTTCTTTTTTGTTTTGTTTTGTCTTGTCTTCGTTTGTTCCTTTGGTATCTTTATTTCATCTGTTTGTTTGTTCTTTCTTTTTTCACCTTGTTTTTTGTTCTGCTTTCTTTCGTTTGTTTGTTTCTTCTGTATCTTTTTTCTTTCGTTCTTCTCACTTATCACTTTCCCCTCTTTATGCATCTCTTTCTTGTTCACCCATATCTTTTTCCCTCCTCTCTTTTTCCCCCTCCACTCGTCGTGTTTCCTCCTCGACGAGATGTTTTGTGGGCCTCTCGAGACAATGCATGCCTTAAGGGCAGCACCTTCTTATTTAGACCCAGCCAGTGCCACGTTGCATTTGCAGGGGATCAACCCTAGGATGAAGAAAGGAGGGAGAAAAAAGATAAGAAAATTGGCTCTAATGAAAACCAGAAGCCCAGGCACTCTCACCATGAACTTGGAAACAGAAAGGAGAATTGAAGTTAATTCAAACCAGCTCTTCGCAATGCCAGATGACAAGGCTTTGAAGTGCCCCCCTCCCCGCCGCCTTGACTCTTTGCGTTCTCGCGTTTTCTTTTTTTTTTTTTTGGACGGGGAAGCGATTGGAAAAGCCTTTGAGACTGATGGATAGCCATGACTAGCATTAACCCTTCACTGCCCCTTTTTTTTTTTTTTTTTTTTTTGGTTTTACAAGTGCATGATCCTTCTGCTCCAAACCACTCTTGGCATGTTCCAGCTCTGGGATTTGGTGGACCCGTGAGGTGGGATCGGTTTTCGAGAGCCTTGAGGTTCCAGTCCATGTAATTTGTCTCAGTCCATTGCAAGGAAATTTGCGCAGGCTAATGCTAATTACCAGTCATAAATCCTTGCCTCATCTTGCACGTCATGGTTGAGTCTTCCTCATCTGTGGATCCGTTCTCTGTGTGCCCCCCTGGCAAACATGACAGAAAGTTTCCCTGAATAAGCTTTTGGAAGAAGATTCATAGCCAGTTAGTTTCGGGTGGAGCTGATGAGCATCTAGAGAGATGGAGGTCACCGTTTGTCTTGTTCATGCCATGGGACGAAGAGTGTTTGTGTGTGAGACAGAAAGATAAAGTGCTCACGACATTATATATCCCAGACACGCGGTCCTGTACTCTCATGCCAAGCTCCGCTCTCTTCCCACCGACCCCACAGCGAGGCAGATTGGCTGCCACTGGGGAGAAGAGGAAGAGGAGGACGATGAAGAACTTCTCACGCTCTGTAGCCTTGTGTTCCTGAGACTCTTAGTCTGTTTTCACACTTGTCTTGATTGTTTGGTCTGAACCACAGTTTGACAAATTGTGTACTATCTTGAGTTCACACGAATCCAACTTTTATTATTTATGTCTGTCTGTCTTTCTTTTCCTTGTTTGTTTGTTCTGTCTTTTTGTTTCTTTGTTCCTTTCATTTGTTTCTTTCCCTCCTTCCTTCCTTCTTTCTTGTGTCTTTGTTTATTCATTCCGCCTTTTGTTTCATCAACAGTAGTTAACTTCAAGTTAATCATTATTGCTCTCACACAAATTGTGAGTTCACGTGAACCGAACCCCAGGCCACCGTTTCAAGCAGGCTCAGGTGCAGTTTCCTGTTGTGCATCTTGGTTCAAAAACATTTTCGCATCAACCTAATACACATCAAATGGACTCCAGTGTGAAAGTGCAGTGAAACACAAGCTCAATGACTTTGGGACAGTGTTCACACAAATCCACTTCCCCTCACTCACTCGTTTTCATTTGCTCCAGATGAATATTGTTGGTGTTACAGGGCTTGAATTTCAGCATGGGATTGCACGTATTGCGCATAATTTTACTCGCACCCAAAGTGCGCAGAAAATAATGTCAAAATGCCGGTCTTGACGAGTATTGACATATTCACTTATGTTTTAAGTGAACATAAACAGTTGAGAAAGAAAACGCATGTGCAACAGTATAATGGATCCGTGCGTCAGGTCTTAAAGTGACAGCAGCCTAATATACCTGCTGCCAAATTATGAGATATTAAAACTATCTATATGGCAGTTTTTGGTATTGATGTCAAAACTGTGGCCAGTGAAAATGGAAAACCAAAAACAGTGGCTGGTGAGCAAAAAAGTTAATGTCAAGCCCTGTATTTATATACACTCACCTAAAGGATTATTAGGAACTCCATACTAATACTGTGTTTGACCCCCTTTCGCCTTCAGAACTGCCTTAATTCTACGTGGCATTGATTCAACAAGGTGCTGAAAGCATTCTTTAGAAATGTTGGCCCATATTGATAGGATAGCATCTTGCAGTTGATGGAGATTTGTGGGATGCACATCCAGGGCACGAAGCTCCCGTTCCACCGCATCCCAAAGAAGCTCTATTGGGTTGAGATCTGGTGACTGTGGGGGCATTTTAGTCCAGTGAACTCATTGTCATGTTCAAGAAACCAATTTGAAATGATTCGAGCTTTGTGACATGGTGCATTATCCTGCTGGAAGTAGCCATCAGAGGATGGGTACATGGTGGTCATAAAGGATGGACATGGTCAGAAACAATGCTCAGGTAGGCCGTGGCATTTAAACGATGCCCAATTGGCACTAAGGGGCCTAAAGTGTGCCAAGAAAACATCCCCCACACCATTACACCACCACCACCAGCCTGCACACTGGTAACAAGGCATGATGGATCCATGTTCTCATTCTGTTTACGCCAAATTCTGACTCTACCATCTAAATGTCTCAACAGAAATCAAGACTCCTCAGACCAGGCAACATTTTTCTAGTCTTCAACTGTCCAATTTTGGTGAGCTTGTGCAAATTGTAGCCTCTTTTTCCTTTTTGTAGTGGAGATGAGTGGTACCCGGTGGGGTTTTCTGCTGTTGTAGCCCATCCGCCTCAAGTTTGTGCGTGTTGTGGCTTCACAAATGCTTTGCTGCATACCTCGGTTGTAACGAGTGGTTATTTCAGTCAAAGTTGCTCTTCTATCAGCTTGAATCAGTCGGCCCATTCTCCTCTGACCTCTAGCATCAACAAGGCATTTTCGCCCACAGGACTGCCGCATACTGGATGTTTTTCCCTTTTCACACCATTCTTTGTAAACCCTAGAAATGGTTGTGCGTGAAAATCCCAGTAACTGAGCAGATTGTGAAATACTCAGACCGGCCCGTCTGGCACCAACAACCATGCCACGCTCAAAATTGCTTAAATCACCTTTCTTTCCCATTCTGACATTCAGTTTGGAGTTCAGGAGATGTCTTGACCAGGACCACACCCCTAAATGCATTGAAGCAACTGCCATGTGATTGGTTGATTAGATAATTGCATTAATGAGAAATTGAACAGGTGTTCCTAATAATCCTTTAGGTGAGGGTATATTTACATCAGTTCTTTCTGGTTCTCGAATCTGATTGGCTGAGAGCTGTGCAATATCCTCCCAGTAACAGCACTCTAACCGATTCACAGTTTGTATCAGGCGGCTTGCAACATTTCTCACAGAGAGCGTCATGGCGGATGAGCAAACCTCCATCATTTTTATATACAGTAGCCTATATTTTATTTGTATTATTATTTATTTGATACAAGAAGGAACTGACGTCCAAGGTGCAGCCACTAGCAGGCAATGTTGATAATCTCAAATTGGCTAAAAATATTCAGCCTGGCCAATATCTGTTTTGAATTACATGTTATATCTGCTTGCAAATTTCTAAAAACAGTTTTATTTTACAGTATTTCTCCTCCTATTTCACCTTTGAATTTCAACTGAGCGATACTGAGAGAATCCAGATATGTGCTTTTTTTTCCACTTGTGTCATTAGTGAATGTAGAGCCCAAACCGCAGCCTGCAGAGATCCTCTCTGTGTGTTGTCATTTACTGATCTGACTGTCAAACGGATGGTCCGCTGGATCTGAAGGGGCCCCTACATGCGAGCTCTGGAGGAACGTGATACTGTGTTCAGGTGCAGCGTGTGAGGCCATGAACATTTCCCAGCGGCCCTCTCTGTGAAGGGTGAGCTCATGGCTGATGAGAGGTGCGCTATTTGTGAAGGACTGCACTCGCTGTCTTTATGGACAGGGGTTTTACGGTCATGGAAAAATATGAATTTTAAAATGGTGTTTTCCAGGCCTGGAAAATGTCATGGAAATTAGAAAAAAAACATTCAAAATTTCTGTATTGTAGTGCATTTGTGACCAAGCAGCCTCTATTGTTTTTGTTATTTTATTTTATTTCATATTATTGGCCTTGAGAGTCCATAGAGCCATTTGAGGTATAGTTGTAAAACTTTTTGACCCTGTGGTCTGGAAAAACACTTCCTTCACCTATTTTCAATTTTTCAACACATGTTGAATGAACATGGATGTTTCCACCATTTTTATTGTTAGAAATTGTAATATATATTGTTTAATAATTGTTTGCTACTTCTACAAACATTTTCTGTTTTTGTCTCTTGTCTGTTTAGTCTCAGATAATGTTCACACTTTTAGGGAGGATTTTTTATTTTTGTGTGTGTGTGGTTTATCGGGTTATCAGGTTTGCTGGTATTTCATTTCTGCATATTTTTGCATTTAAATAACCTTTGCAGTCTTCACATTCTCACTTTTTTTTAAATACTTGTAATTTGATAACATGGTTAGATGTCAGAAATTATATACATTTTTTAATGTTCTTTTTTTATTATGTTGTGATGCCTAATTTCACTTTGTGTATATATATTAGTGCTGTCAACCGATTAATCTGGATTAATTGCATCCAAGTTAGTTTATTCATAATATATATATGTGTACCGTGTAGAATTATTATCTATATTTGAATACAGACACATGCAGGTGTATATTTAGGGAAAAAAAATATTTATATATATATAAATATATATATATATACAGTATATACATGCAAATATTTCTTATAAATATAAATGTGTATGTATTCAAATATACATAATTATATAAAGTACACACACATATATTATGTAAACACAAACTTTTATTTGGATATATATATATATATATATATATATATATATATATATATATATATATATATATATACTGTAGTATCAGCCATTTATTGCTTCTCTGCCATGAAATTAGTATTTTTATATCAAATGTCAATCTAATGATTAAATAACAGGATAAATCATATGAAAAAATCATGGCAATTTATTAGTCAACAAGGCTGGGAACCCTGAATGGGCAACAGAGAAGAGAGATGAAGAAAAGACTTTAAAATAGCAGCCGAATGAATCTAGTTGCTTGTGTTTGCGTGTGTGAGAGTTTGGCATAACAATTCAAGTCTGGAGCAAACACATCAAAGGTCAAAGGGATTTGGCAGAGGCCCTATCTTGTTGTGAGAAATGAGCCCTTGGCTTCTCATCTCCGTATCCCGCTCTGGAGCCTGACGCCGGCTCTCGGTAAGACTCACACAGGAGCTCCTCGAGGAAAACATCACCTAAGACCTGCAGAAATGAGCGTGGTTTAAGAGAGAGGGGCCTCTCGCAGGTTCAGCGATGCTGTTGGTCTTCAGAGTGGCGTGGTGTGATTTGATTTGTGTGCGTTGTGTGTCTGTGTGGTCTAGCCAGTGATTAATCCTGCTCTTTTGAGGCAATTGGATTGAAATGCAGGAATGATCATATCCGTCAGCAGAAGCGCCCATAAAGCAGCCAAATAAGCTGACAGTCAGCAGAGACAGGAGTTTGGATGGCTCCCACTCGGAGCAGGATGCAACTACGTAGGCCGTAAATCTCAGCATCCATGGCCTAATTAGTAAAGCTCTTTTTCATCTCCGCATCAACGCTGTCTGATTCATGAGTGCACGAGCTTTAAAGTAGACTTTTCCACACAGGCTCGATAATTGATCGTGCGGTTTTGAGAGAAGAGCCGCGTTTTTTGTGGCGGGGGAATGTGATGATGCAAGCAGTTTTGGCGGGCGCCTGAAGCTCGCTTGTCTCTGAACATCAAAGTGGAGAACGGAAGGTTCTGGCCGCTCGCCCGCACTGCTGCTGTCATACCGAGGACCCCTCCGTGAGTCTGCGGCTGCCCTCCGAGTGCCTGTGGCCTGTGTGTAGCTTTGATTTGCCCAGGGCTAGACTGGAGGAAGGTTTTATGTGGGCGCCCTACTGCTGTTTCTGGCATGTTGGGAGGCCCTCGATGTGAGGTGTCACCTGTGATGGAAAGTGTGACCGTTGAGCAAAGCTCAGCCTTTTTCTCTTGCTGTGTTAGTGAATAAAGGACTCATTAATAGAAGTACTTGACCTTGAAGGGGTAGTTCAGCCCAAAATGAAAATTCATTCATTTGTTCAAAATCATGTTCCAAAACATGTTTGGTTTCTTTCTTCTGCAGAACACAAAAGATGGTATTTTAATCAATATCATTTTCTGTGGATTGAATAAAGGCCTCAAAAATGTCAGACATGCACATTCCGAGACACAACCAGATATTTAAACAATTGCACAGTAAAATTGTGCCGGAAATGCGCCTTTTACTTTGTTGTGTGGAAAAGAAGCAGGTGAATTTTTCCACCACCTACTGGACTGAAGCATGACGTGCTGGATGGTGCACTGGAGAGCAGTAGCAACCTGCACAGTCGCTTAGATAGTGGCTTGTCACTTGTCAAAGGACAATGATCAGTGATACTTTTTTTGCGAGAGCACTGTGTGCTTCTATTATATTGTTTCACCAAACCAGAGATTCATTAAAGGCCTCATTTTTCTGAAGCAGTGGGTGATATTAATATTTTTGCATCTTTTTTTTAAGGCGCAATATATTGGTAACATATTGGTTGTAGGCTAATATTAGAGTTTAGTGTTTTTTTTATCTATATTCAATTTTATTGAATATTTAATTGTTCATGCTCATTTCCTTTTTTTTTTACATTGTGATTCACTAACTTAAAGTTCATCTTTATTTTAGTCATTAACATTGACAGTATCAATATTTTTGCTTCTTTTTTAGGTATACACAATATATCTGTGCTTTATTTAGGCTAATGTTAGAGTTTGTTTTGGTGTTTTATCATTTATCTACACTCACCTAAAGGATTATTGGGAACACCTGTTCAATTTCTCATTAATGCAATTATCTAATCAACCAATCACATGGCAGTTGCTTCAATGCATTTAGGGGTGTGGTCCTGGTCAAGACAATCTCCTGAACTCCAAACTGAATGTCAGAATGGGAAAGAAAGGTGATTTAAGCAATTCTGAGCGTGGCATGGTTGTTGGTGCCAGACGGGCCGGTCTGAGTATTTCACAATCTGCTCAGTTACTGGGATTTTCACGCACAACCATTTCTAGGGTTTACAAAGAATGGTGTGAAAAGGGAAAAACATCCAGTATGCCGCAGTCCTGTGGGAGAAAATGCCTTGTTGATGCTAGAGGTCAGAGGAGAATGGGCCGACTGATTCAAGCTGATAGAAGAGCAACTTTAACTGAAATAACCACTCGTTACAACCGAGGTATGCGGCAAAGCATTTGTGAAGCCACAACACGCACAACCTTGAGGCGGATGGGCTAAGAGGAAAAAGGAAAAAGAGGCTACAATTTGCACGAGCTCACCAAAATTGGACAGTTGAAGACTGGAAAAATATTGCCTGGTCTGATGAGTCTCGATTTCTGTTGAGACATTCAGATGGTAGAGTCAGAATTTGGCGTAAACAGAATGAGAACATGGATCCATCATGCCTTGTTACCAGTGTGCAGGCTGGTGGTGGTGGTGTAATGGTGTGGGGGATGTTTTCTTGGCACACTTTAGGCCCCTTAGTGCCAATTGGGCATCGTTTAAATGCCATGGCCTACCTGAGCATTGTTTCTGACCATGTCCATCCCTTTACATTTACATTTAGTCATTTAGCAGACGCTTTTATCCAAAGCGACTTACAATTGAGAGTAAAAGAAGCAACTACAACAGTCAAGGGCAACAATATGCAAGTGCTATAACAAGTCTCAGTTAATCTAGCACAGAACACACAGGACAGGTTTTTTTTTATTTTATTTTTTATAAATAAATTAGACAGACAGAAAATGAATAGAATGATAAGTGCTATTCTTGATTGGTCAGGTGCTGCTGGAAGAGATGTGTCTTTAGGTGTTTTTTGAAAATGGCCATTCCACCAGGTGGGGGCGGTCCAGGAAAAGGTCCGTGAGAGCGATTTCATGCCTCTCTGGTATGGCACCACAAGGCGTCATGACCACCTTAATGACCTTTATGACCACCATGTACCCATCCTCTGATGGCTACTTCCAGCAGGATAATGCACCATGTCACAAAGCTTGAATCATTTCAAATTGGTTTCTTGAACATGACAGTGAGTTCACTGTACTAAAATGCCCCCCACAGTCACCAGATCTCAACCCAATAGAGCATCTTTGGGATGTGGTGGAACGGGAGCTTCGTGCCCTGGATGTGCATCCCACAAATCTCCATCAACTGCAAGATGCTATCCTATCAATATGGGCCAACATTTCTAAAGAATGCTTTCAGCACCTTGTTGAATCAATGCCACGTCGAATTAAGGCAGTTCTGAAGGCGAAAGGGGGTCAAACACAGTATTAGTATGGTGTTCCTAATTATCCTTTAGGTGAGTGGATATCTGTCAATATTGAAAATGTAATTGAGCAGTCTCTTTTCCCTTTTTAATATTTTGCTTCAATTTGCCTTCATTTAACACTCACTTGAAATTAATATTTATTTATTCTAATAATTTAATAACTCTGTTAAATGTAATATTTAGCTAATTGCGAAATTAATATCCATGTTCCATCCTGTACATTTTAATGCTGTGATGCCTAAATTCACTTGTAGCTAATTCACTAATTTTAGTTTTTGTTTATTTAGGCAAAATACTATAGAAATGTAATATTGACAGGTCAGCCAAAGCACGGAATGATAATTATTTTTGGTTATGTCAGCCAGAATTTTAATATCGGTGCGTGCCTAACCTCTACACATCTTTATTTTATTATTATTTCATGTTGCAAGTTTTTATTTTCAACCACTGTTTTAAAGACCGCAGCATGCACCAACACGAGTCACTGTTGACTCTCAAAATAGTATCAAGCAAGCTTGTTTTCACTTACCAGCTGACCACACAGACACCACTGCGCTTTCACAGACAACACTGAAAACACTGCGTGCCGTTGCAGCCGTGTGATGACATTTCAGCCGCTTTTCTGTGACGCAAACCCTGTTCGACTCTCAAAGCCCTCTGTCATCCTTTCTGAAGCCTTTAGACCTCCAGTAAGTCAGGCGGTGCAGTCACTTGGGCTCGGTGTGGGGCGCAGGGTGTAATTGAGGTGAGGTTAGGTACTTTAAGATGGAAAATATGAGGCACAGCTGTGGACTTTGGCCATCTTAGGAGTTAGGCCTTTTGCCCACCATCGGCAAGAGGACAAGTGCCATATTCCACAGGCCAGTGAAGTTCCAACCACATCCAACCAGAGACAAAGTATATTGTGCAACTGGGCACTACAGTTAATGCACTGCAAAATAGCTGCGTGTGAAAGAAACCTCCCTGCTAGGAGCATACATGAGTCATAACCATGTCTAATAATTGATTTGCATTTTTTTTAAGGATTATTTAGTGACTTGTGTCATGTGAGGAGATGTGTTAAATTATTGAGGAATATTTAAACAATTAACATTGTATATAATGTAATAAATAAAAAGTAATTAAAATATGAATCTAATTTAAAAAAAATAGGAAAAAAAGACTAAAGCACTAAAAACACTAAAGTGTCATCAAACGTCCCATTAACATGCTGAACACTGCAAGGTTTTAACATTCAGAGTACTTGATTGGAGTGAAATGATTTTCAGCATCTTGAATATTAACATTACATTGTAATTTCCTGCATGTAGATTTCCTGAACTATTAGTTGATTTGAACCACTGTCACAACTTACCCCAAAGCAATTTACAACACAGATGCCCTTTTGGGAAAATACACACACTATATCACTAGATCACACTATATAACATTAAAAGCTATATATATATATATATATATATATATATATAGCTTTTAATGTTTATCCTCATAAAGGCTGCATTTAAAAATACACCCCAAAAAACTGTAATATTGTGAAACATTATTAAAATGTCAAATATTGTTTTCTATTTGACTATATTTTAAAATGTAATTTATTTCTGTGATTCAAAGCTGAATTTTCAGCATCATTACTCCAGTCTTCAGTGTCACATGATCCTTCAGAAATCATATGATATAATGATTTGCTGCTCAAGAAACATTTAAGATTATTATCAATGTTGAAAACAGTTGCGTAAAACATTTTCCGTTTTTTGTTGTTGTTGTATCTTTAATAAAATAAATGCAGCCTTGGTGAACATAAGAGACTTCTTCTATAAACAAAAAAATCTTACCCATCAAAAACTTTTGACCGGCAGTGTTATATGTATATATTAATAAAATATATTAAAATATATGTAAATTAAATACAAATATACATTTACTTTGACATGCAACATGTTTTTTGCATAATCACTTTTCTCATGTGCATCTTTTAATTATAGCCAGCTTTCTAAATACAATATATGGTCACTTGACACAGTCTGTTAGATTAGGCAGATGACACATCTTACCCCGCTCTCCCACACACCATAAACCTCTACTGCATCGAATCTTTATTAACGGCCATGGAAATGAAGCCTTGCACAAATCAAGTCTGTAACATCAGCTACACCTACACTGGAGCAAAGAGCGCCAAGCCTCCCGCCCCACCAAGCCCAGTTATATATCCAATTTCTCCAGCTGCAGTTCAGAAAGAGAAATCTGTCGTCTTAATATAGACTCACAGCTGTGAGCCCAGAAGGAATGCAGGGCCTGGCCGCAGTCATAAACTCAAAGTCAGAATATCCTCCGCCTAATCAATGTGCGTGTCGTCGTCTTCCGACGTGAGCTTTGATGACCCTTACAAAGTCCGATCGGCATTGCCAAGACAAACGCAATCGGATGGTGCGTGCGTGTGTATATGCGTGGATGTGTGTGTTATGTGCGTCTTACAGACAGAGCGGCTGGGATTGTTTTCACGCCATGCACACACCCCAGTCATGTTGTCTTACGACCTCTGCTGAGTCCAACGGCTGTCTGTGCAACAGGCAATCTCTTGGTTAAGGAATTGCGACTTTACCACAGAATGAGCCGTTAAAACCACATTCGTCCCATGAATCATACTGAATCTAGTCGTGTTTCTTGGAATTTAAATGTCCCATGCTTCCCATGATGGCAACTGGTGTTTTGGGGGAGTTTGGACTATATTTAACATACAATAGCACTGCTTCATCATCTTTGGGTTGTTTGCCATGAGTGTTTAAAGGACTTGTTCACATCATTCATCATTTACTCACCCTTATATCATTCATTTTATTTCTGCTTTGAAACACACACAAAAAAACTATTTGCAAAATGTTCATGCTGCTCTCTTCAATGCAATGCAAGTGAATGCCAACCAGGACCTGCTTGGCTCTAAAAAACATAATAAAAGCATCCAAAAATAGTCTATATGACTACTCTATTTTCAAAGACTTAAGTCATACAATAGCTTTAAAGGGAAAGTTCGGCTAAAAATAAAAATTACCCCATGATTAACGTAAGGTCAGTTAAGTTAAATATGGAAGTTCTGGTGGAAGCTAGATATTTTACTTTATAACGTGTTAAATATGGATATTTTTCTTACACAAACCCATCGCTTCGCTTCAGACGGCCTTTATTAACCCCCTAGAGCCGTGTGGAGCACTTTTATTATGGATGGATGCACTTTTTTGGGCTTCAAATTTTGGACTGCCATTATAAAGCTTGGAAGACCCAGGGCATTTTTTAATATAACTCAGACTGTATTTGTCTGAAAGAAGAATGTCATATACACCTAGGATGGCTTGAGGGTGAGTAAATCATGGGGTCATTTTCATTTTTGGGTGAACTATCCCTTTAACTGAAAATTAAGACACTGATAGTTTTGCTTAAAATGTCTTGGTCACCATTCACTTTTATTGTATGGATTAGAACAGCTTTAGCATTCTGCTATAAGCTTTTATGTTCCAGGGAATGACTTTTTTTTTTTTTTTTTTTTTTAAATGAAGGTCACATTAAAAACTTTAGTCTTGGAAATGTTATACCATGTATTCATACTTTATTGTTGCTACTTTTCAGATGCCTTTTATTCATAGACTTTATTGTATAACCCTTGTCCCAAACACAGACTTTCAGTCTTAAAACATGAAAATCCATTAAACCAAGAACAGTTGAAATATTATTTAATTGTCTGTATATTCACTGAACGGCCAAAAATAGAGTCTCTGTTTGGATTTAAATAGGTAAATGTTAAACTGTAACATTGTCTGTAGCCGCGTTTCCTTTACCCTTCACATTGCGCAAATTGAAATTGCGAATTAAAATACGGCCAATGGAAACACGCCAATTTCGCAAAAACTCCCTTATGTCGCAAAAATAATGACTCCGATCTGGTGTTTACATGTGCTGACTTTCAGTCGGAATCATTTTGTGACATGCGCACACAGTTTGTCTGCCGCATCAGATTCGCAACGTTAATATCGTGGATCAATAGTTCTGTGTTGGTAATTTTTATATTTATTTATTTTTCTGTGGGCGGACATGCAGTAGTTTAAACTAATTTATTTCCTATACAATGGCTATTTCAACAGCTGTGAATTATGAATGCGGAATCAAAATAAATGTAATTCATTCATTTTAAAAAACACAAAATTAAATATAAAATGCACCCAAATTATTAATTAAAACATAGGATGTATGGTGAAAAAAGACTGAAAGCATTCAAGATGTGCTCCGCATACTAGTACTAAACGCATAGATATTTCAGATGATTAAGGAAGGATGCCATAATCACAAAGGTATAAATATTAACAAAAGTAATTAAAGTAGACGGTGGTTAATGCTACTTAACCAATTTGAAGCAGTTGTTTAACTTTTTTTTTTTTCTAACTTACGAGAAACAAAATATGTCGACACGTCCTCTCCAGCTGCTTGAATGTTCCCCGTTGCAAAGGCAACTCTCAACGGCCGCCAGGACTTATCGAGTTTAAAAGCTATTCATTATTTGTTGTAAAGTTTAAGAATCACCTCAGAAAAATGTATTCTTCTGTCAGGCCCAGTTGAAGCCCAGGTCAAACGCTGTCAAGATGAGATGCTGTAGCTAGGCTATGTCTGTGTCATTATTCCAACAGCATGTTCATAACATGTTACGAAATAAAAAGTTTAATACCTCAGAAAAATTAACTTTCCTCTCTTGTCAACATTAGCCTGGTGTGAGCGCGGCGCGCACTATATATCCCGTCACAGAAAGACGTGCACTGAAAGTAACGGATCAGGTCGTTTACATGGTGGAATTTTTTGTTTGATCGGTTCATGAAAAGGTTTATCCCACTCCTTTGAAACCGATTACAATTTCATTCGGTTTGGGCATTTTTATTCCGATTGAGGTGTTTATATGGAGCTTTTTCATTCGGGTTGTACTTTTAAACCGATTACAGTGCTCCATGTAAACGCACCTATTGTCATCCTGGAATATGGCCATGATGTGCCTTCTATGATGTCCAAATTCTCATGTGATGCATGTATCCACTAATGGACATTGTTATTAGATTAAACCAGGGAAAGTGTGTTTTAGGAGGGTTTATTTTCTACATCCAGAGGGAGAAAAGTGCCCATGGTTGGAAAAAACATCTATAAATATCTCCACCGAAGAAAGTAAATAATAAAACGTTGGGGGAAAATGATGGTGAATAAATAATGACTTTCATTTTTGGCTGAACTATTCCTTTCCGAAACTCATGCGGTCTTGTTTTTGTCTTTCTAAAGGACGGTGGTGATGCCGATTGCGAATGAGTTCGCTCCAGACGTGGTGTTGGTTTCTTCAGGCTTCGACGCTGTGGAGGGTCACCCGCCACCTCTGGGAGGATACAAACTCACGGCCAAATGTAAGTGTTCTGCGTTTCCCTGTACTTAGGGAGATTCTCATGGAATGAAGCGGTTCAGAGCAAAAAGATGAGTCATTGACGTGGAAGTCAGCCTTTGTCCCACTCCTCTCTTTTTCTCGCTCATTTCTCATGTCTAAATGCTTTCATTTCAGTCACATTTATCATGTGCTAATACCACAAAAACAAGAGACCACACTCTTGTGTGCAAAGTCTAATCCCTAAAGGGAGGGATTGTACCAGTCATCCTTTCTCATACTTCCAGATCCCTGATGTTTTTCCCTTTTTTTTTCTTCCATGTGTTCGAAATATCAAGATGGCATTCCAGGCTCGTTTCTAAATCAAACATTTAATGATTATACAGCACTTGTTATTGGGATCCAAAAGGCTGCTTTTATCCTGTTAGAGGGATCATAAGGCCAGCTCTTGTAGATTACATCTTCTGCTGAAAGCTGTCCATATGTCAGTGCAAAGTAGAAACACTGTTCGCTCGAAACATTTGCCCAGAGTCTAAAGAAAGACAGGTTGTCCGGTCTGAATTTGCACCATTCTTGCATGTAAAAGTGAACTTTAATCAGATTTATTCCATCTGCTGATCTGAGAATGATTCGATCTGTGCTGGCGTTTGTTTTTCATTTTTCTGCGTATCTTAAAGGAATAAGTCACCCATGAATTATTTCTGCCGTTATCTCACCCTATTGTCGTTTCAAACTTCTTATGCTGTTTTTATCTTGTTAGTCTGACAGTTCATAGTAACCAAATGTGACATCTAAAAAGGACAAAAAAACAAATACACATTATTTGTACGCCTTATGTCAAGTCTGAAGTCATTACGTGTAAGGAACTAAATTAAATACATTTTTATTTGCTTATCTTCCTCTCTACAAGAGCTCATAAAAGCATCAAATTGAAATATGGTGTCTTTAGACTAGTTTCAGCCAGTTTGGCGTCATTGACAGCAAACACATTTGTTTTTTGTGTGTCATAACCAAACCGTTTTTTACATGTTTTATTTTACAGATTTTTTTAAATCCTTTTTTATGTAAAGCACTTTAAATTACCATTGTATATGAAATATTCTATATAAATAAACTGGCCTTGCCTAAATAACGTCTTAGAATTTGGTTTTGTTTCTCACATAGAGCTATCATGTGACTTCAGGAGGCTTGAAATATAGCGCACAAGTCGTGCAATCTACTTTTAATAATGATTTTTGGAGTAGACGTGGTCATCATGAACTGGACAAGAGCTTCGTAAACATTCTCCAGATTATTTTTTTTGTGTGTTCCCATAAAAAACGAGTTTGGAACGACACAAGGATAACTGGTTATATTCCTCTCTACCAGAACTCACAAATATTGGGTTCTAATTATAGCACCTTTTGACTAGTTTGCCACATTTACCGTCATTGACATAAATGCTATTAGCAGACATCCCACCATTTATTATATTATATTAATAATATTATATTAATTATATTATATTTAGTGCTTTCAAGCGATTAATCGCATCAAAAATGTTTGTTTACAAAATATATGTGTGTGTGTACTGTGTATAGTTATGTATATATAAATACACACACATTAATGTATGTGTATGAGAACATTGTTATATTTATATAAAACATATTTGTATTTATACATGCTATTAAATTATATAAATATATATATATACAGTATGCATGTGTGTGTGTGTGTGTGTGTGTGTGTGTGTGTGTGTGTGTGTGTGTGTGTGTGTGTGTGTGTGTGTGTGTGTGTGTGTGTGTGTGTGTGTGTGTGTGTGTGTGTGTGTGTGTGTGTGTGTGTGTGTGTGTGTGTGTGTGTGTGTGTGTGTGTGTGTCTTCAAATATACATAATAACTATACACAATACACACACATATATTATGTAAACACAAACTTTAATTTTGGATGTGATTTATTACGATTAATCGTTTGACAGCCCTATATATTATATTAATTATATTATATTAATTCATTCGCGCAAGCCACATAACACAAGTTTGTTCAACATTTGAAACGCATGATAAAACTGCATATATGCAGGGCTCGACATTAAGCCTGTTCACACGCTTGTCCTTCGGACAAGTAAATCTCTCATTCACTTGTCCGAGTAAAACATTTGCTTGTCCGGATTTTTTTTGTAAATATAATCTATTCTGAAGCAATATTCTCACCAGTGTTTAATCAGCTTTGACATATTTAAATATGCATATTTGTCATATTTGTACCTTTTTATAAAGGGCATTTTTCCATAATCTTATTAAATATAGGATATGCTTCAGCTTTCCTTTTATATTCTTAAATTTGATCTATAAATTAAATTGGAATAAGACACTATAGGCTGTTACCAATCGAATTAAATAATTCACACTGAAAGATTACAATTGCATTAAATAATGTTATGAGATTATTTTAAATATTTCTGAATAAATAAGAAATGTTGGAAAGATGAAACTAAACCACCAGTAGGTGGCAGCATGTGACCGTCTTAATGAGCGAGTCATTGAGTCGATTCAGTGAAACGGCTGAATCATTCAAGAATTTGGCGGTCGTTTACGAATAGGCCATTGAATCTTTGATTCAACCGATTCATTAAAACGCTGAATCATTCACTAACACACACTATTGCTGTGAGATGTGTTACGGTTCTGCTGTGATATTTGTTGGAACTATTTTCGCTGCTGAAATAGAACAAAAACAGTCCATATTCCTTCTAAAATGTAAGTGACCTAATGTTAAATAATTGTTTATGGAACTGGCGTATGAAATCAGTGTCATTTTCAGTCGTGATGGTATTCAGGAAAACAATGTATCATATGTTATAAATATAAAAACTGCACAATTTTAACTGTGTATGTTAACTGAGTTTCTGTGTGTGAGCGGCGCTCATTTGTTTTCGATTTTCTCCTCGAGAGGCTGCTCGAGCCTCAACAGCACAGCCTTGTTAACGTCAGTTCGTTGTTTATTATCCACTATCGATCTCCACTTACACTGAATGCAGAATTATTCTTGCACTTTGGTGATTCCCTAGTTATTTTTTGTTTTGACGTTTTAACCAGGATACTTGTCCATCGGGCAAGTAAAATTGTTTTTCACTTGCCCCTTCAAAAAAATCCACTTGTCCCGGACAAGCGGACAAGTGTTAATGTCGAGCCCTGATATGGTTGTGTCTTGGCAAGTCAATATACCACATGTGTGGTAATATGTCTTGGTTGACCATTTGTGATCAGATCTCTGAATATCACCTTAATACCAGGTGGAAACAGGGTTTCTCTCTCACACGCTCGATTTCCAGGATATTGTATATAATTTGCAGACGTCAATATGCGGGAGACTCCCAGATAGTTCCGGGAGAGGTGGGATGTCTGCATAAGTTTTTGCAAGTTTTAACCAAAGTTCACCGTTTCACCAACTTTGGCGTCATTGACAGAAAGCACCATTGTCATAACTGAACATTTAGTTTTTCATTATATTGAGTCATAAATAATGGTTTTGTTTCCTCACACAAAGCTTTCATATGACTTCAGGAGACCTGAAATATACTGTGAACTTAGTCACCATGAACTGCCGTTGTGTGGACAAGAGCTTCCTAAACGTTCTCCAAATTTCAACTTTTGTGTTCCCATAAAGAATTATGAGTTTGGAATGAACCCCGGAACATTCCTCACTACCAGAACTCACAAAAAAAACGTTATCATCATTGACGGCAAACGGCATTAGTTATGGCATGTCTTAACTGCACTGATTTGAAGAAGAATTAGGTTTTTCAGTGAATTACATCTTCCAAAGCTATTGAAAAACTTCAGAAGACATCTTTTACCATGCTTTTTGGGGTGGATGTGGTCACGATGAATTGTCGTCGTATGGAAAAGAGCAGCGTACAAATTCTCCAAATGTCTCGTTTTGTGTTCCCATACAAATTAACAGCATACAAGTTTGGAACGTCATGAGGGTGCATAAAGAACACAACGTTTGTGTGTTGGGAGTACTATTCCTTTAAGTGCAAGCACATTATGCGCATAATTATTCAAAGTAGTTGCAGTTCTGATGTAATTTGTGTTGCATTTTAATATGATGCACAAAGTTTGTATGAGGTTCTGTGTGGACGGTTCCTTCTCTTATGGACTTTAGACGTGTTGAAGAACATCCCATTGGGCCATGCCGTGCCAGTGAAGAATTAAGGGAGGGAGGTATAGTCGGATACATATATTCAAACAAAGATCAAAAGATGCCTGAAGCCAAAATACTAAGCCACATTTATTAAAATTAAACCTGCCTCGTATTATATGTTCAGGCCCAGTAAATCCAGAGTGTCGTCTTTTTAACGGAGAGAATGTGATGTAATACTGTCTTTTTCCCCCTCTCCATCTCTTACATTTTTTTCTTCATCTCTGATTCCTTTGATCAAAGGCCAGCCACCGGTTTCTGAGCAAGCTCTATAACCCCCACTTGTATTTCCTGTCTCCCCCTTTGGCAGGTTTTGGCTACCTGACCAAGCAGCTGATGGGACTGGCCGGCGGCCGGCTGGTGCTCGCGCTGGAGGGGGGTCACGACCTCACCGCCATTTGCGATGCCTCCGAAGCATGTGTTTCTGCTTTACTTGGAAACGAGGTAAGAGCAGATTGGAGATCAGACGGGGAGGGTGACTCGGGGATGGACGGGGCTTTATGAATGGAGGAAAAGATGAAGGGATTTTACAGAATGACCGCATCCTCCAATATTCAATAAGATGGATTTTTTTTTCCCAGCTGAGCCAGCCATTCAGGTTTTACTTGTCTTGAGAGAAACATTCATAGTTTTAAAGGTGAAGTCATTTCTGCAGTACTAATGACACTGAACAGAACTGGAAAAATTATGTCTGTTCTAGTTTCAAACAGTTTTGTGTGTGTGTGCTTTTTTGTTTTATTTTATATATAATAAATTTTTATAGGAAACTGGAATGTTGACAGGTTGAGTGTGTAATTTATTTATTTTTATTATTAAATGAAAAATAATACTTATAAATAAAACAGTAAATAAACTCCACTTTGCTGTGAATTTTTTTATTTTATTTATATTATATACAGTGGGGAGAACAAGTATTTGATACACTGCCGATTTTGCAGGTTTGCCCACTTACAAAGCATATAGAAGTCTGTCATTTTTATCATAGGTACACTTCAACTGTGAGTGACGGAAAAAATCCAGAAAATCACATTGTATGATTTTTAAGTAATTAATTTGCATTTCATTGCATGACATAAGTATTTGATACATCAGAAAAGCAGAACTTAATACTTGGTACAGAAACCTTTGTTATGCCATTACAGAGATCATATGTTTCCTGTAGTTCTTGACCAGGTTTGCGCACACTGCAGCAGGGATTTTGGCCCTCTCCATACAGACCTTCTCCAGATCCTTCAGGTTTCGGGGCTGTAGCTGGGCAATACGGACTTTCAGCTCCCTCTAAAGATTTCCTATTGGGTTCAGCTCTGGAGACTGGCTAGGCCACTCCAGGACCTTGAGATGCTTCTTCCATCTACATGTCATCATTGGGATCGGTCATTCAGAAACATGGCTTTTCCTATCACTGCTATGCCGACGACACTCAACTCTACTTCTCATTTCAACCTGATGATCCGATGATCCATCGGTTGGTGTTCGTATCGCTGCCTGCCTAACAGACATTTCAGCCTGGATGAAGGAACATCACCTGCAACTCAACCTTGCAAAGACAGAACTACTTATGGTCTCAGCCAAACCAGCACTGCATCACAATCTCTCCATTCAGCTAGGTTCATCAACCATAACTCCGTCCAGGACAGCCAGGAACCTTGGGGTTGTGATTGATGATCAGCTAAAATTCACTGACCACATCACTGCAACAACCCGGTCCTGCAGATTTGCACTATTCAACATTAGGAAGATTAGACCCTTCCTCTCAGATCATGCCACACAACTACTGGTACAAGCTCTTGTTCTCTCCAGACTGGACTACTATAATGCTCTTCTAGCGGGCCTTCCGGCATGCACTATCAAACCCTTGCAACTGATCCAGAATGCAGCGGCGAGGTTGGTCTTTAATGAGCCGAAGAGAGCGCACGTCACGCCTCTCTTCATCAGTCTGCACTGGCTACCAATAGCCGCTCGCATTAAATTCAAGGCACTGGTGCTCGCCTTCAAAACAACCACTGGCTCTGCACCAATATACCTAAACTCACTTGTTCAGACTTACACACCCTCCAGGAACTTGCGTTCTGCCAGTGAACGACGCCTTGTGGTGCCATACCAGAGAGGCATGAAATCGCTGTCACGGACCTTTTCCTGGACCGTTCCCACCTGGTGGAATGACCTGCCTCTCAATTCGTGCGGCCGAGTCTGTAGCCATTTTCAAAAAACGTCTAAAGACACATCTCTTCCAGCAACACCTGACCAATCAAGAATAGCACTTATCATTCTATTCATTGTCTGTCTGTCTAATTTATTTAAAAAAATTAATAAAAATTCTGTTCTGTGCTAGATTAACTGAGACTTGTTACAGCACTTGCATGCTGTTGATATTGTTGCCCTTGACTGCTCTAGTTGCTTCTATTGCCCTCATTTGTAAGTCGCTTTGGATAAAAGCGTCTGCTAAATGACTAAATGTAAATGTCTTACGGAGCCACTCCTTAGTTGCCCTGGCTGTGTGTTTCGGTCGTTGTCGTGCTGGAAGACCCAGCCACGTCTCATCTTCAATGCTCTTACTGAGGGAAGGAGGTTGTTAGCCAAGATCTCGCGATACATGGCCCCATCCAGCCTCCCCTCAATACGGTGCAGTTGTCCTGTCCCCTTTGCAGAAAAGCATCCCCAAAGAATGATGTTTCCACCTCTATGCTTCACGGTTGGGATGGTGTTCTTGGGGTTGTACTCATCCTTCTTCTTCCTCCAAACACGACGACTGGAGTTTAGACCATAAAGCTCTATTTTTGTCTCATCAGACCACATGACCTTCTCTCATTCCTCCTCTGGATCATCCAGATGGTCATTGGCAAACTTCAGAGGGGCCTGGACATGCGCTGGCTTGAGCAGGGGGACCTTGCATGCGCTGCAGGATTTTAATCCATGACGGCGTAGTGTGTTACTAATGGTTTTCTTTGAGACTGGTCCCAGCTCTCTTCAGGTCATTGACCAGGTCCTGCCATGTAGTTCTGGGCTGATCCCTCACCTTCCTCATGATCATTGATGCCCCACACGGTGAGATCTTGCATGGTGCCCCAGACCGAGGGAGATTGACTGTCATCTTGATCTTCTTCCATTTTCTAATAATTGCGCCAACAGTTGTTGCCTTCTCACCAAGCTGCTTGCCTTTTGTCTTGTAGCCCATCCCAGCCTTGTGCAGGTCTACAATTTTATCCCTGATGTCTTTACACAGCTCTCTGGTCTTGGCCATTGTGGAGAGGTTGGAGTCTGTTTGTCGACAGGTGTCTTTTATACAGGTAACAAGTTCAAACAGGTGCAGTTAATACAGGTAATGAGCGGAGAACATGAGGGCTTCTTAAAGAAAAACTAACAGGTCTGTGAGAGCCGGAATTCTTACTGGTTGGTAGGTGATCAAATTTTTACGTCATGCAATAAAATGCAAATTAATTATTTAAAATCATACAATGTGATTTCCTGGATTTTTTTTTTAAGATTTCGTCTCTCACAGTTGAAGTGTACCTTTGATAAATTACAGACCTCTAGATGCTTTGTAAGTAGGAGAAACCTGCAAAATCGGCAGTGAATCAAATACTTGTTCTCCCCACTGTATATCATTTATAAGAAAGTGGTTTAGTTTTTGTATTATTAAGATTTCTGTAACACGATACACTTACAATATACAATAACAATTCATTAGTTAACATTAGTTAATGCACTGTGAGTAAATATGAACAAACAAATGAACAACTGTATTTTTATTAACTAACATTAGCAAAGATTAATATCAAATGTATTGCTCAATGTTCATGTTAGATGATACATTAATTAAGGTTAATGAATGAGATCGTAATGTAAAGTGTTACCAAGATTTCTTTGAGACCCATTTACAGCAACTAATGTATTTTATTGCATTATTTTTGTGAGTTAAATAACCATTTTAATAACCATTAATCCATTAAATAACCATTTTTTGAAAATGAGTCAAAAAGCATTCCTGTGCAGTCTTAACAGTTGGTCTATATTGGACATTGTGTTGAGTCAGGGTGTCATCTTCAGCCTTTTTTCACTGTGCAGAGTCCCACTTCATGAATTTTGTCTTTTAAGGCAGTGTGTCAAGTTAAACATATGAGTTTCACAAAAGAATCTCAAGTCCCATCATGTAAGAAACTAGCTGACTTTGAGAGCAATACTTCTGCATAGCCATTCTGCATGCTGGCCAAATTTGGCAAATTCTGTCTCACTGGCCCTGTGCCTTCTTCTGAAGCCCTGTCCTCTGTCCTCCCACCCAGCTTTTGTATCGGGTGTCACAGACTAGATATTTGTCAGGGTGTGTATTTAGCAGCACACCCTTTGTGCTGGCCAGCCACCAAGGTTCAGCTGACACAGTCATAGTCCAGTCTGAGGGTGGGAGTGAAAGAATAGCGAACGCTTCACTGTCCGCACATGGAGAAACAAGACAAATGAAGCTTTAGGGCGTCATTTATCCACTTGTCTCTGTGTCAGAGGAAGAATCATTTCTTTTATGTTCCCATCTGTCATCTTCACTGCTATTCTTTCTCTTCATCTTCTTCATTCAGGATATTTTCTTTCTCTTTCTAAATCAAATACGTTCTCATTTTGGCTCTGCTTTGCTGTCTAAACAGCAGCTTAAATGAACCTCTTAAGTGATTTAGAACACTGTACATAGACGCAACTTATTGCATCCATCCTCAATTGATTTCAATAGCATTTGATATTGGCATGTTGCTAAGTTAAAGCAATATTCTAACCAGTAAAAATTACATGGCACAACCAAATATTGGTTGTGATACCTGAAAACAGGGCCTTTCTAGCCATTTTTACGGCTTATTCCTAAATCCTTATTGGCACCCCCCAGCCAAATCTTAAAAAGCAACATAGTATTACTGGGATTCATTTTAATCCTTATTAACAAATACATACACATAGTGCAGGGCGGTATACCGGTTCATACCGAATAACAGTATTTATTTTTGTCATGATATGAATTTTGATGATACCGCAGCGCTTCACTGTTTAAGAGGGGTGCCGTTTCACTTTTGCACAGTAGTGAGAGCACAGCTGAGATCGCATCACAGCCTATGGCTGAATCCGAAATCGCCCCCTAAAGCCTCATTCACTATTCCCTACGTTATCCACTTGTATTGTTCACTTGAAAGAGTGAATGAAAACGAGTCAGTGAATTGTTGTGTGTACATCGGCTGTACACTCGTTATTGCGGTGCAATGTGAGATTGAATGAGTAGACTCAACGTCCTAACTGCTTTATTCTTTCTGTGTTAAACTGATACGTGTCGTTTGTTCAGAGACTGTAGTGCACGTAAATGTATTGAAAATATCCTTAGACTTTTTAAATGTTCGTCCGCGTTTCTCCCTCGTTTTGCCAGTTTGTTGTTATATAGGGTTAGATTTTTAAAATGCTTAAGGTGCCCTCTGTTTTCATATTTTAATATTCATGTGTCTGTAATGAGCGTGTTGCAGGTCTGTTTTATTGGTTGTTGCCTCCCCACAGCATCATTTTGTGGGGCTTTGCAAACCTGTATTAACTCTAGTGTGGAAATTTTCTACAATATTCGCTCGTCATGACAGTTAAATAGGGCATTCTAGTCAATCTACTGCAGTATTTCCTCTCTCAATTAGTAGAAAATGTGGTTAACACCCGGTCATGCATAGGGGGGGAAAAATACTATCATATACCGTGAAACCGATATAATTTAGAAAAATACAGTGAGATAAATTTTTGGTCATACCACCCAGCACTGCATACACATATCATTTGGAAATGTAATCTTTATTAACAGATATATACAAATACAATTTGAAAATGTTTCCAAATTTACTGCAAACTATGTATAAAAGCTTGATCAGTCACATGAAAGTAACAAGAATAAATATTGATTCAGTGCGGTCTTTGTTACTCATTGACGCTCGAACTTCCCCTTTAAATAACGCGACGCTATGCCCTATGACACTGCTTGCATTAAGCACTATTAGAACTGAATGAATCGATTCAGTATTTCGACACCATCCGTTAAGATGCGTTAAATTCGACAAAGCGGTTTAATAAAGGATGTATTAATGTAGATGAATTAGCACATTTTATCATACAATCTTTGAATTGGCCGTTAAAGTTTTATATGGGACAATTACAAAACACACGGATCCTTTAACAATGTATTGGCGCAAAAACCTTTTGGAGGTGCAAGTAAGAGAAGAAAGCTTTATAGAGTCAAAATACAATAATATCATGATGCTAAACTGAGTGTGATTAGCCTATATCTTGCTCTACAATGCACACTGAGCAATATTACGCTATCTGCATCGTGATTTCTCGACTGTCACAAATACGGTTTTATTGTACCTGGGGTTTTTTTAAATTGGCCTTTAAATTTAGCTTTATTTTATGGTTAAAAAAGCGTTACCTTGATAAAAAAGGTTAAACCTTAAAAAAGGTTCTTTATAGCGTAGAAAGGTACTTTAGACTATAAAATGGTTAGGACAAAATGGTTCTTTACGCAAAACGGTTTCTCATGGAACCAAAAATGGTTCTTCTATGGCATCGCCGTGAAAACCCCTTAGTTCTTCCTGGCACCTTTATTGTTAAGAGTGATATGCCTAAAAACGGCCATGCCTGAAAATATTGCCAGCCTACGATCTCCATTCTTTTCATGGTCTCTTCCAGAGTGTCTCTCTCTAACTGTTTGACGTAACAATCAACTAGTTGTTTAGGGTTTTTAATGTTTAGGTCAAATGCTTTGTTTTATCACTAAGCAAAATTGTATCCTTCATGATATGAGCCCTTTAAAAATAGTTTGATTAAATAAATAGAATTAGAAAGCAAAGTAAGGACAGATTGCAGGTCTGTTGAAGTCGCTTTTTGCATTTAATGTTTTCTTAAGAATTAATCAAGCCCTCATGTTGACTTTATAAAATAGAGTTGTCAGTCATACTTTGTCTGATGATCCGTTTGACAGAATTGCATACAAAAACAGTTTAAAGTTAATTGACAGGCCTTCGGACCTCAGAAATCGTGTGTATTTTGAGAGTGCAGAGTTGACTTCTATTGATTATTAGACCCATTGAGCCTCTAAAACCCAGATCCCAGCCTATGTGTATCCCGACATTTACACTTGTGCTGAGTTTATACGGCTTTCTCAGCTTATCTGAGCACTGGGAGTTTGTGTTCAGAGCAGGGCTCAATCATTTTGCCACTTACGGTCAGATGAGAGGACGGGCCTCATTCCTGGTGTTATTGAAGCTCTAGAGGCAAGCCTGTAAATGCATTCCTGGAACAGTAAAAGTGAGCTGTCTCCACTCCGTTTCGTGGGATGAGAGGAAAATAAACAGGATGATGAGACTATATTGGTTGTGTGCTCTCTGTGACTTCTGCATCAGAAATTAGATGTTGATTAGTTCTGACACTAGTTGACACGTTTGGTATACTACAGAGATTTCAGCTGTACAGTAAAAAGAGTAATATGCTGAAAAAAATATACTATTTTATACTCCAGTCTTCAGAAATCTTTCTAATTTGCTGCTCAAGGAACATTTCTTATTATTGTCAATGTCAATATGCTGCTTAATATTTTTGTGGAAACTGTAAAAGTCTTTACTGTCACTTTTGATTTATTGTAAAAAAAAAAAAATTTTTTTTAAATCATACTCACCCCAAACTTTTTTATATATTAACATATACTAATCAAGCTCACCAGGTTTGATAACCGGTTACATTTTCTTAAATTTTTTTTGCCTATTTCTTGTAGCTTTTTGTTTTGTTTTGTTTTATAACTGTTTTTTGAATATTATTATTAAGTGTCAGCTCATTAATTAAAGAATAATATTAAATTATATAATATAATGTAATATTTAAATATTATTTCTAATAATATAATTATAAATATATAAAATATATAATTATAAATATTTCTAATAATATAAATATAATATCATTTCTAATAATTTTTACTAGGGCCGTCACTGTTAATGCATGCGATTTAATTTTAAAATCCTTAACTTATAAAAAAATTTTTAACGCAAACACATTACAGAAGTATGTGAAACTGCGTCATTAACGTAATTTTCATCACGCAGTTAGATGATCTTCGAAGTCGGGAGTTTTTTCACAATCACGCTGAGCATCTACAGCACCTGTAACCCTGTGAGGAGGAAATGTCCATTCTAACTCTTTAACTCGATTCTGCTTCTCTGTTTGTGATCAGGCCATTTTAAGCCGTTAAACTCTGGGAAAGTTTTCAGTGAACCAGAAATCGAATTCACTCAAACAGTCCAAAACAGCGCTAATGTAAAGAAGGCCAGGCTGATTACATCAGAGATAGCAGAGAGAATAGAGACTCACATTGCGTTTTTAGTCAATTGTTCGTTCCAGTGTGTGCTTTGCTTTAACCACTTCAGCTCTGCACCCCCCACCCACCCGTGGGTCCAATATTGCATCATCATAATCATTTGAAAAAATCTATAAGTTGTGCAGCACAAAACTAGACATATATGGTATTGTTTGAAAGATTAGAGTCTCAGCTTTCTTGATAACCCAATCACATTTGCATTTATGTTACATAGAATAAGATAATAAGGTCTGAATTTGACACCCCCCCCCCCTCACAATGACCCCCCCCCCCCCCCCCCTTGAGAAAATCATATGAATAATATTACATTTAATATTTATATCACACAAACTCACCAAAAATAGACAAGTCATATATCAAATGAAAGCTCTCACCCTAAAGAATATTATTTCACCGACAGCACTTTACAGTAACGTTATTATCAAAAGAATCACAAAGATGGAAATTACTCCTTTCAACAAGCAAACACATGAGTCATATTCCTGTTGGGATCACTTCTGTCTTGTGTAGCTACTACCCTCAAACGCTATATCCGCTCGTTCCGAAGGTTGTTTTCTTCCAAATGAGACCGTTTTCACATGTCTGTGAGCATGCATGGCCAAACCACACTGTAATATGTCACCGATGTCCAGATCATTTGTAAGTCGCTTTGGATAAAAGCGTCTGCTAAATGACTAAATGTAAATTTAAATGTCTGACAACAAACAAACCGTGTGTGTGTGCGTGCGCACGCAAACCGTGTGTGTGAGATCACTGATCTCACGCTGCATTCATGTACAGACACACAGTACATTCACGTTGTTTCCACACACACTCGGGAAGGATAATGTTTGATTGGTCCTGTGTACGTTGTTATGATTAGTAATCGTAGGTTTATGCAGTCAAAGCGGTTGATTTAGGAGTTTTTTGGCGGTATCGCAGCTTGACTCGGCTAAAATGAAAGCGATCTCGTTGTTGTTGCTCTGTACACACACTATACACTGTGAATTCTGTAACTTTTTTATGTCATATGTTTTTTCATAGGTGCTTAGGTGTGTATAAATTGATTATATTATATAATTATATGGACTCCTTATATTTGGTTTCCTTTTGGAGTCTCCAATGATCCTTGAAGCTTGCAGAAAATACAGTTTTCTGATTGTTTACTTTGCTGGATATAGCAAATGATGACAAAATGAATGTGTTTAATGAGATAAAATGGTGTATTCTTAATTTTACGATGTGTTACGAAATGTAATCGATTGACAGCCCTAATTTTTTACCATTATTTGTATTTATATATTCTATTAATAATTATATTTTTATAACTTTGTCTGTATATTATGGATGGATGGATACAAATGAGCAGCTAGTGTGAAGCTTACATGTAAATGGGATAGGAATTAACATTTTCTCTTACCCACAAGGCACTGTGTCTCCACAGTAACAAGCTTGTCAGAAAATATATGCACTAACTGATCTGGACCTGTTTGCTTTTAGAGTAGAACCACGTACTGGCAGTCTTAATGCAATAATCATAATCAGTTTACCTGCGCAAGCATTCGGTCGGTGGCAGACTGTGAGTCTGCAGGCCCGGCTGGCGCTGCCTTCATCTCCAGTTTGCCCCATGGGAAGGTTTGTTGTCATAGCAGGAAAAGGATAGAGGAGACAGAGGCATTGAGCAAGCAAAACTGCTCAGTAAGGGCCCGTTTCAGCTGCCTATCGAGTGCACTCCCTGGGGGGATGTTCAGATGGGGCTCAGAGTATCTCACGCTCGCTCTCTTCCCTTTCAGCTTGCAGACGCTACCAGCGGCCCATCTGAAAGCAGTTATCTTCACACCTCTCTCAGACAGGGTCACTGACAGCCAGAGAGACAGAGGCAGACTTAAAGTAATCAAAGGAAATTAGGAAGCACAAAGTACAGAGGAAGC